>NC_052636.1:30703209-31006742 GCF_016161935.1 Mauremys reevesii | reverse complement strand
AGCACATTAGCAGCTTCCCAGCTGTTTTACTGAACCCTAACGTATCCCAACACTTCTAAGTGATAGCAAACAGATCAAAGCAGATTACTTAGCAGATAACCAAAAACTCAAACTAAGCCTAACATACTAGATGGATAGAATTTGAATTAGCAATTTCTCACCCTGACTGATGGTACAAGCAGTCCCCCAAGTTTCCATACACAAGCTAGAAATCCCTTTACCCTGGGACCAGCAGTTCCCCCAGTTCAGTCTTTGTTCCTCAGGTGTTTCCAGGAGTTCTCTTATGTGGGGAATGAGGCCAAGGGATGCCATCACACCCCACCTTATGTAGCTTTTCCATATGGCGGGAACCATTTGTTCCAAACTAAGTTCCCAGTTCAGTTTGTGGAAAAATACAGGTACCAAAATGGAGTTTGTTGTCATGTGGTCTGGTCACATGTCCTAGCATGTCCTGCTGAGTCATAGTAGCCATGACTCATAGGCTGGCTGAAACAATCACTGGAAGGCTAAGCTCTTCCACGGTCCATTGTCTTTGTTGATAAGCCATCAGCTCTGTCTGGCTTCTTCATTGTTGTACCTGAAAGGCTTGTTGTGGTTGTTACCCAGAGTAAGCACATTTGAAATACAGATACAGAGTCAATATCCATAACTTCAAATACAAACATGATCCATGCACACAAATAGGATAATCATATTCAGCACATGACGCATCTTGCACAAAATGCATCATAATTATGTCCTAATCATATTATAACCATACCACTATGATGAATATGGGGGTGTAGTGTCAGATAGGGCCTAATTTCAAGGGATTTGGGAATGGAACTTCCCCTCTTTGTGGAACAGGAAATAACCCTCCAGCCAGGGCTGGGACAACTTCTCTGACTCCCAGTGCTGGAGCCTGAATCTACTGCCACTTCATTAGTTACCACCACCCGCAATCTTTGTGGTACTGCAAACTTCATCCGTGATTATTTTATATTCTGTTCTAGGTCATTGATAAGAATGTTAAATAGCACATGGGCAAAAAGCAATCCTTGTGGGAACCCGCTAGAAATAAATCCACTTGACCATGGTTCCCCATTTACAATCCCAGTTTTTAATCTATTTAATGTATGCCGTGTTTATTTTGTATCATTCTAGTTTTTTAGTCAAAATATTGTGCTGAATCAAGTCATATGCCTTACAGAAGTCTAGATATATTACATCAATAATATTAACTGCAACCAAACTTTTGATCTCATCTAATAAGGATATCCTTATTTTCTCTAAACCTTTGTTAACAGGTACTAATTATATTACCTTCCTTTAATTCTTTATTAACAAAATCCAGTATCGACTGCTCCATTATTTTGCTCAGTATTGATATCAGACTGACACTCTTGTAATTAGCTGGGTCATCTCTTTTACACTTTTTAGTATTGGCACAGCATTAGCTTAATTCCAGTCTTCTGGAATTTTCCCTGTGTTCCAAGTCCTAATTACAATCAACATTAATAGTCCACCACGCTCCTCCACCAGGTCTTTCAAAACTCTTGGATACAAGTTATCTGGACCTGCTTATTTAAACATGTCTAACTGTAATAGCTCCTGTTTAATGTCCTTGTGAGTTCTTGTTGGAATGGAAGGAGTGTCGTCGTCAACATCTTATGATACAAGTACAGCATCTGTTTTTCTCCAAATCCAGGAGAGAACACTTATTGAACACTTTTACCTCTTCTGCATTATTTTTGATAATTCTGCCATTTCCGTCTAGTAATTTATCACTACCATTGTTAGGATTAATATACTTTTCAAAACTTCCTTCTTATTTTCATTGATTGGTCATTGATTTCTGATAGCTTCCTTGACGAGGCGGTTCTGGCGGACCCAACTGAGAGTGCCAATTCAGGACCACTTGCTCAAACAGGGCAGTCACAGCCCTAGGCTGGGGTTTTTCCACCTCTAAGGCAAACCAAACCAGCCAGACAAAGAGGACTTGGTTTCACCCCACTGGCTAACCACAAGTCACACGAGCAATTTCCTTAGACACTCCAGTCTCCCAGTATCACCACCAGTGCCACCTGTCCCGGGAGGAATGGTTATGAAAACCAACACCCCAATAAAAGAAAAAGGTTCTCTCGATTCCAAAGAATCAAGCCCCAGACCCAGGTCAATATACACATCAGATCTTACCCACAAATCACGCTGTTGCCAATCCTTTAAAATCTAAAGGTTTATTCATAAAAGGAAAAAGGTAGAGATGAGAGGTAGCATTGGTTAAATGGAATTAATTACATCCAGTAATGGCAAAGTTCTTAGTTCAGGCTTGTAGCAGTGGTGGCATAAACTGCAGGTTCAAATCAAGTCTCTGGAGAACATCCCCCGCTGGGATGGGTCATCAGTCCCTTGTGTAGAGCTTCAGCATGTAGCAAAGTCCCTCCAGAGGTAGAAGCAGGATTGAAGAAAAGATGGAGATGAGGCATTAGCCTTATATAGGCTTTTCCAGGTGTAAGAACCTCTTTGTCCTTACTGTGGAAAATTACAGCAAAATGGAGTCTGGGGTCACATGGGCCAGACCCTGCATACTTTGCTGAGTCACAAGGGGTGTCTGCCTTCTCTCCATGGGTCAGTTGTGTAGCTGATGGTCCTTAATGGGCCATCAAGCAGGCTAGGCAGAGCTAACACCAGCTTGTCTGGGATGTCTCCCAGAAGCACAGCACCAGCTTGAAATACAGACAGTATAGAGCCAATATTCATAACTTCAACTACAAAATGATACATACATACAGACAGCATAATCATAACCAGCAACCCATAACCTGGTCTTAGACACCTCATATGACCCCCTTTACATCAGATTTGGTGCCACTACAGGACCTTGGTTGCAACCCATGTTCTATATGGTCCCAATTTATATCAGTAACGTCACACTTCCCTTACCAATTTTCTACAATTCTGACCTTCGAACTCAGGGGTGAGCAACCTTTCAGAAGTCTTCATTTAGTCACTCTAATTTAAGGTTTTGAGTGCCAGTAATACATTTTAACATTTTTAGAAGATCTTTCTCTGTCTATAATATATAACTAAACTATTGTTATATGTAAAGTAAATAAGGCTTTTAAAATGTTTAAGAAACTTCATTTAAAATTAAAGTAAAATGCAGAGCCCCCCGGACTGGTGGCCAGGACCCGGGCATTGTGAGTGCCACGGAAAATCAGCTTGCGTGCTGCCTTCAGCACCCATGCCATAGGTTGCCTACCCCTGTTCTAACTAATATTCTTTACTACTGACTTCCCTTTTCTTTCTTATATTTTATTTGGGGAGTGTTTCCTACCAGGGAGCCATTAGTAGGGTCCAGAGCCAGCCCCATCTCCTATATCAAGCTCTGGCTAGTAGGTATGTGATAAACGTGAAGACCCTGCCTCTGTCTGTCAGCTGGGAGACACAAAGGTTCTCTCTTTCTACCCTCTGATGCCGCCTGTTTGTTCTAGGCAAGGTGGGGTGGGACTCTGTTAACATGTGCCTCCCAGAGCTTCCATTTACCTGGTGCTGCTGTTCTGTGAACAGTGGGGTTGTGAGTCGGGCAGCAGGTACTGAGTGTTGGACTCTTGCTCTTTCAGGGGCCAGTGACCTTCGAGGAGGTGGCTGTGTATTTCACCAAGGGGGAATGGGCACTACTGGACCCTGTTCAGAGAGCCCTCTACAGGGATGTCATGCAGGAGAAGTATGAGACGGTGACCTCGCTGGGTAAGGAGTCCTGTCCCCTGGGTTATTAGAAGCTGTGGGGTCTCTGAAGAACCTGAGCAGTAATAACTGTATACCTTTGTTCGTCATACAAGTTTTGACAAGTTTCCTTGCCCCCCCCTTTTTTTGCCTTATCTCCCACCCACTAGTATCATTTTTGGATATGTGCCTTTTTGGTGCTGTCAGTCATTTTAAAATTGCATTGAATGTATCCTTATTGAATACATTCATAACTACATTAATAACTGCAGCTTTCATGCCTTTTCCTCATTTTAAGAGGAAAATATGCTGCCTGTAGAATTCTAAATTGAGTAAATAGGTGTGTGACTCATGCCTGGCTTGTGTGACAGTCAGATGAGCTCTTTTAGGAGAGCGTGTAATGTTGCCGTTCAGGATCCCATGGCTGAAGGGATAAGCGAGCCGTGGGAGGGACGGAGACGGGGGGTAGTAGATATGCCAGGACATGGGGCGGGTGTGTGCAGGGTTAGAGCTAAGAAGCAGCAGGGAGGTAGGAGGCTGTGAGAGACGAGGAGAAAATACAAGAAGTTCTCAAGGTGCCGGGAGGTGGTGCTGGCTGAGAGTAATGGGACGAAGGGGAGGGGAGTGTGGATGGGCACCCTGGACGGGGGGTGGGTGGGTCCGTGGGAGGGAGGAGAGGTTTGGGGGTCTGGAGCTGTGGGGGATCCCAGACCTTTAACCCCGAATCCCTACCGAAGCCTTGTTGCTGTAGAGCCTCCATTCCAGTTTTATTTCTGTTCAGTTTCACTTTATTATACAATTTTTTTCCCAACTATTATTATTTTAACTGTTGACCTCCCTCTCCCACTCATTACCCCCCTCCTCACATAACCTCCCCATCTTCTATGCACAGCGACCCCGGCCACCGATCCTGAGTCCTTGCTGCATCCTCCCTCCCAGAGCAGGGCCCCTACCCAGGCACAAATGGGCACTTCTGATGATGTCACAGGCTGGTATAGTCTGTACAATTTTTACACCTATAAGATTACATATTCGACGCCCTTCACACCAGTCGGGCTTATCTCTATACGCCGATACAGTCTGTTCCTTCCCAGCTCTGATGCTGCAGAGCCTTGCCTGTGTCCCTGTTCCTGCCCCTAACCAACATTCAGGGGCCCTCATCTGGAGCACTGTGTCCAGTTTTGGGACCAACACTATAAGAAGGCTGTGGATAAATTGGAAAGCATCCAGCGGGGGGCAACAAAAATGGTTCGGGGACTGGAACACGTGACTTCTGAGGAGAGGCTGAGGGAACTGGGATTATTTAGTCTGCAGAAGAGAAGAATGAGGGGGGATTTGATAGCTGCTTTCAACTATCTGAAAGGGGGTTCCAAAGAGGATGGATCTAGGGGTACGTCTTCACTACCCGGATCGGGCGGGTAGCAATCGATTTCTCGGAGTTCGATATATCACGCCTCATCTAGACGTGATATATTGAACTCCGAACGCGCTTCCTGTCGACTCGAACTCCACCACCGCGAACGGCGTGGCGGAGTCGACGGGGAGCCGCGGACGCCGATCCCGCGGCGTGAGGACGGGTAAGTAATTCGAACTAAGGTATTCGACTTCAGCTACGCTATTCGCGTAGCTGAAGTTGCGTACCTTAGATCGAAGCCCCCCCTTCCAGTGTAGACCAGGCCTAGACTGTTCTCAGTGGTAGCAGATGACAGAATAAAGAGTAATGATTTCAAGTTGCAATGGGAGAGGTTTAGGTTGGATATTAGGAAACACTATTTCACTAGGAGGGTGGTGAAGCCCTGGGATGAGTTCCCCACGGAGGTGGTGGAATCTCCTTCCTTAGAGGTTTTTAAGGCCTGGCTTGACAAAGCCCTGGCTGGGATGATATAGTTGGGGATTGGTCCTGCTTTGAGCAGGGGTGGGACTAGATGACCTCCTGAGGTCCCTTCCAACCCTGATATTCTATTATTCCAATTTCCTTCCCCCCTCCTGTTTGACCCCATTTATAGAGTAATATTCTCAGCTATACCTTAACCAATAATTGTGCTGAAATTTAACTAACCAATTCTAACATATTGTGACATAATTCTCTAACCCAGGCGTCGGCCACCTTTCAGAAGTGGTGTGCGGAGTCTTCATTTATTCACTCTAATTTAAGATTTCATGTGCCAATAATACATTTTAACGTTTTTAGAAAGTCTCTTTCTATAAGTCTATAATACATAATTGAACTATTGTATGTAAAGTCAGTAAGGTTTTTAAAATGTTTAAGAAGCTTCATTTAAAATTAATATAAAATGCAGAGCCTTCTGGACCGGTGGCCAGGACCTGGGCAGTGTGAGTGCCACTGAAAATCAGCTCGTGTGCCGCCATAGGTTGCCTACTCCTGCTCTAACCAATTATAAACTACTACCCTAATTAACTTACACCTGGCAACATTAATTATACAGGCGAGAGAACCAGACCTATTAACAATGTAAAAGTGGTGGCCATAAAGATAAAGCAATACAGAAATGAGGGTTTCACAACCACAAGCATTGATAAGTGATTTCTTGCCATACAGAATGCTATCAAATTAAGGTTTCTTTAACCATCTTAAGATCCAGACAGGACTGTCTTCCTAACAGCCCAATAGCACCTTATTTCAGTGTGACTGGTTTGGGATGTGAGGATGTGACCCTTCGCTTCCCAGCTTATGGCTGCCCCTGCTGCTTAGCCAAAGGCCTTAGCCTAAGAACAAGGCCTCAGGCTGTCCTAGTGAGAGAAGGCCCAGACACAGGCACACTGTGATTTTGATTCTTTGTTTTCATACTCCTGTAACTAGCTAACTGATAAAAATACACCTAAGTGTGTGGGGAAGGCTTTGCAGGCAGGCCTGAATATCGCCATTCTAACAGAGGGTTCTACCCCTTCGCCCATGCTGTGTCTGTCTTGTCTATTTAGACTGTAAATTCTTCAGAGCATGGGCCCTCTACTATTCTGCATTTGTACTGTGCCTAGCACAATGGAGACACACTGTTAGTTGGTCCTTAGGCACTTAGGTAATGCGTATGATTAATAATAATAATAACTCTCCTGCCACTTGGAGCCAAGGAAGCTGGTCTTGGGATGTTACTGCTTAAAAATGATCTGAGCTTAAAACAATGGACTATTCTTTGTGACAAGTATCCCACAAATTCCACCGACCTCCCTTGTTTTCTTTGTCTGGCATAGGGTTTCTAAATTCCAAACCTGATGTGGTCTCACAGCTTGAACGAGGGGAAGAGCCGTGGGTCCTGGACCTCCAGGGTTCTGAGAAAGAAGTGCTTCCAAGAGCTGCCTGCACAGGTGAGGACTTGGTTAAAGCAAGTCAAAAACTGTCCGTGAATACAGGAAACATTCGGGATGCCCTACAAAGACCTTGTGAGCTCTCCAAGTTCAGGATTGTTCCCTGCAGATGTGGAATAATTAGGCAGATGTCACTCATGGCTTCCCACCTATCCTGACTAACAACTGGCAGCAGATCCCTACCTGATCCCACTTTCCCCCCTCCATGTTCTGGTGAAATGCAGACCAAAACTGATCCCTTCCTCTCTCCTCTGGGGAAAATCAGCTCCTGATAGGTTTGATCTCTCCTGCACATATTTTGGTTTGTTCATCCCTTTTTAAATTCCTGTCTCTGAGATTTCCTTTCTCTCAGGCATAGGGAGTGACCTATGTCTGGATTCTCTCTGTCTCCCATCAGGTGATAGGATGGTGCGTGAGAATGAGGAGCAGAAACCCCAGCAGGAAGATGCTGAGCAAGGAGCACCACATGGGACGTTATCAGAAAGACCCAAAGGGAATGTTTCCAGGAGTTGTGCACTCCGAGAAACAGTAAAAGCCTCTGAGACTCAGCAGAGGCCAGAGGAGAACTTCAGTAGCCTCTCAGACCTTATTACACATGAGAGAATCAACTTGGAAGAGACAAACTACACAGGCCACGAGTGCGGGAAAAGCTTCAGTCAGCGCTCACTCCTTATCAGACATGAGAGAATCCACACAGGGGAGAAGCCCTACACTTGCGCTGAGTGCGGCAAAAGCTTCAATTGGCGCTCACACCTTATCAGACATCAGAGAATCCACACAGGGGAGACGCCCTTCACGTGCTCTGAGTGCGAGAAAAGCTTCAGTCGGCGCTCACACCTTATCAGACATCAGAGAATCCACACAGGGGAGACGCCCTACACGTGCACTGAGTGCGGGAAAAGCTTCAGTCAGCGCTCAAGCCTTATCACACATCAGAGAATCCACACAGGGGAGACGCCCTACACGTGCTCTGAGTGCGGGAAAAGCTTCAGTCAGCGCTCACGCCTTATCACACACCAGAGAATCCACACAGGGGAGACGCCCTACACGTGCTCTGAGTGCGGGAAATGCTTCAATCGGCGCTCAAGCCTTATCACACATCAGAGAATCCACACATGAGAGATCCCCTACACATGCTCTGAGTGCGGGAAAAGTTTCATTGAGCACTCAGACTTTGTCAGACATCGTAGAATCCACAGTGGAGAGAGACCCTACACATGCTCTGCATTTGGGAAAAGCTTCAATCAGATGTCATTCCCTATTAGATATCAGAAAATCCAAATCGGAGAGAACTGTAAGAAATGCCTTTATTAGGGCTTCCCAAAGATTAAAAAAAAAACAAAACAGATTTGCTAATTCCAATATAGTGATCTTTGCACCATCTTCACTGTGGTCTCTCAGCTCTGCCAGATGAGTTGCCTGCTTCTGCCTTTTGCAGCTCACCCTTCTTTGGGGTCAGTCCTGTGATCTTTTCTATCAGCTCCTTCCCTTTTGACTTGTAAGAGTGTGTGTCCCTCCAGCCAGGAATTTCATCAGCTCCAGGTGGGGGAGAGAGGGTTGATGCCAACAAGCTACCCTGAGGCAAAAGTTACCTGTGCCTTACATCCACTAGGACTGTACATGGAATTGGGGTGCTCAAGTTAGTGATTTTGGTGTAAAAAGACAATTATAGTTGTAGAGCAGAAGCAGCCCAGGGAGTGAACCTAACAGATAATGATCAAGTGATCTCTCTCCTGCCATCCATCTCCATCCTCTGACAAACAGAGGCTAGGGACACCATTCCTTACCCATCCTGGCTAATAGCCATTAATGGACTTAACCTCCATGAATTTATCCAGTTCCCTTTTAAACACTGTTATAGTCCTAGCCTTCACAACCTCTTCAGGCAAGGAGTTCCACAAGTTGACTGTGCGCTGTGTGAAGAAGAACTTCCTTTTATTTGTTTTAAACTTGCTGCCTATTAATTTCATTTGGTGGCCCCTAGTTCTTGTATTATGGGAGTAAGTAAATAACTTTTCCTTATCTACTTTCTCCACATCACTCATGATTTTATATACCTCTATCATATTCCCTCTTAGTCTCCTCTTCCAAGCTGAAAAGCCCTAGCCTCTTTAATCTCTCCTCGTATGGGACCCGTTCCAAACCCCTAATCATTTTAATTGCCCTTCTCTGAACCTTTTCTAATGCCAGTATATCTTTTTTGAGATGAGGAGACCACATCTGTACATAGAATTCAAGATGTGGGCATACCATGGAGTTATACAAGGGTTATAATATAGTCAGTCGTATTCTCTATCCCCTTTTTAATGATTCCTAACATCCTGTTTGCTTTTTTGACCGCCTCTGCACACTGCGTGGGCATCTTCAGAGAACGATCCATGATGACTCCAAGATCTTTTTCCTGATTTGTTGTAACTAAATTAGTCCCGATCATATTTTATGTATAATTGGAGTTATTTTTTCCAATATGCATTACTTTACATTTATCCACATTAAATTTCATGTGCCATTTTGTTGCCCAATCACTTAGTTTTGTGAGATCTTTATTAAGTTCTTCACAGTCTGCTTTGGTCTTAACTATCTTGAGCAGTTAATATCATCTGCAAACTTTGCCACCTCACTTTTTACCCCTTTCTCCAGATCGTTTATGAATAAGGTGAATAGGATTGGTCCTAGGACTGACCCTTGGGGAACACCACTAGTTACTCCTCTCCATTCTGAAAATTTACCATTTATTCCTACCCTTTGTTCCCTGTCTTTTAACCAGTTCTCAGTCCTTGAAAGGACCTTCCCTTTTATCCCATGACAACTTAATTTATGTAAGACCCTTTGGTGAGGGACCTTGTCAAAGGCTTTCTGGAAATCTAAGTACACTATGTCCACTGGATCCCCCTTGTCCACATGTTTGTTGACCCCTTCAAAGAACTCTAATAGATTAGTAAGACGTGATTTCCCTTTACGGAAACTGTGTTGACTTTTGCCCAACAATTTATGTTCTTCTATGTGTCTGACAATTTCATTCTTTACTATTGTTTCAACTAATTTGCCCGGTACCGATGTTAGACTTACTGGTCTGTAATTGCCGGGATCACCTCTAGAGCCCTTTTTAAATATTGGCGTTACATTAGCTAACTTCCAGTCATTGGGTACCAAAGCCGATTCAAAGGACAGGTTACAAACCATAGTTAATAGTTCCGCAACTTCACATTTGAGTTCTTTCAGAACTCTTGGGTGAATGCCATCTAGTCCTGGTGACTTGTTAATGTTGAGTTTATCAATTAATTCCAAAACCTCCTCTAGTGACACTTCAGTCTGTGACAGTTCCTCAGATTTGTCAGCTACAATTTGGCAATGTTTATGCTCCTTTCTAGGATTTGACTTCCACTTTTTAAAGGAAGTCTTTTTGTCTCTCACTGCTTCTTTTACATGGTTGTTAAGCCCCGGTGGGTCTTTTTTAGTTCTTTTACTGTGTTTCTTAAATTGGGGTATACATTTAAGTTGGGCCTCTATTATGGTGTCGTTAAAGTGTCCATGCAGCTTACAGGAATTTCACTTTAGTCACTGTACCTTTTAAATTCTGTTTAACTAACCCCCTCATTTTTGTATAGTTCTCCTTTTTGAAATCAAATGCCACAGTGTTGGGCTGTTGAGATGTTCTTCCCACCACAGAGATGTTAAATGTTGTTATATTATGCCCGTTTATTTCGAGCAACTGCAGTTATTCGGGAGAGTACAGACAGGCAGAGTTTCCCCTCCCGAGGTACGTCTCGGTTAGATAAACAATTAAGGCAAGCATTTATACCTTTTGTGACATACAGTAAGGAGCAACAACTGCATTTTGTTTGTACATATTCCTTTCTGATAGCTTACTTCTCTCAGCAATTTCTGCTACAATCTGCATTCTATTCTTATCTAACACAAGGTCGAAAACCAGCATCTCTTACAGTTCTTTTCCGCTCGCCCACGCCCTGCTTGGAAGTCTCCCGTTATTAGCTGTTAGTTAGCCTGGTAAATATCAAGTCCCTGAGAAAACACAGTTATACGAAGCAAAACAAAATCACAAACAGAAATGTCATTGGAAATTCAAAAATTAAAAAGGAAAATGCAATTCCCATCACTTCATTGTATCTGGGCCATTCCTGTATCGAGAGTACCCGCTAAGGGCCCTGTGTGCTTATGGGAAACCTGGAGGAACTCATAGCAGAGCCTGAACATGAAACTCAACTGCTCCCAGGTGCCGCAGTAAAACCATTTCCCTGCTGTGATGTTGATGATTTTATGAAAATATGCTAGAGTGTGAATATAATGTAACTGGAACATGCTTCATGCAAAAGGTCTCTTGTGCAGTATCATTACAAAGCTTATTATCTACTGTGTGTGTTCAGCCTATTTGTATGAACCGATCATTCCTGTATCTGAAGCTAGAAATATGAGCTATAACTCTGAGGTCCTGTTGTAATGATGCAAAGTGTGGGCCATTAACAGTGGTTTGGACTCTTGATGGCTCCCATTAACCAGGACAATTGACTGGAGATGGCTCTGTCCTGCACCATCTGTGAGTCAGGCCAGGAACAATGAAGGCTTGGGGTCTCACAGGGCATGTGGCCATGTCACCTGGTACAGGAATCCATCTTAAACCTGGGGCTTTTCCCCAGGAGAGAGACAAAAGATTCCTGCCTTGTACCAAAGCTGTATAAGGGGGTGGAACAGAAGAAAGGTGGCTGCAGTCATGAGAAATCCCCTAGCTACCACCTGAGCTGGAACAAGGACTATACCAGGTGCAAAGATTGGGCCCAGACAAGAAATAAGTCTAGTCTGCAAAAAAGCTTGTTGGAAGATCTCTGAGGGTGAGATTTTATCTGTAGTGAGTTTCATACTGTATTAGTCTTAGACTTGCATGTTTTTGTTTTATTTTGCTCTATGGAGAATACAAACTCCACAGAGAAGGAAAAGTTAATGCCTTAGAAAAATCTGTGTGTGTTAGAGTGTCTAGGAACCACTCTCCTATAGCTTCTTTTCTCTGATTTCCTTTAGAAAATCTGAAGCAGGGAGCAGAAAACCATTGTCTTTTCTGAGGTGTGAGCTCAGGACCTACTGAGTATGAGACTGACATGCTGCCAACTATGCTAAGAAGGCCCAGGAAAATGTTTAGGCTCAGTGCATATAGGACCCTCCTACAGCAGTGACTGGGGCAGGGAAGGAGCTGGAAGAAGCAGAGAGATCTGGTGCCCACAGACCTGTCCTGGCATCTTTCTCAGCAGCAAAGAAATCAATTTGCCCTTCCAGTGAACAATCTGCTGGAACTAATGGCAGCACAGGGGCGATGTTTCTAAAGTATGCACCCACCTCTACATTTTAGAACTTACTCTCCTTTTTCTAGTATAGCACTTTGTGTATGAATTAGGCAAAACAAACCACACAGGTAAGAGAAACAAGGGCTTGAGAGAAAGCTTGAACTCATAACCCCAACAGATAGCCCCTCTGCACTAACCAGTTGCACCCCTGAAGATGTTTTTTAAACACATTTGGGAAGCAGGCAGTTATCAGTCTCTGTGGTTCACACCTTTGCCTGGTAATTGAAAGGCTGCTGGTTCAAACTTAACTCAAGATGTGGCTTTTCAGCAATGAGACTCCAGTACATTTTAACAGGAAGAAAATCTCCTCTATTCTGGCTTTGCCCCATTAGACTCCTTCTGCCCATCTTCTCCCCCTCCCCCAGTCTCTTTCCTTCCCCACTGGGGCCATGCAGAGAGGATCCCCAGTCAGTCTCTGTCACAGAGAGTCTGTATCCCATAAAGGGAGGGAGGGCTCTCTCTAAAACACTGATAATGGGGAGGGGAGTGGTGTGCGTGGTTAGGGGGAGACAGGATGGAGACCTAACAGTGGGGCACAGAGAGATTCCCCCAGATTTGGGAGATCCCCTGCTGCCCCCCATCAGCCAGCTGTGAGAAGAACAACTGTGGTGGTGGTGGGGTCTCCACATGCTGCCCCCGCCCCAACTGCCAACTCTGCCAACTGTGGCAATGGGAGCTGCAGGGGTGGAGTCTGCGGGCAGCGATGCGCAGAGACGCCCCCGGCCCTCCAGCTTAGGGGCTGCGGGTTGCTTTCGGGAGATGCCTGAGGTAAATGCTGCACCCCTCACCCTCTCCTACAACCCCTGCCCCAGCCCAGACCCCACACCTGCACCCAACCTCCCTCCAAGAGCCTGCCCCCCACATTGCCTCCTGCACCCCAACCCCATGACTGAGCCCAGACCCTGCACCCAAACTCTCCCAGAGCCCAACCCCTCTCCCTCCCACAACCAAACTCCTTCCCAGAGCCTTACACAGGTGTGTGGGGCAGGACTTGGTCCCATTCTGGGCACCACCAAAATTATACAAACCTGCCACCCCTGTCCAGCCCAATCTTCTGCTGATGCACCTCAGCCCACACCCGTGCAGGGTTTGAAGCTTTCATTGCTTAAATTCCAGGACGCAGAGGGATTTCAGCTCCCCTTTGCCCAGAGGGAACCTTCACCCCACTCCTAACCAGGTTCTTGTCCATGGGATCACTGTAGGGGGGCTGGGTCCCTCTATGTCTTTTCTCTCTCTAGGACAGGCCTGGGTGCAATAACGGGGGGCATCTGAGCACCCAGGACCTTCTGTGGGGCTGCCATTCCCCTTCCCCTTCTGTGGTCCCATCTGCCATTGACTCCAGCCTTTTTTCTATCCATCGTCAGCACCATCCCAAGCCAGCAGCACTCGCCTCAAAAAGACAAAGAGTCCCGTGGCACCTTACAGACTAACAGACGTATTGGAGCATAAGCTTCCGTGGGTGAATCCCACTTCGTCAGGTGAATGTAGTGGAAATTTGCAGGAGCAGGTATAAGTATGCAGGCAAGAATCAGCCTAGAGATAAGGAGGTTAGTTCAATCAGGGAGGATGAGACCCTCTTCTAGCAGTTGAGGTGTGATCACCAAGGGAGGAGAAACTGCTTTTGTAGTTGGCAAGCCAGGCACAGAATTCCCACTCCATTCATCTGACGAAGTGGGGATTCACCCACGAAAGCTCATGCTCCAATACGTCTGTTAGTCTAGAAGGTGCCACAGGACTCTGTCGCCTTTTACAGATCCAGACTAACACGGCCACCCCTCTGATACTCAAAAAGACAGTGTCCCCTGCTGGGAGTAAATCATTGACCCCTCTCCTCCCTGAGCACTGACTGCCCTCTGTTTCCTTGCCTCTCAGTCTGTGCAGATGGGACCTTTCCCTCCAGTGCTGGAGGATTCGCCCTTCTCATCTACCATTGTCCCAAGCAGCACAGCGGGTGGGAATCTTAAATGTACCGAGGTGACTTCGGAGCAGAACCGCCCCCCCCCCCCGACCTTCCATGCAATTGTCACTTGCCCCTCACTGAGCAGGACTGAAACTGGTGCAGGGAGACTGGTGGGCCACATCCCCTCTGGGCATGAGCAAAGCAGCAGTGTGAAAAAATGATCATGGAGATGCTGGGGATTGAACCCAGGGCCTTGTACATGCAAAGTATATGCTCAACCACTGAGCTACATCCCCTAGCAGGTTGTGTTTGCTATGGGTTACACTCAGAGCCCTCCTGTTTCCAGAGCATCCAGTGACCTATAAGCTTCACGAGAAGCCCGTTCCCCTCTCTGAGGACCAATCCTGCTCTCCTGGAGGTGACTTGTTCATAGGGGTCACTTTTCAGCAGGGCCAGATTCTATGTGTGGGGCACAGAGTGTGGGTGCCCTGGTCTCAGGGTGCAGAGATACACTCAGCCCTCTCCCCTGCATTGGGTTGGGGGTGCAGCAATCCCCTGCTGCAAGGTCATAGTGGGGGATGCTGTGAGCAGCTCAACACCTCACCCTGGTGGCAGCAGTGGTGTGGGAAGCTCCAGGTATTTCTAGGATCTACTATTTCCACCTGCCTGTGAAGTCCAGCCTTCCCCAGCACATTCACTGCAGTGCAATTGGGTCACTGTTTCCATGGCTGAACAGCAAAGAATGGCTCCCAGTTTCCCTTCTATTGCCAGCAGGATTAGCCTGTGTCAGTGCTTAATGAGATGGATCTTGTTGTAGATTGTTATTCATTCCCTACCTTGACAATTCACACAGTCCCTTTCCCAGGCAGATTCCCAGCACCTCAGTGATCCTGGTAGCAGGGGTTGGGTCCTGAGATTTTCAGGGTTCTTTTCCCCTCCACCTGGAGTGAACTCAGCTTTTTCCCCATCCCAGACAATCCATGAAATAGCAGCAGCAGCATAAAGAAAGAGGGGAGGGAACATCTCACGGCCAGGGCTGGATGTGCCCAGAGCCCCCTGCTTGTCCATTGTTTCCATGGAATTTGGCCCCCTGCTTTGCACAAGGGACAGAGAAAGATCTTGCTGTTCCTGTGTCTGTGCAAAGAAAATTGTGCTTCTGTATGAAAGAGAGGCGGGAAATGGCCCCATGATGGGGCAATAGCCTCAGGGTTAAGAGCAAAGGACAATGATGGGAAGGTTCACAATTGACTCAGTAGTTGCATACAAAGGTGCAGGTTTGGCAGTTACACTGGGAAATTCTGGCTCCTTCTCAGGCTCAGGTTGGCCACCCCGGTCTAGGTGTAGAAGTGACAACATTTAAACTTGAAAGAGGGGCCAATTTCCCCATCATTTCACACCTTTACACCCAAACACGATGACTTTCTGAATGAACCCTCCTCCTTCAGCCAGAAGATCTTGGGGTGGATGTAGGAGTCACTGGGTAAAATTCTCTGGACTCTGTTCTGAATCAGGTCAGAGCAGAGGTACCTAGTGATCTAGTCTGGCTGTAAAATCTATGGATCAACACCATTAATATGAAATTAATCCTCAGAAACAGCTGTTCCCCACCCAGACCCCAGCAAAGGACTCTCCAGGGAAGGGGCTGTTGAGGAAGGAAAGAAGGAAGACGTCCTTCTCTCCCTGGAGGAACTGGGCTCTGCGCTTTGGACAGAAAGGAGGGGAAGGAAATGGCCACACGATGGCAGCAGAACCTAAGAAATGAAACACAATAGGCTTATGTCCACACTGCAATGAAACACCCAGAGCTGCCCCATACCAGCTCAGGCTCCTGGGGCTTGGGCTGTGGGGTGGTAAATTTGCAGTGTAGACATCTCGGCTCAGGCTCAATACCAGGCTCTGATACCTCATAAGGCTGGGAGGGAGTGTAACAAGTAAAAAATGTCAGAACGGCAGTGGAGTATTACCCTGGTCTCAATGGCATTTCTCCATCGGTCTGTCTGCTCTGGGGCAGGGACAATAACACGTCCTGCTGCATTCGTTATTTCAAAGGGTGGTTTAGGATTTTCATTCTCACACATGGTGCACGAAGCAGGACTCAACCCTCGGCATAAACTAAACGAGCTGCCCACAGATTCTGGCAGCCACAATGAGGCATTTGGTGTGAGAGCTCAGACCTGCCCCTGTCCCACAGGGACGGGGTCATCTGTGAGGGGACTGGGCCACTGACCTACCAGCTCCTAACTCCCAAACTTTCAGTAATATCATCAGTGCCTGTGAGTGTAATTTAAACCATCAAAACAGTCATAGTGGGCTAGACCATAGTCTGGATTTTGGGTCTGGAAAAGAGCTGCCACAATCCATAGACCAGGTTGTTATATAACATGCACATGGATTTTAACCCTTCACTTACAGTAATGGGAAAGTTCTTGGTTCAGGCTTGTAGCAGTGATGGAATAAACTGCAGGTTCAATAAACAGCTGGGATGGGTCATTCAGTCCTTTGTACAGAGCTTCAGTTTGTAGCAAAGTCCCTCCAGAGGTATGAAGCAGGATTGAAGACAAGATGGAGATGAGGCATCAGCCTTTTATAGTCTCTTGCCATGTGGTCTTTGCTTTCTTTGTCCCAAGGACACTCTATCCAGCACGTGGCATAGAAAAACCTTAGAGTTCTGTCCATAGGCAAGTCCCTGCATTCCTTGCTGAGTTACAAGGTGTATCTGCCTTCTCTCAGTGGGTCGATTGTAGAGCTGATGGTCTTTAATGGGCCATCAAGCAGGCTAGGCAGAACTGACACCAACTTGTCTGGCTGGGGTGTTTCCCGGAAGCAGAGCACAATTTTGAAATATGGACAGAACAGAGCCAATACTTATAACATCAACTACAAAAATGATACACATCTAGAGATGGCATCATTATAATCAACCAATCAGAACCTCTCCATAGACCCCTTACATGACAACCTTTCTACAATATTGGCTGCAAATATAGAACAGTGGTCACAACGATGATCTATACAGTTACAGATTATGTCAGTAACGCCACAGGAGGTGACACGGCATCAGTGAGACTGATACTGGAATACTGCCTCCAGATTTGATGTCCTCATTTGAAAAAGATGTTGTGAAATTGGAGCTGGGGCAGCAAAGAGCCACCAAATGTCCTGAGGGCTGGAGAAAAATGCCTTCTAGTGAGCTACTGAAAGAGCTCAACCTGTCCAGCTTATCAAAAGAAGATTGAAAGGTGACTTCATTGAAGTGTTGAAGTGCATTAATGGAGAGAAAAGATTGGATATTAAAGGGCTTTTTAATCTAGCAGAGAAAAGCATAACAAGACCCAATGTCTGGAAGGTGAAAAGAGACAAATTCATATTACAACTAAGGCACAAAGATTCAACAGTGAGGATGATTGACCACAGGAACAAGCTACCAAGGAAAGTGGTGGATTCTCCATCTCTTGATGTCATTTCATGAAGACTAGATGCCTTTCTGGAATGTGTTTGCCCCAAAAGTAGCTCTTGTGCCATACAGGAGGCCTGTGATATGCAGGGGGTCAGATTAGATGCTCTAATGGTCTCTTCTGGCCATAAAGTCAACTAATTTCTGAAAAACTGAGTGTAGCATTGAGAGCAGCATCTGATGTTTTCCTGTCTAGCCGGCTTGCTGCCTAGAACAAATGCTCCTTGAGTGGGGTGATCCCCAGGGAGTAGCTCAAACCTCCAAAGTGCCTGGCCAGGGGCAGGACATTAGCACAGCAAGGGAGGGGTGTGGCAGTGACATCACAAAGGCCTTTTGCAGGACCTCAGACTATTGGTCCAAGGTGGTGGGGAGGTGGTGACCTCACAGAGAGATGCTGACATCAGCCAGGCAGGCCAGGGGCCAGGGGCCAGGGAAACCTCAGAGACCCCTGTGGCTTTGCTTCAGCAAGTCTCCTTCTCCAGGTCTCTCTTTGAGAACTGAGAGCGTATTTGGGTTCACGGATGTGAGCGCCAGGAGGAACCTCTTTCGAGTTTTCTTCTTCCCTTTTCGTGATTTTACTAGAAAACAGCCGTCCCTGTTTAGAAGGTAAGAGCCTCCTGGAGGTTTGAAACCTGTTCAGTCTGATCCATCTGGTGACAGTTGAATTCTAAGCATGGAAAACACGAGCTTAAGGAGGCAGAAGTTTATTGCGCACCTGGGATTTTGTCCCTGAGAATCACTGGGGACATTAGGGTTTGTCCTTTTTGTTTCCCCTTTTCCTCCATCCATCCCTCTCTCCTTTCTCTTCATTTCTTGCTTCTTTTGTCCTTTCTCCTGTTCCCCTCCCAACACCAGGAGTGTGTGTGTGTGTGTGTGTGTGTTGCGGGGAGTGCTCTGCAGCTCCCACTGTGGGAGGTCCACCCAAAAATGTGGGGCTGAAATAGTGCTCGGGCAATGATCCCCACCAGTGACCTGGGCCATCCTTTGGGCTCTCTGGTGAGAACCCTCAGCCGCCTATCCTCAGTCTCTACCCTGATTGGCTGAGCAGGGGGTTATTGACAGGGAGGAGACTCAGGTCCTTGTTGTTCTCTTTTAAGACCAAGGAAGTAAGTCAGAACCACTTCTATGTTTGATGAATTTTGCTGCTTCTCTGCATTAATGGTCTCTGAGCAGTTCATGATTCTCTCTAACCTTGCAGTTCTCCTCAAATACTTGCTGAATAATTCATGTGCACTGTTGTTGGTCTGGAGCTCATCTGAGAGCACTTTATTCAGGTCATTCAATGTCTGAAATTCAAGATCCAATCGTTAGTTTGAAAATCAGGGCTCTTGGGTCCTATTCCCAACTCTGCCACTGACTGGCCATGTGACCTAAGACAAGTCAATTCTCCTTTCTCAGCCTTAGCTTCTCCCTCTTTCAAGTAGGGATAATAATGATCTGCTCCTACCTATCTCAACACACTCACTCTTTCCCAACACACAGGGTACGTCTACACTACGGGACTGTTCCGAATTTGCATAAACCGGTTTTGTAAAACAGATTTTATAAAATCGAGTGCGCGTGGCCACACTAAGCACATTAATTCGGTGGTGTGCGTCCGCGGTCCGAGGCTAGCGTCGATTTCTGGAGCGTTGCACTGTGGGTAGCTATTCTTTAGCTATCCCACAGTTCCCGCAGCCTTATTTCCAGGTTGAGATCCCAGTGCCTGATGGGGCAAAAATCATTGTCGCGGGTGGTTCTGGGTAAATGTCGTCATTCACTCCTTCCTCCGGGAAAGCAACGGCAGACAAGCATTTCGCGGCTTTTTTCCCTGGATTGCCCTGGCAGATGCCATAGCATGGCAATCATGGAGTCTGTTTTGCCTTTTGTGACTGTCACCGTATGTGTGCTAGATGCCGCTGACAGAGGCAATTCAGCAGCGCTACACAGCAGCATGCTTTTGCTTTTGCATGACAGTAGAGATGGTTACCAACCATACTGTACCATCTACCAATCCATAAATTGGTAAAAAGATGATCATGGTTACCAGTCCTTTTGCACTGCGCCATCTGTTGCTGTCATAAGTGCCCCTGGCTGCTCTTAGCCAGGGGCGCAAAGTTAAAATTGGGAATGACTCCCTGAGTCAATCCCTCCTTTATGGTATCAAAAAACAGAATCAGTCCTGCCTAGAATATGGGCAAGTGTACTAGAGAACCACTGTATCATAGAACCAGAGAGCACAGCTGCTCTGTGTCAGATCTTGCAGGAATGATGAGCTGTATGCTATTCACAGGGGGTGCTCCTGCAACAACCCCACCTGTTGATTCCGTTCTTCCCACAGCCTTCCTGGGCTACCATAGCAGTGTCCCTCCACTTGTGTGATGAAGTAATAAAGAATGCAGGAATAAGACACAGTGACTTGTTAGTGATAAATGAGTGGAAGGCAGCCTCCAGCTGCTATGATAGTCCAGACAGGACATTAAGGAGTGTGGAGGAGAGGAGCCCAGCATCCTGCTGCTAGTCCAGGGGCAATTGAATCTTTTCTTTACACATGAAGGGTGGGGGCTGATGAAGCTCAGCCCCCTGTTGCTATGATGAAGACGGTTATCAACCATACTGCACCATCTACCATGAAAAATTAGGTGCACATGACATTGGGGGACCTGACAGATGCTAGTCGGCACAGTTACCAGACCTTTTGCACTGCACCACGTGCCAAAAAGCTCATGATGATGAGGACGGATACCAGTCATATTGCACCATCAGCCACCCATAGCGGGGGAGGTGGGAGCAAGGATGTTGGTGTTGAGTGCTGCAGGATCGGGTCTATCTGCAGCATTCAGTAAAGATAGGGTGACATGTTAAAGAGTCAAGAGAGGATTGTTTTCCCTTTCACTTCTGGGGTGGGTAGGGGGGTGCGTAAATTGCCGAGCTATGCCCTGACCCACCGCGGACACTGTGTTTGACCCTAGAAGCATTTGGAGCTCAGCCAAGAATGCAAATACTTTTCGGAGACTGCAGGAACTGTGGGATAGCTTGAGTCCTCCAGTCCATGAGCGTCCATTTGATTCTTTGGCTTTCCGTTACGTTTGTCACGCTGCAGTGCGCTGAGCCCCTGCTATGGCGTCTGTCTGGAGATTTTTTTAAAATGATTTTGAATTTCGTCTTCTGTAACGGAGCGCTGATAGAACAGATTTGCCTGCCCTTACAGCGATCACATCCGCATGGTCCATGCGGGAGCTCTTTCTTTATTTTGATTTTTAACTGCATCGCCACACGTGCTGATCTGAGCTCCACGCTAGGCAAACAGGAAATATTCAAAAGTTCGCGGGGCTTTTCCTGTCTACCTGGCCACTGCATCCGAGTTCAGATTGCTGTCCAGAGCGGTCAGTGGTGCACTGTGGGATACCACCCGGAGGCCAATACCGTCGATCTGCGGCCACACTAACCCTAATCCGATATGGTAATTCCAATACTAGCGCTACTCCTCTCGTTAGGGAGGAGTACAGAAACCAGTTTAAAGAGCCCTTTATACCGATATAAAGGGCCTCTCAGTGTGGACGGGTGAGGCGTTAAATCGGTTTTATGCTCCTAAAACCGGTTTAAACGCCTAGTGTAGACCAGGCCACACACTGTCTCTCCCCCCCCACACACAGTCTCCACACTGCAGTTGAAAAGCAGCTGGTAATCTAGTAAGATGCCCATGGAACGGTGGGATAGAGAAACCTGCATCATGTGATGCTGTACCAGCCCGTGAGGCATTGCAAACCCTTCCCAAAACACCCTGCAGCCAGTTGCACAGTGGGATAGTTACTCACAGTGCACTGCTCTCTGTTGCCATCCAAGAACTGCTAGCATGGATGTGCTCTGGGGACACAAGGGGCATAGGGAGGACGTTCAATAGCTGTTTAGTTAAAACACTTTAACTAAAGCAGCAATGCCGGGGGGTTGGTGGCTCCTTTCTTTCCTCACCCTGGAGTAAACTCAGCTTTTTATTCCATCCTTGATAACTCATGGAATAACAACAGACGACCGAAGAAAGACGTGGACAGGGTGGGTCTCTGGGGTGGGGCAGAGAGGTTCGAGCGGTGGGCAGAGCAGGTCTCGGAGGTGGGGGCAGTGGGCAGGGCAGGTCTCAGGGGAGAGGGACAGAGGTGTGGGTGGTGGGCAGGGTGGGTTGCAGGGATGGGTCAGAGCGGTGACGGCTGGCGGGCAGACCTTGTGGTAGGTGGTGGAGAGGCACGAGCAGCAGGCAGGAAGGCCTTGGGGGAGGAGAGGAGCGAGCGAGAGGTGGCTCAGCCATCCTCAGCCAAAGAGGAAGAGCGGGGGTGGGAAGTGGCCAAACAGGAGCAAGGGGGGAGCACAGGTGGGGCCTCAGAGAGAGGAGAAGGGGGAGGGCAGTGCCATGGTTGGCACCAATGGGCCCCCCACTTCTAGGGAGCTTCCAGCGCTCACACCCAGCCTCCCCAAATGCAAGAGCCATGGGCCACCTATTCTCTTCATCTTCACTAACCAAGCCCCTCCCCAAGCTATGTTGATGGGAGAAGCCCTCCTGTTGGCACAGCGCTATCTGCACCGGGTTAGGCTGATATAACTGCATTGCTTAGGAGGTAAATTTTTACACCCTGAGTAATGTAGTTACACCGATCTAATTTTGTAGTGTAGACCTGTCCAAAGAACCTTGGGAGTAAAACTTCCCCTGCTCCTCTGCTTTACTGAATTCAAACACCAGCAAAGCTTGTCAGGCCCAGATGGAGGTTGGCAGAGAGTCAGGTGTGTGCAGACATGATCCCTTCAGCAACTCTAGGCACCATGGCTTAGCTGGCTAAAACCACTGTTTTGTATACAGGAGATCCTGGGTTCAAGTTCCAGTGGTACCTTATTGAGTTGCTTTTGGGGCACCTGGTACTGGCTACTGTCAGAAGACAAGATTCAGAGCTAGATGGACCGTCGGTCTAGCCTAGTGTGGTTTTTCTTATGGTTTAAATTACACTCACAGACACTGAGGATAGAGTTACTGAAAGTTTGGGAGTTAGGAGCTGATAGGTCAGTGGTCCAGTCCCCTCTCAGACAACCCCGTCCCTCTGGGACAGGGGCAGGTCTGAGCAATCACACCAAATGCTCATTGTGGCTGTCAGAATCTGTGGGCAGCTCGTTTAGTTTATGCCGAGGGTGGAGTCCTGTTTTGTGCACCGTGTCTGAGAATGAAAATCCTAAACCGCCCTTTGAAATAACAAAAGCAGCAGGACGTGTTTCTGTCCCTGCCCCAGAGCAGACAGACCAATGGAGAAATGCCATGAGTCCAGGGTAATACTCCCTGCGGTTTTACCATTTCCACTTGCTAAACCTCCCAACCTTCTGGGCTCCTGGAGCAGGGGACGGAGCCTGAGCCGAGACACGGACACTGCAACTTTACAGCCCAAGCCGCATGACCAGATTAATGTGACACAGGCCAGTCGTGGGTGTTTCATTGCACTGGAGACGTAGCCTAATGTTATGTCTGCACTGCGATTAAAACACCCAGGGCACCTGTCGCAAAGCCCGGGTCAGCTGACTCAGGGTTATGGGGCTTGGGCTGCAAGAGTATAAAATTACAGTGCAGACAGATGGTCTTGAGCCCAACCTCTGAGACCCCACGACGGGTGAGGTTTCCAACCCAGGCTTCAGTGTGAACACAAATATCTGCACCACAGTTTTTAGCCTCTCAGCTTTAGCTTCATGAGGTCAGCTGGTCCAGGCCAGCCCTGCTGCCCTCTTTATCCCAGGAGAGATGGACTCTCAGGGTACGTCTCATACCTCTCATGTGGCGCCATGGGGTTCAAAGGGGAATGATCCGTAGTAGCCGTCTGTGGGTCCGTGGGCGTTGCCATCCCGGACGAGCCCCAAATTGTCGGAGAAAAACTCAGTTCTCGCTTTTGTTTGGGTGCAGCAAAATCAAATACTTTATTATTTCTCCAGTAATTACAATGGAGGAGAGAGTGCCATAGGACACAGGGTCGCCTCAGTCCCAGACAGGTCTCTCAACTGGTAAACAATTACATCAAGCCTTTATACCTTTGTTACAGACAATTTCTAGCAATCATGGAGACAGTAAAGCAACAAATACATTTTGTTTATACATAGCAGAAAGGCTTATCTTATTGTCTCACTCCTAAGAAAACAAGCCTGCATTTTGGTTAGTGATTGCAAGGTCGTAATAACTTTGTACACAGTTCCTGTCCTCTCGCCTCGCACTATCTTTGCTCCTACAAGTCTCACGTCATTAGGGTTACAGTATGGCCTGACTCTTGCTAACTGACTGACACGCATTAAAATCCCCTTCAAATCCTTATTGAAGCATTCCCTGCTTCCACAGGTGTGACAAGGGAGGAGCCAGACCCGCTGCTGGGCTCCACACTGCCAAGGACTATCCCAGGAACCGTGTACAATGCAGACTTCTCCGAGATAGCACAGCGACAGTGGACACTGCTTGGCTCACATCCTAGCAAAGGTACTTCCTAGCCAGTTGGAAGAAACTATGAAAGGGGGGGTAGAGACATCATGAGTTGGCCTCTCTCCCCCACAACTCAACAGCTGGAAACACACCTGGATGACAAAACTGATTCAGAAATCAGAGGAGAATAATAATAGTACATTCAAACCAAAGTCCCCAAACAGACTAGTAGTGGTTTTTCAGCAGAAAATTTTCAGTTTGGGGAATTTTGTTTTCTCAGTTAGACTTTGCCAAGGGAAGCAGGGAGAAAATGGTTGAGTTGCCTCCTTCAGAACAGCTTGGCCTAGCCACTAGGTCTGGTTCACTGTTGTGGCCTTGCTCAGGTTGGGGGTATGTTAATTATCTGGGGAGGTCCCAGGGTGTTTGGGGGAGATTATGAGGCTGTTCCTTTTGAGATAAAAACTAAGAAATGCAGGACTAGAGAATTTTTTTAGAAATCTGGGATTTAGACATTTTATTTGAAGCAAGGGGGGGAGGCAGCTGATATTCTGAGAAGGTTTTTGTTTGATCTGTCATTGTACCAAGGGGGGAAGATGGTTGTCTATAAAGGAGAGTGAAGACTAAATGTATCCGATGAGGATGGGATTTGAACCCATGCGTGCAAAACACAATGGACTAGGAGTCCATCACCTTAACCACTCAGCCACCTCATCTGAGTTGCTAAAACATGGACAGGAGGAGAAATCTAAGGCAGGCAGAGATAGGGTACTAAGGAGTTTTAAATACTAAGCATAAGCAGGGGCTGAATGAGCTCCCCCCTCACATCTAGTGAGTAGCTGTGGGAAGACTTCAGGAACAGGCCATGTTTGCATAGACACCCCTACTCTGCCTAGCTATGCAGCATGATGGGGCCACTTCCCCAAAATGACCAGTTTGGGAGGGTGGTGGGTAACAAATCACTTTAGGATTGAGTGGAATGAAATGTTATTCTCCTTCCTGTATGAGTGAAGGGCAGCAGAACGTACCTAGGCCATCCTGACGGAGGGGTGGGGGGGGAGGAATCGCTTTCATTGGACTGCAGAGAAGTGATTGAGGACGTCACCCTAACCCAGTGGTCCCCAAACATTTCACACTGCGCCCTCGTGTCCATGGCTGTGGCCCCTCGGAGGCCGCGGTTGAGAACGGGGGCTGGGTGTGGGGCCGGTGCTTGCTGGGGAGCGGGGTGCGGACAGGGGTCAGGGGGTGGAGGCCGGGCTGGGAGCCAGGGGCCCTGGCTGAGGGTGGGGTTGGGTAAGAGCTGGGACAGAGTGGAGCTGAGTGGGGCTCCCTCCCTGCCCTCCATGGGGTCTGGCTCAGGCCCTGAGGTGCCCCCATCAATCTTCCTCTGTGTCCCCCTAGGAGTCACGCCCCACATTTTGGGGACCACTGACCCCTACTCGCTAAGCAGGGGCTGGTGATGCCAAAGCCCAGGGACAGGGAGAACAAGTGGGGCCCCAGCACCGGAACCCTGCCCCCCCCACTTCTGTGTGTGGCTCCGCCCCCTTGCACCCACGGCCCCACCCACGGTCACCTCTGTTCCACCCCGTACCCCACTGGCCCCACCCTGTCACTCCTTTACCCCGGCCCCGCTGCGGCCCCGAGACCAGAGAAGCTCTGTGCCCCTGCTGCAGCCCCCGGGCCGTAGCAGGGAGTGGGAGCTCCTCCAGCCCTGGGGCCCCCATGGGGGAGACTTTCCCAGGGGGGCCCATTTGGCCAGGGCCCCTAGTCATGGGCCCCACTGTCCCCTTGGCATCGCAAGGTTTGGGGAGGCTGAGCCCCCCCCCCCACCGAGCCTCCATGACGAGCCGCCCAGGCTACCTCTGCTCAGTGGGTGGCCAGTCTCCCTGTGTCTCTGCTGCTCGTGCTGGGGAGCCCGGCCGGCCTTAGGGGTGGGGCCCCCGGCAGCCGCCCAGGGCTCCAGGGGGTCAAAGGGCACCGTGTGGCCGTGCAAAGGTGCTCACTGCTCTCCCCTGCCCCAATGCTCCTCCGTGGCCCCACAGAAGGTGGGGGGGAGCGAGGAGCAACACTATGTGCTCCCTGCGTCCTGGTCACTTTCCCCACCTGGGCTGGGCTGTGAGGGGAGCATCAGAAGCTGCTGCTCTCTGCCCTCCCCTGACGCAGCCCGGCTGAGGAAAGTGACCTGGATGCAGGGAGCTCGGATGATGTCCCTTCTCGCCCCCCTGCCCCTGCTAGGGAAGGCTGCTGTATGGTGTCTCCATGGCTGCACTTTCAGTGATGCAGGTTTCTCTCTCCCATTGTTCCAGGGGCATCCTACTAGATAAAATTGAGCAAGAAATGCTTCCCAGTGGTTTTTTAGGACTGGAATTGCTATTTTCAACAGCCATTGCCATTTTTTTTCTAGTTTTGTTTGTTTAAAAGGAAGACAGTGACATTGCACTGGCACATTCCCCATAGAAACAAAGAATAATAAAGGCACCTCAACTTTTCCTCATTTATGGAGGACAGTCTGATAATATGCATCCAGATCTCCTCCAGTCACACAAGCTGAAAATTGTTCCACTTTACTGCAGTTCTGTAACCATGCGGGAACCAGTCCTGTCTGTGTTCTGTGCACATCTAAAATTCCTGCTGAATGACCCACCCTGGGAGCAAGTTACCAGTGGCCCAGGGCTGGGGCGGAAGGAGGGTGCCGGTGGGGGCGGGGCAGAGCCCAGAGCGAGGGCAGCAGAGGGTGTGGGTGGGGAGCACTGGTGGGGAAGGGGAGCCCGGAGCTGGGGCAGCATGGGGTGTGTGGAGGAGAGCCCAGGGCTGGGGTGGCAGGGGGTGCGGGTGGGGGCGGCGGAGCCCAGTGCTCGGGCAACAAGGGTTGTGGGGGGGGGGACCCAGGGCTGGGGTGGGGGCAGACAAATTTTTTTTTCCTTGGGGCAGCAAAAAACCTAGAGCCGGCCCTGCCTCCACCCACCATGAGGTAGTCAAGAGCGGATCATTATTATCCCTACTCGAAAGAGGGAGAAGCCAAGGCTGAGAAAGGAGAATTGACTTGTCTTACGTCACACAGCCAGTCAGTGGCAGAGTTGGGAATAGGACCCAAGAGCCCTGATTTTCAATATACATGCTCCTGGAAATTTCCACTACATGCATCCGACGAAGTGGGTATTCACCCACAAAAGCTCATGCTCCAAAACATCTGTTAGTCTATAAAGTGCCACAGGACTCTTTGCTGCTTTTGCAAACTAACCATCAGATCTTGAATTTCAGAGATTGAATGACCTGAATAAAGTGCTCTGTGATGAGCTCCAGACCAACAACAGTGACAGTAATTATTCAGCAAGTATTTGAGGAGAACTGCAATGTTAGAGAGAATCATGAACAACTCAGAGACCATTAATGTAGAGAAGCAGCAAAATTTGTCAAACATAGAACTGGTTCTGACTTATTTCCTTGGTCTTAAAAGAGACCAACAAGGACCTGAGTCTCCTCCCTGTCAATAACCCCCTGCTCAGCCCATCAGGGTAGAGACTGAGGACGGGAGGCTGAGGGTTCTCACCAGAGAGCCCAAAGGATGGCCCAGGTCACTGGTGGGGATCACTGCCTGAGCACTATTTCAGCCCCACATTTTTGGGTGGACCTCCCACAGTGGGAGCTGCAGAGCACTCCCCCGCAACACACACACACACACACACACACACACACCTACCTCTCCTGCTGTTGGGAGGGGAACAGGAGAAAGGACAAAAGAAGCAAAAGACAAAGAGATGGATGCAACAGATGGATCAGACTGAACAGGTTTCACAGCTCGAGGAGGCTCTTACCTTCTAAACAGGGACGGCTGTTTTCTATTAAAATCACGAAAAGGGAAGGAGAAAACTCGAAAGAGGTTCCTCCTGGCGCTCACGTCCGTGATCCCGAATACTCTCTCAGTCCTCAAGGGGGGGAACAGGAGAGAGAACAAAATAAGCAAGAGAAGAAGAGAAAGGAGGGAGGAATGGATGGAGGAAAAGGTGAAACAAAAAGGACAAACCCTAATCTCCCCAGTGATTCTAAGGGACAAGATCCCAGGTGCGCAATAGAATTCTGCCTCTTTAAGCTCGTGTTTTCCATGCCTAGAATTTAACTGTCACCAGATGGATCAGACTGAACAGGTTTCAAACCTCCAGGAGGCTCTTACCTTCTAAACAGGGACGGCTGTTTTCTAGTAAAATCACTAAAAGGGAAGGAGAAAACTCGAAAGAGGTTCCTCCTGGCGCTCACGTCCGTGAACCCGAATACTCTCTCAGTCCTCAGAGAGAGACCTGGAGAAGGAGACTTGCTGAAGCAAAGCCACAGGGGTCTCTGAGGTTTCCCTGGCCCCTCACCCCTGTCCTGCCTGGCTGATGTCAGCATCTCTCTGTGAGGTCACCACCTCCCCACCACCTTGGACCAATCGTCTGAGGTCCTGCAAAAGGCCTTTGTGATGTCACTGCCACACCCCTCCCTTGCTGTGCCAATGTCCTGCCCCTGGCCAGGCACTTTGCAGGTTTGAGCTACTCCCTGTGGATCACCCCACTCAAGGAGCGTTCGTTCTAGGCAGCAAGCCGGCTAGACAGGGAAATATCAGATGCTGCTCCCAATGCTACCATCAGTTTTTTAGAAATTAGTCGACTTTATGGCCAGAAGAGACCATTAGAGCATCTAATCTGACCCCCTGCATATCACAGGCCTCCTGTATGACACAAGAGCTACTTTGGGGGCAAACACATTCCAGAAAGGCATCTAGTCTTCATTAAATGACTTCAGGAGATGGAGAATCCACCACTTTCCTTTGTAGCTTGTTCCTGTGGTGAATCATCCTCGCTGTTGAATATTTGTGCCTTAGTTGTAATATGAATTTGTCTCTCTTCACCTTCCCGCCATTGGGTCTTCTTATGCCTTTCTCTGCTAGATTAAAGAGCCCTTTAATACCCAATCTTTTCTCTCCATTAAGGCACCTCAACACTTCAATGAAGTCACCTTTCAATCTTCTTTTGATCAGCTAAACAGATTGAGCTCTTTCAATAGCTCACTAGAAGGCATTTTTCTCCAGCCCTCAGAACATTTGGTGGCTCTTTGCTGCCCCAGCTCCAATTTCACAACATCTTTTTCAAATGAAGACACCAAAATTGGAGACAGTATTCCAGTATGTCTCACTGATGCCGTGTCACCTCCTGTGACGTTATTGACATAATCTGTAACTGTACAGATCACCGTTGCGACCACTGTTCTATATTTGCAGCCAATATTGTAGAAAGGTTGTCGTGTAAGGGGTCTATGGAGAGGTTCTGATTGGCTGATTATAATGATGCTATCTCTAGATGTGTATCATTTTTGTAGTTGACGTTATGAATATTGGCTCTATGCTGCCTGTATTTCAAACTTGTGCTCTGCTTCCAGGGAACACCCCAGAGAAGTTGGTGTCAGTTCTGCCTAGCCTGCTTGATGGCCCATTAAGGACCATCAGCTCTACAATCGACCCACTGAGAGAAGGCAGATACGCCTTGTGACTCAGCAAGGTCTGCAGGGACCTGCCTATGGACAGAACTCTAAGGTTTTTCTATGCCACGTGCTGGATAAGAGTGTCCTTGGGACAAAGAAATCAAAGACGACATGGCAAGAGGCTATAAAAGGCTGATGCCTCATCTCCATCTTATTTTCAGTCCTGCTTCATGTCTCTGGAGGGACTTTGCTACAAACTGAAGCTCTGTACAAAGGACTGAATGACCCATCCCAGCTGTGGATGGACTCCAGAGACTTGATTTGAACCTGCAGTTTATTCCATCACTGCTACAAGCCTGAACCAAGAACTTTGCCATTACTGTGTGTAATTAATTCCTTTAAAATTTTTAACTCTCATCAATATTTCTTTCTTTTTATGAATAAACCTTTATATTTTAGATGCTGTAAGGGAAAATCCAGTGTTATCCAAGGCCTTGTAGGCCCAGGCCTCATGTCAGGCTGCCAGGGCCGGCCAGACAAGCCAAGCAGGGGGGCACGGAGGAGACAGTGGAAAGTCCTAACAGTCCCCGACTGAAAAACAATTTTGTAACATCCCCTACTGTCAACACGTAACCGCATAGAACAGATAAGTAATAACAGGAAAAGCCTAATATGGAAGAAATTTACTCCTGCTCCAATCAGCATTAACTTTGCAATATTTTCCTAGCAAAATAATAAGGAAATGATGTATGTAACTTGCATATTACGATTGTGGTTTTAAGCTTTATAAGGCTGTCTGTAACCAGCTTCGGGGAGGCCGTTTCCATAACGGTTCTCCCCTGCGTGCTTCTAATCAATAAAAGGCCTCAGACTGATCTGACTGAAAACACAACACATGGATCAATTTTTCCATAACAACGCTAAAAGGTTTGCAAAAGCGTGATTTGTGGGTAAGATCTGACTCGTCTATTGACCTGCATCTGGGGCTTGGTCCTTTGAGAGAACCCGTTTTCTTTTACTGGGGTATTGGTTTTCATAACCATTCATCCCCATAAGGAGCGGAGCTGGTGGTGATAGAAGGAAACTGGAATAGCTGAGGGAATTGCTTTTATGACGTCCGATTGGCCAGTGGGGTGAAACCAAAGTCCTCTCTGCATGGCTGGTGTGACGTGCTTTAATAGTAAAGGGCACCCAGTCTCGGGCTGTGACTGCCCTGCTCCAAGCAATTTGTCCTGAATTGATACTCTCAGCAGTGTCCTGCCAGAGGCCGCATTGTTACAGGGGTCGTCCGGGGTTACAGCTGGGAACTCTCTGAAGCTCAGGATGCGCTTCCTCAGCTAGGGGAAGTATGTAACCCACACACCTCCAGGGTGTGGTGGGGTGACCCAGCTAGTGGCACCGAGATCACTTAGAGGGAGCAATAAAACATGTCTTCAATACAGCCTTCGCTAACAGCCGGGTGGCTTTTAGTTCATGCTGTAGAGGCCCACACACTAAGCTCCAGAGGTCCCCGGTTCAATCCCGCCCACCACCGCGTCACCAGCCTGGATCTGTCAGCATAACAGAGGCAGCTGCCACCCCAAGGAGAGAGCTGCCATGCCACGCCCAGCTGAGAAGAGGTACCAAGCAGTGAGTTGACACCCTTCAGAGCTTCCTGTGATAAACTGTGAACTTAGGACAATAGCGGGGTGGTAAGAAGTGTTGCCCTCAGAGTGGCCTGGGTCTGAGTGGCCTGAGCCCATGGAAGGCCCTGGGTAACCCCCCCTGCCATCTGCTGCATCCTTCCCCCCAAAAGGGCCGAAACTCTGACCAAGAGGCAACATCCCCACGAGCAAAGGCCATCACGAGGCATCTGTCTTCGAAAGTTTGCAGAGGATGCGGGAGCAGAAAGGGGAGAGAGGATGAGGGTGGCTCTTGGGAAGAGGGAGGGAGGGAGCCTTATGGGAAGCTCTTGTTTACCGCTATCAATCCAATGATCAGATCATTGATGCCTAGAATCTTCCCGGACATGTTGTAATTGATTGGATCTAGGTTTTAAAATGGGTACCACATTTGCAGACGGAGAAATGTCAGCGAGTTGAGTGGAAGGCCATTGCAAGCTCAGCTAATTAGGCAATGTGGCTTATGCCCCATCTAACAAGCTCCTTAAACAATAGCTCCCAGTTTTCATTCGCATTGTTCTGTTTAGTGTTTTTCTCCAAAACACTTTCACTAATCATTTTGGTCAGCTTTGGAAAGTTGGCCGTTTCAGTGCACCAAATATAAATATTGCTGTCGGGGACTGCCTCTATTGGTCATAAGAACGGCCATACTGGATCAGACCAATGATCCAGCCAGCCCAGAATCCTATCCTCCCTCAGTGGCCAATGCCAGGTGCCCGCGAGGGAATCGACAGAACAGGGAATCATCAAGCGATCCATCCCATCGCTTATTCCCAGCTGCCGGCAAACAGAGGCTGGGGACACTTCAAGAGCATGGTTTTGTATCCCTGCCCATCCTGGCTAATAGCCAATGATGGACCTGTCCTCCATCAACTTATCTAGTTCTTTGGTGGACCCTGTTATAGTCTTGGCCCTCACAGCATCCTCTGGCAAAATTTCCCCAGGTTGACTGTGTGTTGGGTGAAGAAATACTTCCTTTGGTTTATTTTAAACCTGCTGCCTATTCCTTTCATCGGGTGACCGCTAGTTCTTGTGTTATGAGTAAATAGCACTTCCTTACAGATCCAGACTAACACAGCTACCCTCTGATACTTCCTTATTTACTTTCTCCAAACCCGTCATCATTTTATAGACCTCTATCCTAGCCCCCTCTTAGTCGTCTCTTTTCCAAGCTGAAAACTCCCCTCAGTCTTACTAATCTCACCTCACATGGAAGCTGTTCCACACCCCAATCATTTTGGTTGCCCTTTTCTGAGCCTTTCCCAATTCCGATATATCTTTTTGAGATGGGGGACCAGCTCCTGTATTCAAGATGTGGGCAGACCACAGATTTATAGACAGGCAATATTATATTTCTGTCTCGCTAGCCATCCCTTTCCTAATGACTTCCCAACATTGTGTTGGCTTTTTTGACTGCCAATGCACATTGAGTAGATGTTTTCAAAGAAGTATCCACAGTGACTCCAAGATCTCTTTCTTAAGTTGTAAGAGCTAATTTAGACCCCATCAGTTTAGATGTAGAATTGGGATCATGTTTTCCCATGTGCATTACTTTGCATTGATCCACATTGAATTTCATCTGCCTTTTTGCTGCCCAGTCACTCAGTTTGGTGAGATCCCTTTGTCACACTTTGCACTCTCTTTTGGACGTAACTAACTTCAGTTGGTTTGCATCATCTGCAAATGTTGCCACCTCACTGTTTACCCCTTTTTCCAAATCACTCAGGAGTATGTTGAACAGTGCTGGTCCCAGTACAGACCCGAGGGGGACACCACTGTTTACCTCTCTCCATTCTGAAAATCAGACCCTTTCGTTCTTGTCTTTGAACCAGTTACCTAATCCAGAGAGGACCTTCCATCTTATCCCATTTTGCTTCAGAGCCTTTGGGGAGAGACTTTGTCAAAGGTTTTCTGAAAATCTAAGTATACTATATCCACGGGATCACCTTTATCCACATGCTTGTTGACTCCTCAAAGAATTATAGTAGATTCGTGAGGCATGATTTTCCTTTACAAAAACCATGTTCATTCTTCCCCAATGTAAGCAGGGGCAGACTCACCCAGCGGCACCTCCTGCTGGTCGTCTTGGGAATTAGCTCTCCAGCCGTCAGAGCACACTCTGCAGGCCGGTGATCTGCCTTACCGCAGCTGGCCCCCTGTCCCTCCCAGGACCCCAGTGCCCCTTTACCCTGGCAGTACCCCAGTTCTGGGTCTCCTCCCAGGAACCCCACCCACTATCCCCACTTCACCTCAGTCTTGGCTACTGCCCAGTCTCCATCCAGCCCCATTCACTGGGGCAGACTGCAGTGTGAGCCACTCATCACAGGCAAAGGGGTTTGGACCTGCCGCCTCTGCTTCCCCCTGGGCTGCCCCATTGCAGCCCTGCACCTATTCAGCCTATAGTCAGGCCTGCAGCCTGGGGCTTTCCAGGCCAGAGCTCCCAGCTCCTCTGGCCCTTCCCAGCCCTGCTCCCACTCCAGGTGTCTTGCTTGGGTCCCTGCAGCCAGGCCCTTCTCTCACTACAAGCAGAGGGAGACTGACTGGGCTCCTGGCTCACAGCCTCTGATAGGGGCCAGCTGGGCCTGACTGGGGCATGGCCACAGCTGAGCCTGCTTCCCCCAATCAGCCCAGGCTCCTTGCCCCAGCCCCAGCCCTCTTCTGGGCTGCTTCTGCCCGCAGGGCAGGAGCAGGTAACCACCCGCTACACCCAGCAAATTCCATTCACCGATGGGTCTAATCATTGGGCTCTACAATTCCACCCAATGTGCCTGGTACTGACGTTAGCCTCAGTGGCCTGTAATTGCCAGCTGCGTCTCTGGAGCTTTTTTCATACACTGCTCCAGCCAGGGACTAAAGGCCGCCCCAGACTTTCCCTTTCTCCCTTCTAGGAAATCAAGTTCACGTTCTACAAGGAGCTAAAGAAACCTCAACTCTGCATCTGAATTAATGTCACATTTCTCACTACCCGACACAAACAAATGTCATTTCAATCCCAGGTGAGTCCACTTCAGTCATTCCTCAGCCTCATTCCTTCACCCTCCTGCCTTAGCTTAGGGCATTGCGCCACCCTGTGGGCATTTCATGTCCCTCCTCAGTTTCACACAGAGACACAATTTCCTTTGCTGTTCAATGAACAGCAAAACCTTTCTGTGACTCTAGTCTGAGTCAGGGCATTCAATTCCATTGAAACCTTCTCTCCTGCAATGGCAATGGTCAGACAGAGGGGACGTGGCCACCGTCAGCCCTGAGAGTGAGATATTCACTCTCCTCTTTCTTCAAGCTGCTGTTGTTAATCCATAAAACATGTACCATGGAATAAAAAGCTGAGTTTACTCCAGGGTGAGGAAAGAAAGGAGCCACCAACTCCCCAAAAAATCTCTGTGCCCAGAGAGAACCTGCCCCTCCTATTGGAATCACTGATGTGCTTCAGCTAGAATGGGGAGAGCATCTGCTCTCATGGGGGTACAGCTCAGTGGTAGAGTGTTTGACTGCAGATCAAGCGGTCCCTGCTTCAAATCCAAGTGCTCTCTAATAAGCCTCTTATTTTTTTATTTTTATTTTTGAAAAAAGGGAAAACATTTTCATTTCCATTCTCCATTATGTTCAGGAGCTCCACTATACGGGGATGCTTGAAATGAATGTAACACTCAACATTTCACTGTCCAAATGCATAAAAACCTAGCAAACCTGTCCATCAGCTGAAATCAGTTCCTAGCCTCTAAGTGTCTAGTTTATGTTTTCATCAATTAAACAAAGGGATCATATGAATGTACATTTGCAGATCCCTCCTCTCCAGGGCTGTGCTGTGCAGAAGAACAAGAACCACATCCAGTTGGGGTTCAGGAGTCTGATGAGCAAAGGCCACTTGGTGCGGGCTAAAGTCACCAGCGCTTTGGCTCCTTCCCATTCAACCAGCAGCTGGGCCCCCAGGACAAGGCATGAGAAGAAGACAGTGGCTGTGAGCAGGAAAATAGCCACCAAGAAGCTGGCTAAAGCTGTCAAGATCCCCAGGAAGGTCACCATGCCCATGTCTAGAATGTACTGACTGCAGCGGGGACCAAAAAGGCAGAGAAAAGCCCTCAAAAGTTCTAAGCTGCCAAGCCCCAGAAGGTGATCAAAATCCTACCTAAAATCAAGACAGGATAAGGCTAAGGTCATCTCCAAAGCCAGGGCTAAGAAGGTAACACTGAGAAAGAAGTGGAGAGATTTCCATTGGGATGACTCCTGCTCCCCTAATGGCTCTGTTATGAATCACCATGGACCACCTGGAGAGATCAAAGTCCTGCAGGACAAACAGCCCCATGGACAGTATAATGAAGTGGTGGCAGTGGGGGGAAGTGCTGCGTTTTGTGTAACACCTGCCAGGTGAGTGATGCACTGACAGGGCAGCTGCCCATGAGTTCATTCTCTTCTATCTGGTTCTGCTGTTATTTCAGAGTCAGCACGAGCGGGAGTGTGTCCCTGTCACTTCACCAGCTCTAGAACAGGCTCTGTCTGCAGCCCAGCTCTGATTAATCCCACTTGTTAATGTATTCCTACTGCGATACTTTCCCAGTTCTCTGCCTCATTCGAACATTCCCGTCAGAGACTGGATATGGGGAGGGATGGGCTAATTTGTGTGACATTCGGTAAGTTGCCATCGTATGTGACTGAAACCTCTGCTGGAGGTGGGCAGGAGCCTGTTACACACATAAAATAGTTAAGTTTTACTAAACTACCTGCTACACATTCAAACCTTCCTGTACACACACAACAGAAATTGGGGCTCTGAGAAATGGCAACTTTCCTTTAACACAGATCTTTGTTTTCTGTACTTCCAGAGGCACTGAAATAGCAGCTGTTTAAAGGTAATGTGCTTCTATTTCATGATCAGCAGCAGAGCCTCTGTCAATTTACCACCCATAGAGCTGATTGTTTCTAACTGCAGGGTTAGCCAGACCATTCAGTAACATTATCGCTCTGTTCACAAAGCCTTTGGTTAGTGACGAATCATGAGACTTATCCCTTCCTGCTGTAATTCCATTGACTCCAGTGTCTCTTTCCCCATTTCTGGTTCCAAGAAAATAAACAAATTAAAACAACCTTCAGAACTAACATGCTGTGGGAAAGTGGAAATGTTGATAGCTCAAATAATTCAGTTTCCTCTGTGTCTTGTGTGTGTGTCTATCTGCTTGAAGTAATTGGAAATACAGAATTCAAAAAGCAAAGCTCAGGGGCTATTGGGGATTTATTCTCTGAGCTTAGCCATGTGCTATAGCACAGGGAGCACTTTTGGAAGTCTCCCATCCCACAACGGGGGAAAGGAAAAGGATTCTTAGGTTCTAGCATGGATTGAAGGAGGATGGTGACGGGGAATAAGGGAATCCCTCTGACTTACCCTAACTACGTCTGTTGTTGCAACGGGTGAAATGACATTTCTCCCTATCCCTGCCCTGTTCCTGCTCTTTGTTATAGTTCAATATAGTTTAAGTGCGGAAATTGATAATAAAAATATCTGCTCCCCAGCACAACCTGCAGCAACATCAGAGCAACTGGGAATGAAACAATTTGTTCCCCAACGGAGAACTCGATGACTAACAATTGCTGTGAAATGGGGGGACAGTATAACCGTGATGCTCAGGGTTTGTTTAGAAAAGGAAAAGTGATGGAGTTTAGGTCAGGTCAAGGGGAAAGCTAATGGCAACCACTGCACCTGGGTGGCATCTGCACTACAATTTTTCACATTAAGATCACTAACTTGAGCAGCCAACGCCATGTACAGTCCTAATGGATGTCAGGCACGGGTAGTTTTTGCCTCAGTGTAGCTTGTTGGGATCAAACCTCTCTCCCGCCACCTGGAGGGATGAATATTCCTGGCTGGAGGGACACACACTCCTGTGACTCAAAAGGAAAGGAGTTGATAGAAAAGATCACAGGCCTGACCCCAAAGAAGGGTGAGCTGCAAAAGGCAGAAGCAGGGAACTGATCTGGTGGAGCTGACACACCACGGTGAAGATGGTACAAAAATCACTATGTGGGAATGAGCAAATGTGATTTTTTTAAAAAAAAATTTTTGGCCAACCCTAGTCAAGGGATTTATTACAGTTCTTGGTCATGGGGATTTTCTGATGTCTAAGGAGGCTTGAGCGCTGATTGTAGCTTTTCCCGCACTCAGAGCACGTGTAGGGCTTCTCCCCTGTGTGGTTTCTCTGATGTACGATAAGGTGAGAGCTCCGCCCGAAGCTTTTCCCCGCACCTAGAGCATGTGTAGGGCGTCTCTCCCGTGTGGATTCTCTGATGTGTGAGAAGGTTTGAGCGCTGATTGAACCTTTTCCCACACTCAGAGCATGTGTAGGGCTTCTCCCCTGTGTGGATTCTCTGATGTGTGAGAAGGTCTGAGCACCGACTGAAGCTTTTCCCACACTCAGAGCATGTGTACGGCTTCTCTCCTGTGTGGATTCTACGATGTCTGATAAGGGCAGAGCTCCCACTAAAGCTTTTCCCACACTCAGAGCACGTGTAAGGCATCTCTCCCGTGTGGATTCTCTGATGTGTGAGAAGGTTTGAGCGCTGATTGAACCTTTTCCCACACTCAGAGCATGTGTAGGGCTTCTCCCCTGTGTGGATTCTCTGATGTGTGAGAAGGTCTGAGCACCGACTGAAGCTTTTCCCACACTCAGAGCATGTGTACGGCTTCTCTCCTGTGTGGATTCTACGATGTCTGATAAGGGCAGAGCTCCCACTAAAGCTTTTCCCACACTCAGAGCATGTGTAGGGCTTCTCCCCTGTGTGGATTCTCTGATGTGTGATAAGGTGTGAGCTCCGACTAAAGCTTTTCTCGCACTCAGAGCATGTGTGGGGCGCTTCTCCTGTGTGGATTCGCTGATGTGAGATGAGGGTTGAACTATCGATGAAGCATTTCCTACATTCAGAGCATTCATAAGGTTTCTCTCCTGTGTGGATTCTCTGATGTCTGATAAGGGCAGAGCTCCGATTGAAGCTTTTCCCACACTCATGGCATGTGTAGCGTGTCTCTTCCAAGTTGATACTGTCCCTTGTTATCAGGTCTGAGAGGCTACTAAAGTTTCCCTCTGGGCTCCCCTGAGTCTCACAGGCTTTTGTTTTTTCTGGGAGTGCATAACTCCCGGAAACATGCCCTTTGGATCTTCCTGATAAAGTTCCATGTGGTTCTCCTTGCTCAGCATCTTCCTGCTGGGGTTTCTCCTCCTCATTCTGACTCACCATCCCTTCACCTGATGGGAGACAGAGAGAATCCAGACATAGATCACTACCTGCACCGGAAAGAAAGAAAATCACAGAGAGAGGAATGGAAAAAGGGATGAAGAATCCAAAATATGTGTGGGAGAAATCAAACCTATCAGGAGCTGATTTTCCCCAAAACCTTCCCCAGAGGAGAGAGGAAGGGATCAGTTTTGGTCTGCATCTCATGAGAACACTCAGGGGAAAGAGAGATCGGGGAGCGACCTGCTGCCAGTTGTCAGTCAGAATAGGAGGGAAGCCATGAGTGACATCTGCCATAATGATTCCACATCTGCAGGGAACAATCCTGAACTTGGAGAGCTCACAGGGTCTTTGTAGGGCATCCCGAATGTTTCCTGCATTCCCACACAGTTGTTGAGTTGGTTTAACCAAGTCCTCACCTGTGCAGGCAGCTCTTGGAAGCACTTCTTTCTCAGAGCCCTGGAGGTCTGGGACCCACGGCTCTTCCCCTCGTTCCAGCTGGGAGATCACATCAGGTTTGGAAACTGGAAACCCTACTGTAGGCAAAGAAAACCAGGGAGGTCAGTGGAATTTGTGGGATACTTGTCACAAAGAATAGTCCATGCTCATTTTTAAGCAGTAACATCCCAAGGCCAGCTTCCTTGGCTCAAAGTGGCAGGAGAGTTATTATGATTATAAATCATATTCATTACCTTAGTGCCTAAGGACCAACTAACAGTGGGTCCCCATTGTGCTAGGACAAGTACAAACACAGAATAGTAGATGGCCCATGCCCTGAAGAATTTACAATCTAAATACACAAGACAGACACAGAATGGGGGGAGGGATAGACCCCACTGTTAGAATAGAGATATTCAGGCCTGCCTGTAAAGCCTATAGTTTAAGAACTTAGGGGTATTTTTATCACTTAGCTACTTACAGGAGTGTGAAAACAAATAATCAAAATCACAGTCTGCCTGTGACTGGGCCTTCTCTTACTGTGACCATCTGAGGCCTTGTTCTTAGGCTAAGGCCTTTGGCTAAGCAGCAGGGGCAGCCATAAGCTGGAAAGCGAAGGGTCACATCCTCACATCCCAAACCAGTCACACTGAAATGAGGTGCTATTGGGCTGTTAGGAAGATGATCCTGTCCTGATAGCACCCATCACCACCAGATAAAGAAACAGATCTTAAGATGGTTAATGAAAACCTAGTCTGACAGCAGCCTGTCTGGCAAGAAATCACTTCTCAATGCTTGTGGTTGTGAAACCCTCATTTCTGTATTGTTCTATCTTTATGGCCACCACTTTTACAATGTTAATCAGTCTGGTTCTCTAATTGTTTTTCTCTGCTGTACAATTAATTTTGCTAGTGTAAGTTAATTAGGTAGTGGGATACAATTGGTTAGAGAATTATGTTTCAATGTGTTAGGATTGGTTAATTAAATTTCAGTACAATGATTGGTTAAGCAAAGACATAGCTGAGAATATTACGATATAACTGAGTAAAACAGGAGGGGGTGCAGGGGACACAGGCTAAATGCTCTGCAGTGTCAGAGCAGGTAAGCGGCAAACGCGGAAAAAGCTCTGTCGTGTGAGAGCGGATAAGGGGACACGCCGAAGACCCCAGGCTCCCTGAATCCTCTGGGCGGCCCTGGGTGACAATCATTCCCTTGTCTCTGTCGGGTATTCCATTGATGTAGGTTACTCCCAGCCAGTCCTTAATGACCCATTCATATCACCCCATGACAGATACGTGACAAAACACCTCATGTCTCCTGCTCTTTAGAATCACAGCAATACCAATCACAGCAGGAAACTGAGGTGTGTATTGGCATCATACAAGTATCACCAAAAGTCCCACATCTGTCTCAGACAAACTGCTCACAGCCCCTGGAGAGAAAGCAAAGCACAGGAACTGGACGTTAGTCCAGTGAACACAGTGGAGGACAAGCTGCAATCCTCAAACCCTGGTCAAAAAGGAGAGGCATGTGGGTCCCTGCCCATAGAGAGGGGCTGGCTAGAGGCCTGATACCTGACAGGCCATTCCTTGAGCAGACCATGGAGGCAGGTGAAAGGCTTCGCTATCCCTGAACTGTGACACTGCAAAAGCACATTTTGGGGAATTAGGAAATCTAGTGACTCAGGGGTAATGGGAGGGAGAATTAAACTCCCCCAGTGGGAGGAGAAGGCTGGGGAATTACACACTAACATTCAGGAGCAACAGCCTCTAATTCTTCCGGAAAAGGAGAAGATCAGAAACAAGAACTGGGCCACGCAGCCTCAGGAGGGACAGGCTCAGAGATCCAAGGAGCCGGGAGGGAGACAGCTTGTGGCTGCTGCAGATGGGGAGAGGGGGGACAAAACTCTCTGCAAACTCTCACTCTTCTTGACCCCGACCTGATTTTACAATCTATGACCCAGTCTCACGTCTTGTGGGCAATTTCATACTCCCTAGAGGTAAGATGTCATGACCAGAGAATTGCTTATTAGCTTGGACCATGCGTGGAGGGGCAAGGAGGTGAACATAGATAAATGGGTTATTAAGGGCAGGTCGACACTACAGCCGGGATCGACGCTCTGAGATCGATCTAGCCGTGGTCGATTTAGTGATTCGATTTAGTAAACGTAGCCTAAGCTTGCTACAGTTCAGGGTCTTATATTAAGCTGAGGCTTTGTGAGAGTGGTTATGCTGAAGTCTGGGATTTACCTGAGGTTTGGGTCGGGATTAGGGGTTAAAGGTCTGGGATCCCCCACAGCTCTAGATCCCCAAACCTCTCCTCCCTCCCACTGACCCACCCACCCCACTTCCTGGGTGCCCTTCCTCCACACTCCCCTCTCCTTCTTCCCATTCCTGGCAGCTGGCACCACCTCCCGGCGCCTTGGGAGCTTCTTGTGTTCCCTCCTCGTCTCACAACCTCCTCCCTCCCTGCTGCCTGCTAGTGTATGGGAGATAAGGAAAAAAGGGGACAAAGAAACTTGTCAAAACCTGGATGATGAATAAAGGTATAAAGTTATTACTGCTCAGCTTCTTTAGAGACCCCACAGCTTCTAATGACCCAGGGGACAGGACTCCTTACCCAGTGAGGTCACCGTCTCATAGTTCTCCTGCATGACATCCCTGTAGAGGGCTCTCTGAACAGGGTCCAGCAGAGCCCCCTCTCCCTGGTGAAATACACAGCCACCTCCTCGAAGGTCACCGGCCCCTGAAAGAGCAAGAGTCCAACACTCAGTACCTGCTGCCCCACTCACAGCCCCACTACTCACAGAACAGCAGCACCAGGGAAATGGAAGCTCTGGGAGGCACATGTTAACAGAGTCCCACCCCACCTTGCTTAGAGCAGCCAGATGGCATCAGAGGGTAGAAAGAGAGAACCTTTGTGTCTCCCAGCTGACAGACGGAGGCAGGGTCATCACATTTATCACGTACCTACTAGCCAGAGCTTAATATAAAAGATGGGGCTGGCTCTGGACCCTGCTGGTGGCTCCCTGGTAGGAATCCCAACACTCTCCAAATAAAATATATGGAAGAAAAGGGAACTCAATAGTAAAGAATCTAAGTTCAAAGGTCAGAATTGTAGAAAGTTGGCAAGGGAAGCTAACAGAAATCAATGATCAACCAATGAAAATAAGAAGGAAGTTTTTAAAAGTACAAAATATTTCTCTCCTGGATTTGCAGAAAAACAGATGATGTAACTCATATCATAAGATGTTGACGCTGACAGTCTTTCCATTCCAAAAGTAACTCACGAGGATGTTAAACAGCAGCTACTAAAGTTAGATGTGTTTAAATCAGTGGGTCCAGATAACTAGAGTTCTGAAAGACCTGCTGGAGGAGCATGGTGGACTGTTAATGTTGATTTTAATTAGGACTTGAAACACTTGGGAACTTCCAGAAGACTGGAATAAAGCTAATGCTGTGCCAATATTTAAAAAGTGTAAAAGAGATGACCAAGCTAATTACAAGTGTGTCAGTCTGAAATCGATACTGGGCAAGAGAATGGAGCAGCCAATACTGGATTTCATTAATAAAGAAAGGAGGGTAATATAATTAGTACCCATTAAAAAGGTTTAGACACAATAGATCCTATCAAACTAACTGGATAGCTTTATTGGATGAGATCAAAAGTTTGGTTGCAGCTAACGGTACTGATGTAATATATGTAGGCATATGAGTTGGTTCAGCACAATATTTTGACTAGAAAGGTACAAAATACACACGGCATACATTAAATAGATTAAAAACTGGGATTTTAAATAGGGAACCACAGTCGAGTGGATTTCTTTCTAGCGGGTTCCCGCAAGGATTGGATCTTGGCCCTGTGCTATTTAACATTCTTATCAATGACCTGGAAGAGAATATAAAATCATCACCGATAACGTTTGCAGTTGCCACAAAGACTGGGGGTGGGGGGTACCTAATGAAGTGTCAGTAGGTTCAGGCTCCAGCACTGGGAGTCTGGGAAGTTTTCCCATCCTTGGCTGGGGGGTTATTTCCTGTTCCACAAAGACGGAAGTTTCATTCCCAACTCCTGTGCCTTGAAATTAGGCCCTAGCTGACACTACAGCCCATATTCAGCATAGTGACAGGATTATAATATGATTAGGACATGAGGCATTTTGTACAAGATGAGTCATGTGCGGTGTCACTGGAAAAGTTATGATTTGCTGAATGATTATTCTACCTATGTGCATGGATCATGTTTGTATCTGAAGTTATGGATATTGACTCTGTATCTGTCTTTCAAATGTGCTTACTCTGGGAAACAGCCACAACGAGCCTTTCAGGTACAACAATGAAGAAGCCAGACAGTGCTGATGGTTCAGCAACAAAGACATGTGACCAGACCACATGACAATGAACTTCATTTTGGTACCTGTATTTTTCCACAAACTGGACTGGGAACTGAGTTTGGAACAAAGGGTTCCTGCCATATGGAAAAGCTACAGAAGGTGGGTGTGACATCATCTCTTGGCCTCATTCCCTGCACAAGAGAACTCCTGGAAGCACCTGAGGAACAAAGACTGAACTGGGGGAAGTGCTGGTCCCAGGGTAAAGGGATTTCTAGCTTGTGTATGGAAACTTGGGGGACTGCTTGTACCATCAGTCAGGGTAAGAAACTGCTAATTCAAATTCTATCCATCTAGTATGTTAGGCTTGGTTTGAGTTTTTGGTTATTTGCTAAGTAATCTGCTTTGATCTGTTTGCTATCACTTATCGCTGGGAAATTGGCTGTTGTCTCTATCTGTCCTTGAGTGGCTTAGGCAAAGCACTCAGGTAGCTTAGTTGGCTGCATGGCGCCACCTGCTGTCGTGTTGGGTGATAACAGGCCCTGGAGAGGCTGGCTGAATCTCCAGCAAAGCCGTGTGAGAAGGGCCAGCCCAGCTTGAGGGTTAGAGGGCACAGCGGTTCCCAGTAGCCCCCCAGACTGCACCCCGGGGTGACAACCCATCACACCCTACATTACACAAGTCTCAGCAGGTTTGTCACATCCTGTCCCCTCCCTTTCTCCACCCAAGATATTTCCTGCCTCCCACCACCTCTAGCAGCTCCCACCAGTGGTGAGCTCTAGCCGGGTCGCATGAACCGGTTGTTAAACTTAGAAGCCTTTTTAGAACTGGTTGTTCCAGGACAACCGGTTCTGAAAAAGCTTTTAAATTTAACAAAGGCTCGGGCAGCTGTCCACCCGGCCCCTGGCCCCAGCTCACCTCCCCCTCTCCTGCGAACGCTCCACCCTCCTTCTCCTCCCCCTCCCCTGCTTCCCACAAATCAAATATTTGCGGGAAGCCTGAAACAAGCATCAGGCAGGTAAGCCGGGCTGGGGGGGGGGAACCGCGTACACGGCCCAGTCCGGCTCCACCTGAGCGGCTCCCCCTGGCCCCGGCCAAGCACCCCTGGCTCGGGCTGATCCCGGCCGAGCGGCTCCGATCCGGCCCAGCACGGGCCCTGCAGCACCGGTCCCGGCCGAGTGGCTCCAGCCCGGATCGGAGAGTCTGATCCTGTGGCGCCAGTTGCGGTCCTGGCCCCAGGCAGTGTGGTAAGGGGGTAGGGAACAGGGAGGGGGTGTTCGGTGGGTTGTGGGGGGCTGAATAGGGGTCGGGGCGGTCAGAGGGCAGGGTACAAGGGGGTTGAATGGGGGTCCTGGGTGGCAGTCAGGAAGGAGCAGGGGTTGGATGAGGTGCTGGGGGCAGTCAGGGACAGAGAAGGGGTGTTTGGATGGGGCAGAGGTTCCAGGGGGGCATCAAGAATGAGAGGAGGGGTTTGATGGGGTGGCAGGGGGCAGTCAGGGGACAGGGAAGGAGGGGATGGGTCAGGGGTCCCGGGGGGGGGGTGTCAAGGAACACAGGGGGTTGGATGTGGCATGACCCCCCGGGAGGGGGGCATGACCCCTCGTGTGGTGAGGAGGAGGGAACCTGTTGTTAATATTTTGGCAGCTCATCACTGGCTCCCACCCTCCTATACATTTACTGCTTCTCTCCCTCCAAGCAGAACCCACCACCAGCTCCCTGAGAATCCCTTACCTGAGTCAGCTCCATTGCAGCCATTTTCTTCACCCTGGGAGGAGGGGATGATTTGGGGCGAAATGTGGATGTTATTCTGTAGCCTGCCAGGGTGAGAAGGGCAATGTGAGAGAATTCAGACAGGGTTTCTGTCCTTTCCACATGTCGATTCCCCCCAGCATTGTTCCCTGCTAATGGACACTCTAGGTTCTGCCACACTGTGAAGCACAGAGTGGCCTTATCCCAGTACAGGCCTAGCGCCCTCCCACCAGGGTGTAACCCTCTGACACATGGTGAAACCCTCCCAGGAGCGGAGTCTCTCTTACACTTATCAAGTTTGCGGGCGATACCAAGCTGGGAGGGGTTGCAAGGACTTTGGAGGATAGAATTAAAATTCAAAATGATCTGGACAAACTGGAGAAATGGTCTGAAGTAAATAGGATGAAATTCAATAAGGACAAATGCATAGTACATCGCTTAGGAAGGATCAATCAGTTGCACACATACAAAATGGGAAATAACTGCCTAGGAAGGAGCGCTGCGGAAAGGGATCTGAGGGTCCTAGTGGACCACAAGCTAAATAGGAGTCAACAGTGTTGCAAAAAAGCAAGTATCATTTTGGGATGTATTAGCAGGAGTATTGTAAGTAAGACACGAGAAGAAATTCCTCCGCTCTCCTCCGCACTGATTAGGTCTCAACTGGAGTAATGTGTCCAGTTCTGGGGGCCACATTTCAAGAAAGATGTGGACAAATTGGAGAAAGTCCAGAGAAGGGCAACAAAAATGATTAAAGATCTAGAAAACATCACCTATGAGGGAAGATTGAAAAAAACTGCGGAAGACTCAGAGGAGACATGACCATAGGACAAGAAGCAATGGATTTAAGGCGGTTTAGGATGGAGATTAGGAAAAAAAACTCCCTAACTGTCAGAGTGGTTAAGCACTGGAATAAATGGCCCAGGAGGTTGTGGAATCTCCATCACTGGGGATATTTAAGAGCAGGCTGGACAAACACCTGTCAGAGATTGTCTAGATAATACTGAGTCCTGCCTTGAGGGCAGGGGACTGGCCTAGATGACCTCTCGAGGTCCCTTCCAGTTCTATGATTCTAAGAACCAAAGGCCAGTGAAGAGCAGAATCAAAGGAGTCACTCTGGGGATTCTCCCTGTCACTGTCCCCAAGGCAGCTCTCTCAGGTTAACTAAGTTGTTGGATGCTCCAGCCTTTATCCAGTCTCTCCTGGCAGTGCCCCTTTCATTGGCAGGGCCTCGTTTTAGCTTTTGGGAAGTGTGACCCGGGGCTCTGAGACTGGGCCTTCTTGCCTCAGCACATCTTGTTCCTTTCTGTGGCTCCCCAGTGAGTCCCAATGAGTAGATACTCCTCATACAGACTGTGAACATAAGAAGGGCCCACTGCATCAGAGCAATGGTCCATCTAGCTCAGTGGCCAATGCCAGGTGCCCTAGAGGGAATGAACAGAACAGGTAACCATCAAATGATCCATCCCCTGTCACCCATTCCCAGCTTCTGGCAAACAGAGACGAGAGACACCATCCCCGCCCATCCTGCCTGTGACACTGGCAGACGAGGTGTTAGCTCTTACACAAGCCTCTATGTCTTAATTGAACATGGACAAACACACAGTGGAATCGGTCTGACTCACCTGTGTTAGTATTGTTAAAACAGGTATTAGGATTCTAAGAACATGCTTAGACTTTATTGAATGCTTGTGAGTTGCTGCCTGGGTTAACATCTGACTAGTTGCATGGTGAACCTCTGTGGCTCTGTAAATCACCACACAGGAGAGAGACTTTACCTAGGTGAAGTGTTGATTGACAGCCGAATGCATTACACCCTGCCTGGCAGGAAAGGTCCATCCACACCAGAGAGACTATTATGGGATGTTAAAGAAGACACAAGGCTGGTGTTGTGCTCTTGACTTCCCATTAGCTGAGTTTCCAGCTCAGAGCACATGGCAGGAAGGGGATGAAAAACCCCACACAGAAGGAACTGATGAGCTGTATGCTGCTTGGACTCTGGGGGGCAAAGTTCCTAGGCATAAGCACGAGATCCCCAGCTGCTTAGCCGGGTTAGTCCTAAAGACGATGCAGAGCTTGCTTATTAGAGAAGCTTCTATTACCTTTGAAATTTAAGACTGTAATTTGTCTGCATCTGGATGATTAGCTGCTGTGACAGGGCAAGGCCAGCTGGCTATAGGAAAGTAGTGAGAAACAGGTATGTTAGCCCCAGGCTAAACAAATCCCTGTTACCATGGTAACCAAATGACAGTTGCTCCAGGTTAATCAAGACACCTGGGGCCAATTAACATCCTTCCAGAAAGCTGTGGAGACAGCTAGGTCGATTGGGACCCTGAAGCCAATCAGGGGCTGGCTGAAACTAGTTAAAGAGCTCCCAGTTAGGCAGGTGGGTGTGCAGAACAGGAGCTGTGGGAGCGACTGATCAGTACACACCAGATCAGACACAAGGAAGGAAGCCCTGAGGTAAGGGTGAAGTGGAGCCTGAGGAAGTGGGGCTGCTGTGGGGAAGTAGAACAGGGAATTGTGTGTGTCCTGTTTCTAAAAGGTCAGATACCACAGCTGATACTATTAGGGTTCCTGGGCTGGAGCCTAGAGTAGAGGGGGGTCCTGGCCTCCCCCTTTGCTCCCCTGATTAATCACTGAGACTGGGAGACAACAGAGACTTTGCAAGGGAGGGTAGCTTTGCCTCCCCTCCCTCACTGGCTTATGATGAAAATGGCTCAGTGGGCTGTGACACTTCTCCCTAGAGAGAAGGGCTACGTGGAGGGTCACAGTGAGCCTGAGGCTAGCGAAATCCACCAGGAAATGCAGGGCCCATGGAGACAAGGACAGAGCTTTGTCACACTGCTTTAACATTGTAAACAACTCTCATTTCCTTTCAAATAAATCTTAATACAGGTTGTGACAGGACTGGCTACAAGTGTTGTCTGTGTTGGGAGATCTAAGAGTCATTTGACCTACGGAAGTGACTGGTCCTTTGGGCCTGGCAGTAACCTGAACGTTGCTGTGACTCGTGGGGTAAGGCAGGGGTTCTCAACCAGGGTCTGGGGCCCCTGGGGGGGCCGTGAGCAGCTTTCAGGGAGCTGCCAAGCAAGGCCGGCATTAGACTCGCTGAGGCCCAGGGCAGAAAGCTGAAGTCCCAGCGCATGGGGCTGAAGTCTGGGCCCCTGAGCCCCACCACCCAGGGCTGAAGCAATGTAGCTTTGTGGGGGTCTGGGGCCCCAGGAAGTTGCCCTGTTTGCTACCCCCTAACACCAGCCCTGGCTGTGATGTTATTAATATAACCTGTGGCTGTGTAGTTCATTGGTGCAACCACTGTTCTATATTTGCAGCAAATGTTGTACAACGGTTGTCGTGTAAGATGCCTATGAAAAGATTATAATTTGCTGCTGATGATGATGATACTATCTGTGTGGGTGTATCATTTTTGCAGTCAAAGTTATGAATATTGGCTACGTTCTTGTACATCAATGTGTTTTGATTCTGAAGTAGCCTTAGTAAAGCATTAGGTCAGCTTCTTCAGAAAGGAATTTGCAAATCAAGTGCCCAATCAAGAAACACTTAAAGGACCTTGAGGAAATTCCAATCCACATACCCTGGTGGGCGGGCCAGTTTCTTTACCTGCCACATCCGCGGGTTCGGCCGATTGCAGCTCCCACTAGCCGCGGTCTGCCGTCACAGGCCAATGGGGATGCAGGAAGCGGCAGGCTGAAGGATGTGCTGCCTGCCACTTCCTGCTGCCTCCCTTGGTCTGGAGTGACAAATTGTGGCTAGTGGGAGCTGCGATCGGGCAAACCTGCCAACATCGCAGGTAAACAAACCGGCCTGGCCTGCCAGGGTGCTTACCCTGGTGAGCCGCGTGCCAAAGGTTGCTGATCCCTGAGCTAAAATATTTAAGAGACAAGTCAGTAGAAAATACAGTGGTGCAAGAACAAAGTAACATCGCTTCCCATTGCTACACGGCTTCCAGGTGCTGGAGGCTGCAATCCCCTGTCGTTAACATGGTTATTGGGCTGAAATCTCCCCTTGGCCAGTCAGAGACAGACACGCACCTGTGTCGCTCCCCAGCTCCGTCGCAGCGTCTCTAGGGAAGGAGAAGACGGAGAGGTGAAAATTCAGGCCCTCACATTCATGGAGAAACCCCATTGCTTATTAATGGAACTGCTGTTAACGACAAGATGGTGACAGAGATCAGAGGCCGATAACGCAGCCGCTGCAGGCAGAGCCAGCCCCACAGGGCTGCTCCATGGGAAGGCGACTCGCTGAGCTGGGCTGTGAGATGGAGCCCAGGATCAGTGACATCACTAGAGTCCTCGACTCCTTCCCAGGGTCAGGGTCGCTCTAACCAGAGGAGACGCCACCCCCAGACTCCAACTCACCTTTGAATCCCAGAAGCACCTCCTGCAGCAGGGCACTTAGCAGAGAGAAATCGCTGAGTCTCTTCTCCAGCTCCAAACGACGGCTCTGGCTTCCGAAACGTCCGTCCTCCCTGCTGGGGAAAGGAGGGGTGAGAAATAGGCCTGAGCCCCAGACCCTGAGCCCAGCAACCCCAAACTTCACAAAACCTGGATCTGAGCTTTGTAGCCTGAGATAGTCAATGTCAGGGTGAGTCACCTCAGCCCTGTGCTCCCCAGAGAGACGGGAAGTGGGGAGACACTACAGCAAGGAACGGAGACATTGTTCAGGGGCTTTCTCAGGACGCTCTGGTTCTGGGGCAGAGCCACCCCTACGCTGGTTTACTGCAGGAACAAGGGGCACCAGCACGGGGATTATGTGGAAAGGAGGAGAAACAGACCAGAGAGTGGGCAGGTCCTACATGCTGACAGTGGCCACAGACAGAGCCCAGGGCTCCAGCAGGACTGAACGTGGGTCCTTTAATGCCAAAACCCCCGAACCCTTCAGCTGAAGCAGGAACCCTGGGGCGTCCAGCTCATTTGGCAGAGAGGGCCACACTGCCCTGTCCGTTACGGCCAGTGGCCAGGGCATCGGGTTAGGACTCTGTGCCCTGCTCCATTCACAGCAGAACACCCACTGCTCTCCATGGGATACCCACGTGCGAAGAACAAGGGGGAATCTGCCCTTCGTATGGGAAATAAAATTTTAGTTCTTAGTATTTTGCCAAGTCTTTGTCTGTCACACTCAGTGTCACTCAGGAGGAAAACAGCCCCTTCCCGGACACCCCTGTAGGCCCTGCTGGTTCTTCCCTGTGTTTCCCTGCCTTTCCCACCCTCCTTTCTCCATTTCTCTCTCGCTTCCTTGTCCTTGTGTCTCTCCTCTGTTCTTCCCTCCCTACAGCAACCCCCTATTCCCACCCCACAAAGGCTTCACTCCCACCCTCTCCCCGTTCCACCTGCTCGAGTGATCAGCCAGGGAACGTTTAAATGTTCACATCAAAGTGCTGCCATTTCAGTTGACACCCCGATGACATTAACAGGGGACAGGAGAGTTCACGCTCTCAGAGCTACGGCTTCAGGCTGCTGGCAGCCCCAGCAAGGCAACACTGTCTCCGTTTACACTGGAGAGGTGCTGAGGGCCGGCAACTCACTGTAACAAATGCGAAAGCTGAGATTCTGCGCTCTCTGAGTACGTGACGCGGCCACGTCAGTCCAGGAGACAGGTCTGGTCTGTCCCATCGGCCCTGGGTCTAGCAGCCCTGCTGTGACCTCATGAGCGACCAGACAGTAACCGGCTTGTCTCCTGCCCGAGTCAGCCACTAGGGGAGACAGACTCACACGCTCCCAGGGCAGGGGGCAGCTTCCTATTCAGTGCAGTTATCAAACCTAGCGGCCCATGAAGGGGAGCGAAATGGAGCCCAGGACTTACCTGCCCCCAGTGCTCCCAGCACCCTAAAAAGGAGAGAAAGAGGAGGCCGTCAGGGGGAGAGTCCCTGGGTGAGGAGGCCTCCTGCTCTGCAGGGGTCACCATTGAGGCCTCGGGCAGTAGGGGAATTTTAGGTTTACATTCCCAGAGCAGCTGCCCCCCTACCAGCCCCAGCAAACCCTGCGGGCAGGTCCCACTGTGGAAATCTTCTCCCCGGGCACTTTACAGGCAGAAGATATTTCTCTGCATTGAGAATCAAATTCCCCCCAGTGCTGAGAGACCCAGAAGGCCCCTGGCCCCACTAAACCCATTAACCTGCAGTGACAGGGGCCTTGGGCCTGGCTCGGGACCTCAGCATGGTGGGGGAGGGGATTTCACCCTCCAAGTGCAAATGCAGAGAGACATTTCCAGGAGAGAAGGTCTTGGGGCTGCAGCATCCAGGACTCCCAGGGCCCATCCCTGGCGCCGCTGCCAGACTCACTGGGTGACCTTGGGCAGGGCTCTGCCCCTCCCTCTGCCTCACTTTCCCCATTTGTCCCATAGGGATAATGCCCCTGACCCCACTCTGTAAAGTGTTTTGGGGTCTAGGGCTCAGAAGCGCCTAGAGAAACGCTGCATATGATCATTGCAATGACAGCCTGACCTGCAGGGGTTGGCTCAGCGGCTGCTGCCCCTTCTCTCCTCCCCTTCCGCTGAGCAGGGAAATCTGCCAGGACAGGCTGCAGACGCCCTCATCCCTTCGCTGGACAATGGCTCTCTCTAGCTCCTCCAGCCGGGACAGCAGCCGCTGCTCCTGCTCCTCCAGAAACCCTCGCAGCTCCTGCCACTCCCAGACGATCTTCTGCCTCTCGGCTTCCGTCTGTTTCTGCATCAGGGAGAGGGCGGCTCAGTAACGGGGGAACACAGAACATAAGAATGACCAGACTGGATCAGACCAAAGGCCCATCTAGCCCGGTATCCTGTCTTCTGACAGAGGCCAATGCCAGGTGCCCCAGAGGGAATGAACAGAACAGAGAATCATCAAGTGACCCATCCCCTGTCGCCCATTCCCAGCTTCTGGCAAACAGAGGCTAGGGACACCATCCCACTCATCCTGGCTAATAGCCACTGATGGACCTGTCCTCCATGCACTTCTCTAGTTCTTTTTAGAACCCTGTTAGTGTCTTGGCCTTCACAACATCCCCTGGCAAGGGGTTCCACAGGTTGACTGTGTGTTGGGTGAAGAAATACTTCCTTTTATTTGTTTTAAACCTGCTGCCTATTCATTTCACTGGATGACCCCTAGTTCTTGTGTTATGAGGAGGAAATAACACTTCCTTATTTACTTTCGCCACACAAGTCATGATTTTATAGACCTCTACCATATCCCCCCTTAGTCGTCTCTTCTCCAAGGTGAACAGTCTCAGGCTTTGTCTACACTGGCACTTCTCCCCTGCCAACAAAGAGCAGCTACACTGCGCGCCTGGCAGCAGAACGGCTGTAGCGGCACAGCCGTGTGGCTAAAAGCTGCGGCGTGTAGCCATAGCTTCAGTCTTATTAATCTCGCCTCATGTGGAAGCTGTTCCATATCCTTCATCATTTTTGCTGACCTTCCCTGAACCTTTTCCAATTCCAATGTATCTTTTTTGAGATGGGGCGACCAGATCTGCACACAGTATTCAAGATGTGGACATACCATGGATTTATATAGAGGCAATAGGATATTTTCTGTTTTACTCTCTATCCCTTTCCTAATGATTTCCCACATTCTGTTTGCTTTTTTGACTGCTGCTGCAGATTGAGTGGATGTTTCCAGAGAACTATCCACAGTGACTCCAAAATCTCTTTCTTGAGCAGTAACAGCTAATTTAGACCTCATCATTTTATGTGCATTTGATATTATCTCTTCCAATGTGCACTATTTTGCATTTATCAACATTGAAATTCATCTGCTCCATAACAGGAGAAAATCATAAATGCACCTGGGGGCGGGTGGCAGAGTTATTTACCAGAACACAAGATCTCTGGTGGTGGGGGATGGGAAGTTCATTTATCCCAGGAAGGGAGGAGGGATCAGGACCGGGGTGAGCTGTACATCACCTACAGGAGGGACACTTCTCCCCAAAACCTCATCAACGTGCACTGAGCCAAATCCTCCATCTCTGCAGCCCACATTTCATCTCCTTCCTCCCCATCCCCCCAGGAGCTAGAAAGGATCCCTGGTCACTGTGACATCCAGACAGCCCGTGGGCAGGGCCTCTGGGCTAACACAGACTGACCCTCTCCTGCCCAGCAGCCTCCTGCATCCTAAGGGCATCACGTTACCCCCGTGTCTGACCCTGCAGGCTCCCTGGGCTCCAGCGGGGATGGGTCCCTGGCTGAGGCTGGCAGGGTGGGCCCTGCATTCACCAGGTCATTCTTATGCCCGGCAAACCTAAGTGGCGGGGGGCTCTGGGCACCTACCAGCAGCTCCTCGCTCTGCCGCTCCTCCTCGGCTTTGGCTGCTTCTCTCTCTTTTCCCAGAGGGGCCAGATGCTTTTGTGGGGCCTCCTGGAAGAAGCAGGGGAGGGAGGGTTAGAAACTGCTGCAAACCTCCCAGCTGCCAGATTTCAGGGCCCATCCTGCCCTGCAGACGCCTGTGCAGGGTCCCTGGGACTCAGACTGAGAGGAGCTGGTGAAACAAGGAGCAGCTTTTCCAGAGGAAACGCAGGGCCCCAGGCTGCAGGGACAGGGGTGCAGCCCAACCCCCAGCTCCCCGGGGCCTCACCCACATCCCAAGCAGCCAACTTCAGACACTGCCCCACTTTCCCCAGCGCCAGCCCCAAAGCTCAGGGCCAGATCTGAACATGGAGCCCCCAAACATCCCCAGCCCCGACCCCAGCACACCCCAAACTCCCACCTCCCCTAGCCCCAGCCGCTCCCCAGCCCTGACCCTCCAGTGCACCCCAAACTCCCAGCAGCCCCACAGCCTCCATCCCCAGCCGCTCCCAGCCCTGACCCCCAGTGCACCCCAAACTCACAGCTCCCCACAGCCCCATCCCCGGCCGCTCCCCCCAAGCCCTGATCCCCACAGCACACCCCAAACTCCCAGCTCCCCACAGCCCCCATCCCCCGCCCCCCCCCCAGCCGGCTCTGATCCCCCCAACGCACTCCCAGCTCCCCCCCCCGCCCTGAACAACCCAGATTCCCCCCCCGCCCCGGGCTCTGCAGCCGAGCCGCGTTCCGGGCCCAGCCGCTCCCGGGCTCCGTCGCCCCGGCCCCGCCACTGCCCCGCAGCCCCACTCTGGCCGCGCGGAGCTCGGGGACCCCGGGCAGGGGCGAACCAGGCAGCCGGGCCCGGCCTCCCGGCAGGAGCGTGTCCGCCCCGTGTCCCCGTGCTGCCCCGGCCCCACCGCGCTGCCCCACGGTGCTGCAACAGCCCCGCGCTGCGCTCCCGGCCCCGGCCCTGCTGCCGCACAAAGGGGCGGGGGCGGGGGCCGGGCCGGGAAGGGGCGGCTCCTCCCCAGGCCTGGGCCTGGCCCCGCCCCCGGGCCCCACGCAGGGGGATGGGACACGCGGGGACCCACCTCAGCCCGGAGGGGGCAGGAGGGGGCAGGGCCCCCCAGGGGAAAAGCGGGGGCGGGGCGGGGCTGCTGAACCATCAGACTAAGGAGCCCCCGGGCAGCGTATTAACGCGCCTCCTGCAGCCATGCGCCGCTCCCGGGCACTGCGCATGCTCAGTGACAGCCGCTGAAGCCGCTGCCCTTCCCCCTGCCCATATCAGCTCAACATTCTGCTCGTTCCAGGGGCGGGAGCGGGGCGGGGGGAGTGACAGGGGCGGGGCTGAGCAGGGGGCGGGAATTGCCCGGGCTGGGGGGTCAGGCAGCTGGAGGCAGGGGCAGGAGAGGGGTAAAGGACAAAACCAGGGCTGGGGGGAGGAGCAGGAGTGAAGCCCAGGAGTGAGGCTCTGGCAGAGGGTGACTAAGGGCAAAACCCAGCACAGGCGGGACACAGGGGGCAGCAGTGACCCCAGTGTTTGCAAAAACGGTGGGGGGCAAAGCAGCTTTTTTTATTTTAATTTCCCCTCCCCCAGACAGCACCGCTCGGCAGGGGCTTCCCAGGGCTGGTTCTTACAGACACAGGCATCCCCCTGCCTAGCCAGTGCAGCTCCCCTCTGTCTGATCCAACCTACGGAGGCTCTGTCTGCACTACACAGTTCAGAGCGCTGCGGTGGGTGCCGGTGCGCCTGGTAATCCACCTCCACGAGGGGATGCGCTCTGAGCACTGGGAGCCGAGCCTGTCCACGCTAGCGCTTAAAGCGCTGAAACTTGCTGCGCTTGGGATATGTGTGTGTGTGTGTGATTTTTCACACCCCTGAGCCAGCGAGTTCGAGCGCTTTAGCCTGCCAGTGTAGATAATCCCTGAGACTTAATTCAGTAAAGCATTTTACACAGATCCCCTCAGAAACAAAGAATCCCTTCTCACTGTATCTGAACGCATAGAGTCTCCAAGCAGTTTCCTAAGTTGTTTTATCTGCTGCTGGGATAACCTGAATTCCCTGAATTTTTAAATTTAATTTTTTCTTCTCATTTTAGAGCTGACAGAATTTCTGGCCTAGTGTCAAAACTTTGTTTTGAGTCAATCCACCACTGGGGATTGCATTTTTGCAACTGTTATTTTGCCTCAGTCTAGCCCTTAGTGTTTTTCCACATGCCGTTGTGTACAGCTTGATTCTCAAATATTCAATAAAGACAGGATACTATCGCCTATAATGTCTTTCTCCCTGGAAAAAAAATCTATTGTAATTTTTGCAGAAAGTTAGAACTGCCATCATGGGTCAGACAAATAGTCCGCCTAATCTAGTATCCTGTCTTGTGGCAGTGGCCAATGCCAGGTGCCTCTAAGGGAATGATCAGACCAGGCAATGACGCCGTGAACCATCCCATTGCCCACTCCCAGCATCTGGCAATCAAAGGACGGTTTAGGGACATGCAGAGCATGGGCCTGCATCCCTGATGATCTTGGCTAATAGCCAGTCTACTTATCCTGAGGGACTGATCTAATTCTTTGTTCAACCCATTCATAGTTTTGCCTTTCAAAATATAATGAACATGCATCTACAACCCCAAGATACCTTGACAACCACAAGAATTCTAAAATCACGAGTGATACACCCTTGAGTCAAGACATTGTAATAAATAAATGAGATCTTTTTTGTGCCTCTTTGTTCCTGAGCCTGTAGGGTGCAGTAAGGCCAGTTCCAATGCCTTGAGCCGAAACATCTGAATGAATCTTTGTCTACCCCAGACTGTTCCTGTTACCTCTCCCAAACATTTAATATACCTAAGGCCATATCTACACTTTAAGGGTGGGTTAACTCAAGTTATGTCAGCACAGAGTCACTACGGTTTCTATGCCACGTATTAGGAGGTAGCCGTGTTAGTCTGTATCCACAAAAACAACAAGGAGTCCGGTGGCACCTTATCTGTTAGTCTTTAAGGTGCCACCGGACTCCTTGTTGTTTTTACGGTTACTATGTCACTGGTGCGCATGCCTCCTGGACTCCTTGCCTCAGCCGTCAGGGTACTCACCAGAACCACTTGTATAGATTCAGAGTGAGGTGCACCATGAATAGATCTCCCTCTGTCCACCCACTGCATTTTGGGACACTTTGGTTTGGCAGTGTATGCTGGGTACCAAACAGCTTAGTCAGGGGTGGTTGTGGCCATGGGATCCAACTTCTTAGAACGCATTGTTAACTAGCCACTAATGTTATATGTGTCCCCTACATAAACGTATACATAATGTTTACACCGTTTTTTTCTAAACCCACAAACCTGCCTGGCCCTCCTCACTGTCTGCCATCTCACACAGAACCATGGAGCTTGCATGGCTCTGCACTATTGTCATGAGCGTTTGCACCCAAAGGTGCATGCTCCTTTCCTATTTGCAGATCAGCAAACATACGTTATACTCTACAGTCTTTATGAAAATATGCTTATGATCTGGATATGACATAGCTAATATATACTTTATGCAAGATGGCTGATGTGAGGTATCATTGCAAAACTTAAGACCTACTGACTGTGTTAATCCAACCTGTATGCATGTAACGTTTGTACCTGAGGCTAGAAATATTAACCATGTCTCTGTATTTCAAAGGTGCTCTGTTGGAGGAGGCCAGACAATGTTAGTGGCTTATTGAAGGAATGCACAAAGACATAAAGCTTACCCCAGGAACTGTGTGCAACAGGAACCTCTGAACGATAGTGTTATACAGTGGGGACTACTTGAGCAGGATCAAATACCCGCACACAGTGGGTGCTGTTTTGTTGTACAGACAAAACTACACGGGATCTTTTCATGGGGCAAGACAAAGATGCCACATTTATTATGATAATTTATGACTAATAACTAATATTTTAATCCTTATACACACACATTATACCTAATACCTATACACACACACATTCACACACACACATGTTGGTGTCACTAGGCATAACTCTAGGTAACTCGGGGGGGGGGGGGGGGTGGAACACCACGAGTGTCGATGAAGCCCCCCCTGCTCTAGGCCTAAGTGAACCAAGGCTCCTCCATGATGAACTTTAACCAACCTAAGTAGCTGCAAAACAAAATGTGTAACAGTCAGCTAACAGCTCAAGGCAGTCTGAAGCGGTAGTGATAAGGGAAGCCTACATGCCTCTGTGAAGGACAAGATAACAGGTCTGGGAAAATTTGCTAACAAGCTACCTTTGCAGCGGCCAAGGTTGCTTACTGTAGCTGCTACAGGGGGGAGGAAGGAAACGGGGGAGGGGGGAAGAAAGTGGGGGGGGGAAACTAAGCTGAAACAAACGACTTGAGTATAAGAAGGGAAAGCGGCTTGTATCTGGGCGCTTGATTTGAGACGTGCCAGTCTCCTTGCACCGCTTTGAGATCTCAAATAAACTTTGTCTGCTTCTCCACCCTGGTGTGTTCATTGGTGCGAAGCACACCGGACAACGAACCCCGCTGTTGCCTCCTTGGGCCCTCTGTGCCGGCAACAGTACAATTATAATAGGATTAGGTCATAATTATGATGCATTATGTGCAAGATGACAGGGTTTCAGAGTCTGTGCTGGGCTATCTTGATTATCACTTCACAAGTTTTTTTCTCTTACTTAGTTGGCCTCTCAGAGTTGGTAAGACAACTCCCACCTTTTCATGCTTTCTGTGTGTGTGTGTGTGTGTGTATATCTATATCTATCTATCTATATATATATCTCCTCAATATATGTTCTGTTCTATGCATCCGAAGAAGTGGGCTGTGGACTAAATTTGTTAGTCTCTAAGGTGCCACAAGTCCTCCTGTTCTTTATGTGCAAGATGTGTCATGTGCAGTGTCACTGGAAACGTTATGATTTGCTGAATAGGATTCTCCTATTTGTGTGCACAGAGCACGTTTATCTCTGAAGTTATGAATATTGACTATTGTCTCAGGGTGGTCCCCTGCTCCTGCCCTTCGGGGCTTAAAACAGCCCAGGAGAGGGCTGGGGCTGGGGCAAGAAGCCTGGACTGATTGGGGGAAGCAGGCTCAGCTGTGGCCAGGTCCCAATCAGGCCCAGCTGGCCCCTATAAGAGGCAGTGAGCCAGGAGCCCAGTCAGTCTCTCTCTGGCTGTAGAGGGAGAAGGGCCTGGCTGCACGGAGCTAGACAAGGGACTTGGAGTGGAGCAGGGCTGGGGAAAGGCAGAGGAGCTCCCACCTGGAAAGCCCCAGGCTGCGGCCTAGCATTAGGCCAAGAGGTCCTGGGGCTGGCAAGTGGCAGCCCATGGGTAGGCAAAGGCAGCAGGTCCAAACCCCTTTGCCTATGATGAGTGGCTGATACTGCAGCCTGCCCCAGTGAACAGGGGCTAGATGGAGACTGGGCAGTAGCCAATACTGAGGCAAAGTGGGGATAGTGGGGTGGGAATTCCCCTGGGAGGGGGAGAGCCAGTTACCAGAGGCACTGGGGTCCAGGGAGGGACTCGCGGCCAGAGGACAGGCGGATCACTGGCCTGCAGAGGGCGCTCCAGGCTGGAAATTGAGCTAATTCCCGGTAGTCACCAGCAGGAGGCGCCGCAGGGGTGAGTCTGACTCCTCTACAACTATGTATCTGTATTTCAAAGGTGCTTACTCTGGGTAACACCCACAACGAGCCTTTCAGGTACAACAATGAAGAAGCCAGACACTGCTGATGGCTCATCAACAAAGACAATGGACTGTGGAAGAGCTTAGCCTTCCTGTGAATGTTTCAGCCAGTCTATGTGTCATGGCTACTACGACTCAGCAGGCCATGCTAGGGGCATGTGACCAGACCACATGACACTAAACTCCATTTTGTTACCTCTATTTTTCCACAAACTGGACTGGGAACTGAGTTTGGAACAAAGGGTTCCTGCCATATGGAAAAGCTACATAAGGTGGGGTGTGACGTCATCTCTTGGCCTCATTCCCCACACAAGAGAACTCCTGGAAACACCTGAGGAACAAAGACTGAAGTGGGGGAAGTGCTGCTCCCAGGGTAAATGGATTTCTAGCTTGTGTATGGAAACTTGGGGGACTGCTTGTGCCATCAGTCAGGGTGAGAAATTGCTAATTCAGATTCTATCCATCTAGTATGTTAGGCTTAGTTTGAGGTTTTGGTTATTTGCTTAGTAATCTGCTTTGATCTGTTTGCTACCACTTAGAATTGTTGGGACATGTTATGGTTCAGTAAAAGAGCAGGGAACTGCTAATGTGCAGACATGGGATTAGGGGACAAAGGCATAAGCAGGCAGGAATTCTTTGCTTAATAAATAAGCTGCCATAGTTTTCCTTTCCCTGTTGCTTGTAAGAATTGATAAGGATGCAGCTGCATGAGAAATGTAGTTGTCAGAATGAATGTCCTTTGTGTGAAAGAAGGTAAAAGAAATGTTACCTCCCCCTCCCTTCCTTTCCCAGCTACATAAACAAGCCCTGGCTTATGGCCTCTTCCTCCCTCCCGAGAACTGCTGATTAAGGAAATTTGTAGCAACACATTAATACAAAGTACTGTATTTTCAAGGTAAAAATGTCTGTATAACATGCATAATCCTGTGACTAACAGATAGGGGTGGGTATACTAACAGTATGGGTGTTTCTATTACTTAATAAGGGTTTTGGGGGTGTTGTAATGGATGTAGGCGTGTACATACTAAGTTAGATAAAAGGAGTGTGATGTAACTAATCCAGTGCTTTCTCCACAATTGGGTCGAGGGGAACAAGCATCGCAATAAAGAAGGCTGTACTCGTATCTGCTTCCGGGTCAACCTGCTCCTCTATTCTTCTAACAAAAATCACTTTATCTTTCTGCAGTTAATAAACTCGTTTTATGCTTTATCTTAACCAGTGTTAAGTATTTTGAGTGAAGTGTCTGGGGAAAATCTGAGCTGGGTTAGCACAAGCTCGCCGTGCACATCTTTCCCGTATCAAGGGGAAGGCAAATTATATTAATGAGCTGACATTATAGAGATCCCGGTGCACTATAAGATGATACAATTCTGAATTTATACTACAGCAAGTGTGCAAGGTTGGGGAGCTGGGAAATTGGCTGCTGTCGTCTATCTGTCCTTGAGCGGCTTAGGTAAAGCACTCAGGTAGCTTAGTTGGGTGTATGGCGCCACCTGCTGTCGTGTTGGGTGATAACAGGCCCTGGAGAGGCTGGCTGAATCTCCAGCAAAGCAGTGTGAGAAGGGCCAGCCTAGCTTGAGGGTTAGAGGGCACAGCGGTTCCCAGAAGCTCCCCAGACTGCACCCCGGGGTGACAACCCATCACACCCTAGACTACACAAGTCCCAGCGAGATTGTAACATCCTGGTATTTCCTGCCTCCCACCACCTGTAGCAGCTACCACCTTCCTATGCCTTTACTGCTCCTTTCCCTCCAAGCAGAGCCCACCACCAGCTCCCTGATAACCTCTTACCTGAGCCAGCTCCATTGCAGCCATTTCCTTCCCCATGGGAGGATGGGATAATCTGGAACAAACATGGACGTTATTTTGTAGCCTGCCAGGGCGAGAAGGGCAATGTGAGAGAATTCAGACAGGGCTTTTGTCCATTCCACAAGCCGATTCCCCCCAGGATTTTTCCCTGCTAATAGACATTCTAGGTTCTGCCACACTCTGAAGCACAGAGTGACCTTATCCCAGTACAGGTCTAGCCCCCTCCTACCAGGGTGTAACCCTCTGACACCCTCTGAAACCCTCCCAGTAGCAGAGTCTCTGTGTTACACTTATCAAGTTTGCGGATGATACCAAAATGGGAGGGGCTGCAAGTGCTTTGGAGGACAGGATTAAAATTCAAAATGATCTGGACAAACTGGAGAAATGGTCTGAAGTAAATAGGATGAAATTCAATAAGGACAAATGCAAAGTACTCCACTTAGGAAGGAACAATCAGTTGCACACATACAAAATGGGAAATGACTGCCTAGGAAGGAGTGCTGCGGAAAGGGATCTGGGGGTCATAGTGGATCACAAGCTAAATATGAGTCAACAGTGTAACGCTGTTGCAAAAAAAGAAAACATTCTGGGATATATTAGCAGGAGTACTGTGAGCAAGACACAAGAAGTCATTCTTCTACTCTACTTCGAACTAATTAGGCCACAACTGGAGTACTGTGTCCAGTTCTGGGGGCCACATTTCAGGAAAGATTTGGACAAATTGCAGAAAGTCCAGAGAAGAGCAAAAATAAATGATCAAAGATCTAGAAAACATGACCTAGGAGGGAAGATTGAAAACATTGTGTTTGTTTAGTTTGGAGAAGAGAAGACTGAGAAGGGACATGATCAGAGTTTTCAAGTACATAAAAGGTTGTTACAAAGATGCGGGAGAAAAATTGTTGTTCTTAACCTCTGAGGATAGGATAAGAAGCACTGGGCTTAAATTGCAGCAAGGGCGGTTTAGGATGGAGATTAGGAAAAAAAACCTTCCTAACTGTCAGGGTGGTTAAGCACTGGAATAAATTGCCTAGGGGGGTTCTGGAATCTCCATCATTGGGGATTTTTAAGAGCAGGCTGGACAAACACCTGTCAGGGATGGTCTAGATAATACTTAGTCCTCCCTTGAAGGCAGGGGACTGGCCTAGCTACCTCTCGAGGTCCCTTCCAGTTCTATGATTCTAAGAACCAAAGGCCAGAGAAGAGCAGAATCAAAGGAGTCACTCTGGGGATTCTCCCTGTCACTGTCCCCAAGGCAGCTCTCTCAGGTTTACAAAGCTGTTTGATGCTCCAGCCTTTATACAGTCTCTCCTGGGAGTGCCCCTTTCAAGGGCTGGGCCTAGTTTTAGCTTTTGACAAGCGTGACCCCGGGGGTGCTGAGACTGGGCCTTCTTGCCTCAGCACATCTTGTTCCTTTCTGTGGCTCCCCAGCGAGTCCCACAGCCTCATACAGACTGTGAACATAAGAAGAGCCCACTGCCTCAGACCAATGGTCCATCTAGCTCAGTGGCCAATGCCAGGTGCTTCAGAGGGAATGAACAGAACAGGTAACCATCAAGTGATCCATCCCCTGTCACCCATTCCCAGCTTCTGGCAAACAGAGGCTAGAGACACCATCCCTGCCCAGCCTGCCTGTGACACTGGCAGATGAGGTGTTAGCTCTTGCAAAAGCCCCCATGTCTTCATTGAACAGGGACAAACGCATCGCTGGAATCAGTCTGACTCACCTGTGTTAGTATTGTTAAGAGGTATTAGAATTATAAGAATGTGTTTAGACTTCATTAAATGCTTGTGAGTTGCTGCCTGGGATAATATCTGACTAGTTGTATTGTGAGCCTCTGTGGCTCTGTAAATCACCAGAGGAGAGAGACTTTACCTATGTGAAGTGCTGATTGGCAACAGAATCCATTACACCCTGCCTGGGAGGAAAGGTCCATCAACACCAGATGGACCATTACGGGATGTTAAAGACGACACAAGACTGTTGTTGTGCTCTTGACTTCCCAGTAGCTGAGTTTACAGATCAGATCACATGGCAGGAAGGGGGTAAAAAACCCCATACAGAAATGTAGTGAGGCGGTGTGGCTCCCCGCCGCCCCAGAGGGGGAAGAGCCCATCCGGAGGCTGGAGTGGGCAGAGCTAGGGAGCGCTGAGCTCACCCCTCAGAGGGTCAGGCGGCGACCCAGAACTATAAAGGCCGGCCCTCAGAGCTCACTAGGAGCCCAGCCGCCGGAGAGAACAGACGTCCCTAGTGGAACCCATGACTAGGAAACCCCCGCAGCCCAAGGCGGCCGCCCAGACTGGCCAGACCGGCCCTGTGCCCGCTATCCAGAGGAGTTGCCAGGCCTGCCGATCAACCCCTGCCCCGAAGAACCCATGCTCCTGGATCCCCCAGAGGCCAACACCAAGACCCAGTTTGGGCCCGAGGGGGAGTGTGGAAATAGCCCGGGGGCAGCCAATCCCAGTCTGGCTGCAGCACTACCAGAGCCTATGTCGGTGTGTTGCGGCCAGGATCCCCACTGACTACGCACTGGGTCTTCTGCTGCTAGTGCCCCGGGCTGGGATGCAGTGGAGTGGGAGGGCCTGCGTCCCCCCTGCCACCCAACTCCTGGGTGGAAGACTCTCCCTCTCCCTGGCCTGAAAAGGCTGGGACCTATTGTTACTGCTCAGCCCTGCCTGAGGGCCTGAGCCCCTGACTCAGTGTTTGTTGCCCCGCCCTGAGCCGGGGCCGGGCTGACCAGGTTTCTGCCGGTTACAGCAAGGGCTACCGAGGGAGACCCCCATGGCCGGACTAATTCCCCGGGATCAACTGTGGGTAGTGAGCCGGTGTGGTTCCCCACCGCCCCGGAGGGTCGAGCCCTGGCGAACCCTTGTAGAAGAAGGAACTGATTATCTGTATGCTGCTTGGACTCTGGGGGGGCAAAGTTTCTAGGCAAAAGGAAGAGATCCCCAGCTGCTTGGCCTGGGTTAGTCGTAAGGAAGATATAGGGCAACTCCAGCAGAGCCTGGGGGCTGTGGGCATGGGTAGCAGTTCTGGAGCTGGGCCTCTGTCCTCTCTAGCTCCCATGGCAGATGGCTCTGGCAGCATCAAGTGGGTCCATCACTGCAGGGGAAGGTTGGGGTAGTGTCTGAGATCAGGGTGAGAATTGGAGGGGAGTCCATTCTCAAGAATGGGGGATGGAATTCACCTCCCCACCCCTCTACAGAGCTCAGCAACTAGGGCTTTATCCAGTGAAGTGAAATTCACTCTGGGTGACTTTTAGCCAGCCACTGAAAGATCCTTGTGCCTTCGGTTCCACACTGGCCACAGGAGTTCACTAGTTCTCTCTCCCCAGACTCCCGGGGGCAGCCAGGGATAATTAGTGGGTTATGGGAATTAGAAGATGAAAATTCACTAAGAACAATGATATTTGTGTGTTTATTATTAAATCCCCAGACACCCACCAAACCCCGTCCTGCTTCCGATGAGCTATAAATATCTAAGGGACTCGGCTACTGATCCTGCAGTCAGTTCCTGCCCTTCCTCACTTTCTAAAGCAGCACTTTTAAGAACAGGGCAGGGAAACATGTAAATACTTTGAACCAAATTCCAGGAGCTGCTGAGCATGGAGAAGTTAAAATGAAACCAAGGTTCCGTCTCTCCAAGGACCTGGCCCCTAGTGCAAAATACAACACTCCTCAGGAATCTGAAATGGCCACTTCATAACTGATAATGTTACTAATCTGTTCACTTCTGGGAATTACCACTAAGAGAAACAACCCAGTGACGGTGATATCCTGAGGAAAAGATCTCATGTGTCTTTAGATCATACCAATTTGTAAGCTGGAACGATATACACTAAAATGCCTAATTCGTAGCCCTACAGCAATTGCCTGGTGTTACTAAAGGGCAGAATTAAGGTTGGTGCCTTAGTTGTGAATTTCCATCCCCTAGCATATTGCAATTGCTGTTAAGTGGGTTTGACAAAATTCATTGTGTCTATTTCTTTCTTTTAATTTCAATAGATAGCGATCTTTATTTTTAAGCCCTTTTTTCAATGTTTACAATTTTAATGTTCAGAGCTGTGGGAAGTTATGGGGGTCGTCAGACAACAATTATTTAATAACAGTAACTGTTGAGATTCCAAAAGCCAAATCATAGAACTGTTCAAAGAGAAATTGTCAATGTCACACCCAAAATATACAGTGTAAATATCCTTAAATCAAACTCCACTTTCTCCAGAAGCATTTCTGTATATTACCTATATAAATATTTTTTCGTGTGTGTGTGTGTACAGTGAAATTAACATTTGCTGCAATTTATTCATAAAAATCCAATCCTTTCAAGCATAATTTTAAGTAATGAAGTACTTGAAGTCTTTCACTTCCTAGACTGGAATGTTTCACTTCAGGATAATTACACCCTCCCTGTGATGTATTTTACTCTCAGTACTGTAACCCCCTCGTGATGTAGCTCCTGTCTAGGAGCTCTGCTGAAGCCAGTGGCATTATGATCAGGTGACACACTGACATGAGCAGAGACACATGGGGGAAGGGGGAGGATGAGGTAACATGGAGGCTACCAGAGTTGAACGTGGCCGTAAGAGCAAACGCTCTCTCAGCCTCTCCTCTCTCCCACCTCCCAGAGTCAGTAATTCTGAATCGTTCCCTGAAATCTAAATAGCCCCAGTATGAGAGACAGTGATTAACGCAGGTACCTTAGGGGCTGCGGCGCCAACCCCCTGCCTGGATGAGGAGGGTGAAGAATTGCAGTAGAAATGGGTTAGGTTGGGAGAGGGCACAGCTGATGGGGGACTGGGAGCTGAGTTGACCAAGAGACCAGAACTCATGGGGGGGTTGGGAGAAGAAGTCAACAGGACTGGGTAGAGGCATTTCAGTGTATTTTCTTCATTAACCATTCTGCCATGTAGTCTCATAGACTTTGTCAGAAGGGACCATTATGATCATCTAGTCTGACCTCCTGCACAAAGCAGGCCATAGAATCCTACCCATCCACTTCTATAACAAACCCCTAACCTATGTCTGAGTTACTGAAGTCTTCAAATTGTGGTTTGAAGCCCTCAAGCTGCAGAGAATCCTCCAGCAAGTGACCCATTTGGGCTTTGGCTACACTTGCAAATTTGCAGCGCTGCAGCAGGGTGTGAAAAAACACCCTCTCCAGCGCTGCAAATTGCGGCGCTGCAAAGCGCCAGTGTGATCAGGGCCCCAGCGCTGTACGTTAATCCCCACAGGGAGGTGGAGTACGGACAGCGTGGGGAGAGCTCTCTCCCAGCGCTAAGTGTAGCCAAAGCCTTGGAAACTTTTCATTCACATCTAAACACCTTGGAGCTAAGCTGGGTTGATGCATTTCCACTTACAGTGGTACAGTTGTAATTAGGTGCTTAATCAGATGCTCATGCAGCACAAAGCAGTCAATAATGGGTGTGCTTCCATTCATTAACTTGACTGTGTGCTGTGCATCGCTTTGAAAAAAAAGATGCTGTGAGGGAGTGTCAAAATTTTAGGCATTAAGAAATGGTAAGTAGGTGTCAGTTCATTTCCCATGCGTTTCTCTCCTAATTTTAATGTCAGTTTTGAATCAGTATTAATACCATGTTGTTTTAACAGCAGTAGGGTCCATTTGTATAATTGTTTGCAAGATTTCATTGGATATTGTGACCCAGCCGTCTTCACCTTTTATTTTCAGATTCCTAAATACCCCCCAGCGCACCTCTCCTGACAGACTGCAGGCCCTGGCCGGTGACATGCTCCTTAGAGAGCAAACACCTGACGAGCCCTTTCGCCCTAAAACGCGCATTTGGCTCTTTGTCGTTGCTTTATCCGCCCCACCAGAAAACGCTGTAGGGAACCCGGTCATTACAGCCGACCGTCACTAGGTAACATTCTACCAGCTCTGGGCCAACAGTCAAATGGTTCTGTTTGTTCATCTTTCATTCAGCTTTGCAATTCTTAGATCCCTTTACCTGGCACAACAGTGGGGTCTGATCTCACCTGGGGTCTCTTCAGTGCCTGGCAGAACAGGGTCCAGATCTCAGTTGGGGTCTCTGCAGCACCTGGCAGAACAGGGCCATGCTCAGTACGATAAGAGCCCTGATCTCAGTCACACACCTGGAGAGAAAAGGGAAGATTTTTGAGCATTAGATATCAGTATTTCAGAACTGAGGAGAAAATGGGGCACAAACTAAATATTTGCCAATATAAGAGAGAAGCACCAACATCTGGGAGATTTTGTGTCACCATTTAACAGTTGAAGAGAAAAGATGGGAAATTGGAGGATTATACAAGGATATTGAATCAACAACAGAATGGGAGGATTCTTCTTGCTCCACACTCACATGGCCGGCAGGGAGCCCTGGGTGATGTCTTTTCATAGGGGAAAGGAGGGGCTGGAGTGAAAGTCACTATCAGTGGGGAGGGCCTGGCAGTGGGGTCTGGGAATGTGACTAGCAGGTGGGGGGGGCGGGGTGCAGTGTATATTGGAAAAGGGGTAAAATAAATGCAAACAAAACATGGCACTTAATTAATATCCTGGTAGGGCTCCAAAGGAGCCCTAGTAGATTGTGCTGCTTTTTCAGATCTTCTGAGCAGTGTTTTGAAGCAGAAGAGGAAAGTGAACAGTAATAAGAACCCTGGTGGAAGTGGGGATAGAGGTTGAGGGTTTCCCAGAGGCGGGAGACCCATAGAGACTGGTGGGGGTATTGCCAGGGGGCAGCACCCCAAAGAAAACGGGCACTGGGTCCAGGAGGGACATAGGGGCCACTGGCCTGCAGAGGGAGCTTCAAGGGCTGGATGAGCTAATTCCCTGAGACGACCAGCAGGAGGCGCCGCAGGTGAGTGCCGCACTGCTACACTACCTTACAGGTGACCTGCAGAGTATTTTTGAGCAAGTGGGTCTGTACACCTTTTTCTTTCTTTACGATGGAGAAAGAAAGCATGAGAAGGCTTTTCTTTCCCTGGTTTTGATGGTGGAGTTCTTGGAAGTCTCAGGCAATGTCTAGAGGGATCGCTCAGTGGTTTGAGCATTGGCCTGCTAAACCCAGGGTTGTGAGCTCAATCCTTGAGGGGGCCACTTAGGGATCTGGGGCAAAAATTGATCCTGCTAGTGAAGGCAGGGGGCTGGACTTGATGACCTTTTGAGGTCCCTTCCAGTTCCAGAAGATCGGAAATGTGTCCCTTTTGAAACAGTCTCTGAGCTGCTGATAGCTTTGAATCCAGAGGCAAGCCAAGAAAGACTCTGTGTGGATGCAAATTACCCAGCTGATGGGGGAAGGAGGAAACTGCAATTTGCAGCACAAAGAACCTGAGAATAATGAACACATCTGGTCAGCACACAAAGTACTGTTCTTTTATGAGTTGTCCCCTGAAATTAGTGGGGTTCTGAGGTCCTGTAGATCCTCCCCTTAGGCTGGGAATCCATTGGCAGAGGGCGGGCTTCCATCAGGAAACCCAATAGATACTAGAAGACTCAGATTATGGCCCTCCAGAAAAGGGAGGTGGAAAAACAAGCCAAACCTGAAAATAAGGGAGACAGGTTAACCCTGAGAGAGAGAGAGAGAGTGTGTGTGTGTACAGAGCAGAAATCTGAAGCTGTGGGAAACTGAGGCACGCCACCTCATAAATTTCATCAATGATCAGTGAGTGAGATAAGTCACTAGCCTGACTCTAGAACAAAACAAGGACAGCCTGGAGGTAATTTTTCTGTTTTTCCTGCAATTAGCAAGGAAATTTGTAAAAGGAATTGGTATTATTATTAAGAAATAATCTGTCCCCACCAGGGGGGTGGAAATTGTTTCTTTTGTTTTTCAGACACTCTACAACCATGCTGGCGCCAGCGGAAGAATAACCCAGAATACAATGGATCTATGTTTTGTGTTGTTTGTCTGTGGTGTTGGTCTTGCTGCTAGCATGATGTGGATGGCTCCAAAAGGCTGACCTGGGGGGAGGGGGAGATGTGTATGGGAATGCAAAATGCTCAACTGGGATGCCAGCACCTGTGTAATGGCTACTATGGTGCCTGGAAATAGAACGGCAACTAAGGTGGGCCCTACAAGCCCTATGGGAATAATCAGCAGGGGAGGAGCTCACTGGGAATCAATGGAGGGGTGTGAAAAATGGTGCACATCAAAGGAAATGTTTGGCCGTGCCCCTCTCCTATGACTATGCAGGAGCAGGATCCATGTCCTGTGGCAAGGGGTGGACAATTGGGTGTACTGTGTAGGAGGGGTTTTGCTGGAAATGTACATATTTCTGGGGGCACAATTACACCAGCCCCAACCAAACTACACACATCTACATGCTGCTATCTGGACTTTGGTGCACAAATGGATCTGTAAATCTTATTGCTGTGAATAACTGAACCGGGGCATACCGCCTGATTCCATACCAAGTGGTTACGTTGGCTTGGACAATAACCCATTTCTCTGTGGACATTCAATGGACTTATAATATGGACAAAAGCACGTAAAACCTGCAGGGGCAGCTTGCTGCAGCTGCCAGCAACGGGACACATTAAGATCCTGACCCTGTCGAAGGAGGAGAGGCAGTGTTTCGGTCGTGGCTCGGACGTGGGACCATACTGCAGTGGTCAGGACTCGGTGTTGCTGTGCATTGTATATTGTTAACAGCACTTGTGTCACGCTGCATGTGCAGATAACCTATAAGTAACGTAGTAAGCCCTTCCCACCCCGCAGTGTGCAAGACAACCCGGGCCCAATCTAATGGGAAGTCTGGGACACTAATTGGACTAGGTGTGGTATGCCCGTATGAGAGAAGGTGCAGGGCACGGGACTACACAAGGGGCAGTGGGACAAATGGAATATCGACACCTTCCACCTTGATGCCTGGCCCTATCAGAAAATGTGTCGCCATCTGTCCTGTGCTTTTCCAGGGATACCTGGGCAGGAGGATCTCAAAAGAAAAAGAAAAAAAAAAGGGGGTGGAGTGTTAGGATAGAGCTATTCAGGCCTGTCTGCAAAGGCCTGGACTGTAAGAATGTAGGTGTATTCTTATCACTTCGCTAGTTATAGAGGTATAAAAGAAGGAATCAAAGATCACTGTCTGTGGAATGGCCTTCTCTTACTGCGACAGGCTAAGGCCTTCAGCCAAGATGTAGTTAGGCAGCCATACGCTGGGAAGTGTCTGGTCACATCCTCACATTCCAAACTAGTCACATTGAAATAAGGTGCTATTGGTCTGTTAGGAATACAATCCTGCCCTGATATTCCTGTCACCTCCAGAGAAAGAGAAGAGCCTAGAAGATGTAAAAGGAAACCTGGTTTGATAGCGTCCTGTCTGGCAAAAACTCACTTATCAATAGACACAGCTGGAAAACCCTTATGTCTGTATGAATGTAGTTGTGAAATCCTCACTTCTGTATTGTTCTGTATGTTTATTTGCATGGTCTCTGTCTGGTTCTGTGATTGTTTCTGTCTGCTGTACAATTAATTTTGTTGGGTGTAAACCAATGAAGGTGGTGGAATATAATTGGTTAAATAACCATGTTACAATATGTTAGGATTGGATAGTTAAATTTCAGTAAAATGATTGGTTAAGAAATAGCTAAGCAAAACTCAGGTTTTACTATATAGTCTGCAGTCAATCAGGAAGTAATGGGGGGGGGAAGGAAATGGGAACAGGGACTGGGGGAATTGGGATCATGTTTTGCTAAAGGGGGAAATGGGAACAGGGGATGGGAACAGGGACAGGGACACAGGCAAGGCTCTGTGGTGTCAGAGCTGGGAAGGGGGACAGTAAGGAAGGAAACTGGAATCATGCTTGCTGGAAGTTCACCCCAATAAACATCGAATTATTTGCGCCTTTGGACTTGGGGTACTGCTGCTCTCTGTTCATGGGAGAAGGACCAGGGAAGTGAGAGGGTGAAGGAATAAGCCCCCTAACACCAAGTATCCCTAGACATTCCCAGACTGGTGTATCTCTAACCTGGCCTTAAAAACCTACAATGAAGGAAATTCCACAGCCTCCCTTGGAAGCCAATGCAAGGCAAACACAGACCAAAACAACGCTGTACACACACACACTGGGCTTGGGGTTAAGGGGAGAGGCAAGAACTGAAACAATCTGGGTTCAGTTCCCAGTTTTGCCCCAAATTCTCCATGCAAACTTGAGCAAATTACTTCAGCTCTCTGAGCTTCAGTTTCCCCATCTGTAAAATGGAGAGTCGCCTCCCACCATTGGCCTATTTAGCCTTTGAGCTTTTTGTGGCAAGGACTCTCTGTCCCTGTGGGCATGTCTACACTGCAGTCAGACACCGGCGGCTGGTCTGTGCCCGCTGACTTGGGCTCACACGGCTCAGGCTGTGGGGCTGTTTAATTGTGGTGTCTATGGTCCAGCTAGGGCTGCAGCCCAAGGTCTGGCACCCTCCCACCTCGCAGGGTCCTACAGCCTGGCTCCAGCCCGAGCCCAGACATCTACACTGCAATTAAACAGCCCCTTCACCTGAGCCCTGTGAGCCTGAGTCACCTGGCATGGGCCAGCTGGGGGGTTTTAACGGCAGGGTACAGATACCCTTGGTGTCTGTTCCGCACCTGTCACAATGGGGACCCTGATCCTGGTCAGTGTCTGTGCAGAGCCCTGTACAACAGGAAGCCTGATCTCAGTCGGGGGCTCTGCAACTCCTGGCATTACAGGATCCCTGATTTTGTTTGGGGTCCCTGCAGCATTTGGGAAACTGTGGGGCCAAGATCCCTGTCAGGGTCTGTGCAGTGCCCAGTACAGTGGTGCAACGTGATCTGGGTCGGGGTCAGTGCAGTGCCAGACCCAACGGGGACACAGATCTCAGTCGAGGTCTCTGAAGTGCCCAGCACAATGGAGGCAGCGCTTTGGGTCGCATGATCGCTCGCTGCCTGCGACAAGGGGGGCCGTGATCTCGGTCCAGGTCTCAGTTTTACCTGGCACAACAGTGGGGTCTGATCTCACCTGGGGTCTCTTCAGCACCTGGCAGAACAGGGCCCAGATCTCAGTTGGGGTCTCTGCAGCAGCTGTCAGAACAGGCCCACGCTCAGTACGATAAGAGCCCTGATCTCAGTCACACACCTGGGGAGAAAAGCGGGAAGATTTTTGAGCATTAGATCTCAGTATTTCAGAACTGAGGAGAAAATGGGGCACAAACTAAATATTTGCCAATATAAAAGAGAAGCACCAACATCTGGGAGATTTTGTGTCACCATTTAAAGGTTCAAGAGAAAAGATGGGAAATTGGAGGGGATTATACAGGGATATTGAATCAACAACAGAATGGGAGGGATTCTTCTTGTCTCACACTCACATGGCCGGCAGGGAGCCCTGGGTGATGCCTTGTCACAGGGGAAAGGAGGGGGCTGGAGTGAGAAAGTCAGGATCAGTGGGGAGGGGCTGGCAGTGGGGTCTGGGAATGTGACTAGCAGGTGGGGGGGGGGGCCTTCTGGATTGGGCAGGTTGGGGGAGGGGAAGTAGCTGGGAGGGGAAACCTGGGGCTGGGCCATCTCCATGGGGGGGACACTTGCTCCTCCCTCCCCTCCCTGGCCCTTCCCAGGCCCCGTTGCCCGCAGAGAGTGGCCCCCAGCCCAGCCCAGAGGTGTTCCTGTCTCAGGGCCCCCCCAGCCTCTGCCCATTCACCCTCTGCCCAGCTCAGGAATCCCTCGGGGGAACCATTTCCCACCCGCACAAGGACAAATCCCTGCAGGTGGGAATGGGGGAAACCCCCAAACCTGAGACCTGAACTGGACACTGGCGAAGGGGAGAGAAAATGGGGCACAATCGGGGACAGGGAACTTCTCAGGGGTTGGGGGAGGGGGGGTCACCCTGGGCGCTGCTCGTGGCTCTCTAGGGAGAAAGGGGGCAGGACGGGGGAGGAGGGGGGTCCCCACGGGAGGGGGCAGCGGTAAATCCGAGGGGATCTCAGCCCCCCCCTTTCTCTGCCCGCTCCTCGGGGGTCACCTGCCCCCCCCCCGCCAAGGCCGGGCTGCACAGACATTTCCCGCCCGCCCCCCCAGCCCGGTCTCACCCCCCAGCCCCACGCAGGGACCCCAGTGGGCCGGGCCCCTCCCCCCGGCACCCCCCGCAGGGCCCCAGGGCGGAGCCTGGCCGGGCCCGGGGGCGCTGGGCTCCTGCGGGGCAGCAGCTCCGAGCCCCCGCGGGCGCTGCCCCGGGAGCAGATCCGGCGTTGCGAGATGCCGGGTCCCCGGGCACTGGGGCAGAGTCACCGCCCGGCCCCGCCCCCGGGGCTCGCTCCGGGGCCTGGAGGCTGCAGCTCCGCAGCGGGGCGGGCGGAGCCCGGGGCGGCCCCAGGGCGGCTCCAGCGGGGCAGGGCCCGGGGGGGTTAATGAAGGGCTCTCCCGCCGCGATCTGCGCATGCCCAGAGCCCCAACGGCACCAACCCTTCTCCGGCCCGGGAGAGGCTCCAACGGCCCCGCGCGAGCCAGCCCGTTTCCGGCTTCCCCGCTGACAACACTTCCGTTCCAGGGAGAGTCAGGAACTACATCTCCCAGCCTGCCCCGGGGCCGCTTCCGCTCTCTCCAGCCCAGGGAAGGGAGGGTTCCAGCAGGTAAAATCGCGCATGCTCCGTACGAGCCCCGCTGGGGCTGGGAGAACAAAGCTGCTGCTGCTGCCGCCTCCGCATGAGCCGGGCCCGGGCTGAGCCGCTGCTGCTCCCGGGGTGTCTGTGCGGGGCCCGGCCGGGGTTCTCCAGCTGGGCCCCGCCCCCGGGCAGCCCAGGCTCTGCCGCCCCAGCCGCCCGGAGCCCCGGGGGTGAGAGACCCCGGGGGCGCTGGGGGCGGGCACGTGACTCTGCCCCGGGAACCCGGGAGAAGCCTCGAGCCGCCTCGGCCCCAGCGGAGCCGCAGCAGGATCCGCCCCCGCTGGGATGGGGCCGGGGTCAGGCGGTGCATTAAATCGCTCCCCATAGCGCTGTGCTGCTCCCGGGCACTGCGCATGCTCAGTAGCAGCTGCAGAAGCCGCTGCCCTTCCCCCCGCCCGAATCAGCCGGAACGTTCCGCTGGGAGGGCGAGGAGCAACAGGGGGCGGGGCTGAGCAAGGAATTGATGGGCGGGTGGTCAGGCAGGTGGGGGCGGGGCTGGGGGCTAAAGGGAAGGGCGGGGAAGGTCATTGGGGCGGGACATTTGAACTGTTTTGTGCAGCCAGGAAATTCCCGTTGGGGGGGGGGGGGAGGTGAGTTCAATGAAACCTGCCCTGTTTTTGCCCCGTCCGCCCCCCAACAAAGTCGCTCCGGCTTTTACCCTTTTCCCCCCTTATCACACGTGGCTAGAAAATCCAGGAGATTCTCCCCAATGATGAGCTCTCTAACCGCCCCTGATTTCCCCCTGGTCTCTCTCTACTTCTCAAGTGTCAATTTAAAATCTCTCTGGTGGGGCAGCTTCCCCCATCCCCCTTTATCTGCAGCGATTTGTCCTTGTTTAGGTGGGAAATTGTTGCCCTGAGTCATTCCCCAGCACATGGCTGCCCCTGGAGTGGGGATGGGAGGAGATGCCCGTTCTCTGCCAAGGCGGGGATGGAAAAGCACGTGTCCCCCATGGAGACTGCCCAGACCCGAGTTTCCCAATCCCACCCGCTGACCCCAAACTACCAACACAGTTTCCCCCAGCCCTCAGTTGCCAGTCACCTGCCCGTCCCCCACTTCCGCCCAGGACACTCTCATTGTCTCTGGACCTGTCTGTCAGCAAGAAGCAGTGCCAGGGAGACTTGCCCTCTCTCTAGAGACTTCGATTTCTGGGACATGGATTTACTTTCTATGTGTTCTAGGAGACTCTTTGAAATTGAGTTTCTGTGACATTAACCATAGTGCAATCTGGACTGTTGAACAGCTGTGAGACTCAGTTCCCAAGCTGGGGTGCCTTTTACACTGCTTTACTGTGAGAACAGCCACTCCTGGGCAGGTAACACACAGTCTCCAGCATGTAACTCACTCTCGAATTACAGTACCCCACAAGAGAACAGAAAATTCTCTGCTCCCAGACTTCTCCCAGAAATGTGCATCTTGCACTGTCCAGCACACTACTGAACAATGGGAGCTCATATGAAATCTGTCATTTCATCAGTGGAAAATGACATGTGCCAACCTTGTCATTCCAAATGGAGTTTCCAACACACTTGAATCCAAACACACTGGTTAGGTAAAACAATCAAACAAAATTGTTAACTGCCGGAAAAAAATCTTTTCAGTGGCTAAGGGTAATGAGGCATAAAAGTCAGAATTGTTTACAAAAGAAATGCAAAGATAAAACACAAATTAACGTCTAAGTTAACAAGCTAAAATGGATTCAAAGCAAATGTTTCTCTCTCCATGTGCTGAGACAGGCTGGCTTTCCATTCAGCCAGGACTCCCCCGTAACCTGCCCCTGCCTCCCAAGTTCAGTTCTTCAGGATTTGTCATGGGCAGAGGGAAAGGGGAGAGAGAGTGAGTCCCAAGCATTTTCCTCACCTCTTTTTATAATTCAGTCCTTTCTATTAGAAACAACTTCAGTTCTCAGCTGAGTCATGGTGACAGGCTGTCTGTTGGAGATGAGAGTTTCAGGTCTCCCTCTGATAGAATGTAAATGTCTTCTTCACACCTTCCCCCTGCCAGCGAATTGCTGTTTGCCTTGCTGTCTCTGAGGAACTGGTCTGTGGGTGTTCCCCAGAATTGTAACTTTTTGTAATATCCTACAGTAAAATCTCATAACTTTACATACAGTGTTGCTACACATTTTAACAGGAGGATAATATTCAGTAGATTATGTGATTTCAAGTGATACTTCACAAACCATACTGTGTACAAAATTGATCATAATTTTCCAGAAGAGTGAACATAGGATTACAAACTGACACAGGGCCTGTGTGTGTGTTCCCAGCAGATATGTGGATTTTTCAATCCCTCCTAAGCAAAGTGTTCTGCATCTTCAAGGATCTGGTTTACTAAGTGTGACACTGCATGGAATTGTGAGACACTTCCTATTATTATTACTTTGCAATTTTATCATATTGAATAATGAATTGTGCTAGATATGCCATATTAGGTGTCAGGGAAAATGTTATAATTTTCCAAGTATGATCATTTTTTTTGTTTGTATCACCTTTCTATTGTGAGATATAGATACGTAGGGTATATCTGTATTCCAGACTGTGGACTGTGTTTCTGGGTGACACCCTCAGATCTATTGGCATCAGCACTGCCTAGCCTGTTTGATGGCCCATCCAGGGTCATCAGCTGTACAATGAATCCATGGAAAGGATCAAGGGGATACACGGATTGAGTCAGCAAGACATGCCGGGGAATGCCTGTGTAACGAGAACGCCAAGGCTTTTCCAGGCCTGTAACACTCGCATCCTCCCCTCTGCAGAAAGAGCAGCCCGGATCCAGCATGGGAGCTGAGACTCCACGGGGCCCTGGGAGCTGTAGTTCCTTGGCCAGCTCCCTGCCTTGGAGCAGGGAAGGAACTACATTTCCCAGCATTCCCTTGGCTGCTATCAACAGGAAAGGGAGGGGGGAAGCTGCGAGACTCCATGCGCTGCAGCTTGCTGTGGCTGGGGAGCTGGCTGCTAGAAGGGGGTGGCAGTGTGAATGGGGAACAAGTGTGCCCAAGGAGTAGAAGGCTTTGGCCCAGGTAGCACCCTCAGAAGACTTCCCCAGACTGGTTTAGGGATGCTGGTGTGACCTCGCCTGGCAGCCCCCAAGGAAGGAACTGGGTGGACTAAATGGACAGTGTCCCCTTCTATCTGAAGCCTGGCAAGGGAGGTATGTGGATCCCACCAGAAGTTAAAATGGTAAGTAAGGGAGGGGAGGCTTTACTAGAGGACCTGGGCAGCTTCAGAAACAGCACAGGAGGATTTCCACTTCTGAGCCATGAAAATAGAAATTGACTTTTCCTTTCCAGATTTAGCTAATGTTCAGAAAGGGAATCTAGCGCCTGCCTTCCAGATTTGAACACCCTCAAAATTCAGGAGTGCTCAAGCTCAATTTGGGCAGCTGTTACTTCATTTCTCCCAAATCAAATATGCTGATCCACTATCATTTGCTGTAGAAAAAGTAGGATAAAATTGAGCAACAAATGCTGGGGTCTTCCCAGTGCTCACTAGGGCTGGAATTGCTATTTTCAACAGCCATTACCTTTTTTTAAAGTTTTGCTTGTTTAAAAGGAAGACAGTGATATTGCACTGGCAAATCCCCCATAGAAACAAAGAATGGAACAAAAGAATAATAAAGGCACCTCAAGTTTTCCTCATTTATGTAGGACAGTCTTATAAGATGGATCCAGACATCTTCCAATCACACAAGCTGAAAATTATTCCACTTTACTGCAGTAACCATGCGGGAACCAGTCCTGTCTGTGTTCTGTGCGCATCCAAAATCCCTGCTGAACTCAGAATCACCATCTCACCATCTCTTTTGTGACCATCTCACCTGATATGTTCAGCCCTTGTAAGGGAAGCAGGTTCACATTTAGTAATTGGGTGGGAAGCGTCTCAGAAAAAGTTAGGTGCTGTAGGAGGTGTTGCTTATTCACTAGGTGATGTGAGACCTTCCTGTTACACTAGTAAACCAGTGCTGCACAGCAGGCACTTTGCTCCTGGAGTCTAGAATGGGGCCTTTGCGTCTATACACAGCCCATTAAAGACAATGAAAAGCCTCCGACTCACTTCAACAGGCTTTGGCCAGAACTGGTTATACACGGGGTAACCCCACTGTCTTCACAGGGTCCTGGTCTCACAGCGGAGGGGGGGCATGTGAGCTTGTTGCAGAGCTGCTGCTCCGGGACGGGAATCTCCTGGCATCCCAGCCTCCAAAATCATCCAGGCTTCACTTTCTGCACAACTAGGTGCTGGCTGAGGGGGGCATGGGAATTGGTGGCCTCTGCTGCAGGTGATGGGAATCGCAGGTATTTAAAGCCATGGCCTAGAGGAGGGAAGTGCCTAACTGCAGAGTCTGCAGCTGCCTAGGGCCAGGGCTGAGGATTTAGAGTCCCTAGTGCTGCCGTTGCAAGGTTCAAGCAATGCCGTGATTGGTGACATGGGGGGGTGGGTACTGGAGACATGGCTAGAGAAGGTCTGAATGAGGAAGGAGATAAATCTGTGGGGAGTTTCCTTGATCGCTATGAAAGTTCTGCTCACTGTGGACACTGGTAAACCCACATGGGTGTACAGCTCAATAAGAAAACCTGGGGGCTGAGGGAGCTGTGTATAGCAATGCATATAGTCATGGAGAGGTGTGTGATCAAAATGAAATATGTCTCTGAGGTTCAGTAGCGGGTATCCTATGGCACCAATGGCACTGCCCCACCAGGCCCACAGTGACTATATAGGGGCCTACAAATATGTTTGGTACCAGGACCCACAGAAGGTTAATCTGGTCCTGACTGCCTGAGCACTATTTCAGCCCCACATTTTTGGGTGGACCTCCCACAGTGGGAGCTGCAAAGCCCTCCCCCGCAACACACACACCCACCCCATCCTACCTCCTGGTGTTGGGAGGGGAACAGGAGAAAGGACAAAAGAAGCAAGAGAAGAAGCGAAAGGAGGGAGGGAGGGATGGAGGAAAAGGTGAAACAAAAAGGACAAACCCTAATGTCCCCAATGATTCTAAGGGACAAAATCCCAGGTGTGCAATAAAATTCTGCCTCCTTAAGCTTGTGTTTTCCATGCCTAGAATTCAACTCCCACCAGATGGATCAGACTGAACAGGTTTCAAACCTCGAGGAAGCTCTTACCTTCTAAACAGGGATGGCTGTTTTCTAGTAAAATCACTGAAAGGGAAGGAGAAAACTCGAAAGAGGTTCCTCCTGGTGCTCAAGTCCGTGAACCCGAATACTCCCTCAGTCCTCAAAGAGAGACCCGGAGAAGGAGACTTGCTGAAGCAAAGCCACAGGGGTCTCTGAGGTTTCCCTGGCCCCTCGCCCCTGTCCTGCCTGGCTGATGTCAGCATCTCTCTGTGAGGTCACCACCTCCCCACCACCTTGGACCAATAGGCTGAGGTCCTGCAAAAGGCCTTTGTGATATCACTGCCACACCCCTCCCTTGCTGTGCCAATGTCCTGCCCCTGGCCAGGCACTTTGCAGGTTTGAGCTACTCCCTGTGGATCACCCCACTCAAGGAGCTTTTCTGCAGAGCATCCTAAGGCTGTGGCTACACTTAGCACTTCAAAGCACTGCCGCGGCAGCGCTTTGAAGCGCTAAGTGTAGTCAAAGCGCCAGCGCTGGGAGAAAGCTCTCCCAGCACTGTCCGTACTCCACCTCCCTGTGGGGAATAACGGACAGCGCTGGGAGCCGCGCTCCCAGCGCTGGGGCTTTGACCACACTGGCGCTTTGCAGCGCCGCAATTTGCAGCGCTGGAGAGGGTGTGTTTTCACACCCTGCTGCAGTACTGCAAATTTGTAAGTGTAGCCAAGCCCTCAGATGTCTGAGCACATGAGTGCCATGGCAACGAACTGACACACGTGACACCAAAATGAGATCATTAATATACTAACCTAGAGGAGAAGGACACTGCAGCATTAGTAAGGGAGAAACCCCTACTGAACATGCATTACACCTAGCAGCGTCAGCAGAACATATCGGCTACACAACTAAAGAAAGGGATCTGCACGTGGCTGTAGACCAGTGGCTCCCAACGCGGTGCCCACGAGCGCCATGGCGCCCGCTGGGGCATTTATGTGCACCCACCTACTGCCCAGCAGGGGAGAGAAGCTGTGGCCCTGCGCCTAACGGGGACAGAGAACTCAGGCTGCAGGCACCGGTGCTCTCTGTCCCTGGCAGGCGCGGGACTGCAGCTTCTCCGGGGCTGCAGGCTGCGGGCACCGGTGCTCTCTGTCCCTGGCAGGCGCGGGGCTGCAGCTTCTCTCCGGCTTCTCCGGGGCTGCAGGCTGCGGACGCTGGTGCTCTCTGTCCCTGGCAGGCGTGGGACTGCAGCTTCTCTCCGGCTTCTCTGGAGCTGCAGGCGCCGGCGTTCTCTGTCCTTGGCAGGCACGGGGTCGCGGCTTTGAAGCTGGAGAGAAGCTGCAGCCCAGCCCCGGCCGGGAACAGAGAACTCTGGGGCTGCAGGCTTCAGTCTATGTTAAAGGAAGGATAATAAATATATTTGGACCAGCAGTTCAGCAATGTTTTACTTTTTTAAAAATAAAGAAGATGAAAATTGTTTATATTTATTTTGTAAAATATTTTGTAGATAAAAAAGAGCAAATTGACATGGGAAGGTGAAAGAGTAATTGCCGAATAATTTAGTTAATACCTTTTACATATAAAATTACCGTTTTTGTCTTATGGATTCATATATTATGTAATATTAAATGACTTTTTTTGTATATTTAATGTACAAACAGAAAATAAGCCTTGAAAAATGGTTGGCGCCCGCCACACTCTTCTGAAAACCTGAATGTGCTACTGGCCACAAAAAGGTTGGGAAGCACTGCTGTAGCCAGATCAATGCAAAGCTCCACTCACTGCACAGCTGCCAGCAGAAAAGCGAACGTGTTCAGATCCATAAGGAATGGGATGGAGAATAACACGGAACATTTGTATATAAATCACGGGGGCAGCCTCGAATATCCTGGGCTCACCATGGCTACTACAGCACCGCACCCGGGATATTTTAAATCTATCCTTGAGAACTGGGGAAGAAATAGGTCTAAAAAGAAATATTTGATAATGAGAGAAAAGCACCCGGTTCTGAAGAGATTTTATACCAAGTAAGTGACAGTAGTTGGACAGTGTGACGAGATTGTATATGAAAGTTCCATAAACAGACAGTAATAATTGCCCCCCCCACCCCCACCCTTCACAGGGGCAGCAGGGAGCCCTTTGGGGAGGTGCTTTAAGAGGCTACGTGAGGGGAGTATGGAGCAGGAAAACTCCCTGGCAGTGGGGGCAGCAGCAGCAGGGTGGGGGGGTGACTGGCAGCTGGGGGGGGCGCTGGGCAGTGGGGGCACCAGCAGCAGCAGGGCGGGAGGGTGACTGGCAGCTGGGGGCACTGGGCAGGTGGGGCAGCAGCAGCAGGGCGGGCGGGTGACTGGCAGCTGGGGCGCTGGGCAGGGGCAGCAGCAGCAGGGCGGGGTGACTGGCAGCTGGGGGCGCTGGGCAGGGGCAGCAGCAGCAGGGCGGGGTGACTGGCAGCTGGGGCGCTGGGCGGGGGCAGCAGCAGCAGGGGCGGGTGACTGGCAGCTGGGGGCGCTGGGCAGGGGTGGCAGCAGCAGCAGGGCAGGGGTGACTGGCAGCTGGGGCGCTGGGCAGGGGGCAGCAGCAGCAGGGGCGGGTGACTGGCAGCTGGGGCGCTGGGCAGGTGGGGCAGCAGCAGGGGCGGGTGACTGGCAGCTGGGGCGCTGGGCGGGGGCAGCAGCAGCAGGGGGGGAGGGTGACTGGTAGCTGGGGGGGCGCTGGGCGGGGGGGCAGCAGCAGCAGCAGGGGGGGTGGGTGACTGGCAGCTGGGGGGGTGCTGGGCAGGGGTGGCAGCGGCAGCAGGGCAGGGGTGACTGGCAGCTGGGGCGCTGGGCAGGGGCGGATGACTGGCAGCTGGGGCGCTGGGCGGGGAGCAGCAGCAGGGGCGGGTGACTGGCAGCTGGGGGCGCTGGGCGGGCGGGGGTGACTGGCAGCTGGGGGCGCTGGGCAGGGGCAGCAGCAGCAGCGGGGCGGGTGACTGGCAGCTGGGGGCGCTGGGCAGGGGCGGATGACTGGCAGCTGGGGGCGCTGGGCAGGGGCAGCAGCAGCAGGGGCGGGTGACTGGCAGCTGGGGCGCTGGGCAGGGGCAGCAGCAGCAGCAGCGGGGCGGGTGACTGGCAGCTGGGGGCGCTGGGCAGGGGGCGGATGACTGGCAGCTGGGGGGACGCTGGGCGGTGGGGGCAGCAGCAGCAGCAGGGGAGCGGGCGGGTGACTGGCAGCTCGGGGGGCGCTGGGCAGGGGGGGCAGCAGCAGCAGTGGGGCGGGTGACTGGCAGCTGGGGGGGCGCTGGGCAGGGGGGGCGGATGACTGGCAGCTGGGGGGGCTCTGGGCAGGGGGGCAGCAGCAGCAGGGGCGGGTGACTGGCAGCTGGGGGCGCTGGGCAGGGGCAGCAGCAGCAGCGGGGGCGGGTGACTGGCAGCTGGGGGCGCTGGGCAGAGGACAGCAGCAGCAACAGGGGGCGGGTGACTGGCAGCTGGCGGGTCGCGGTCTCTGGCGCGAGGGGGACGCGCCCCGGCCGCGGGCAGGGACCGGCACACGGGGAGGGGGGCTCCGGGCGGGGCCGCTGCTCCTGGGGCGGGGCGGGTCTGAGAGGCGCCGGCTGGGGGCGGGGTCTCTGCGAGGAGCGGGGATGAGATGGGGCCTCCCTTACCTGGGCTGCGGGGAGGAGGTGGAAGCGCCCTCGGGGCACGCTGGGAGTTGTAGTTCCTGATTCTCCACGAAGCGGAAGTGACGTCACGTGGGGAGACGGAGCCGGTTTGCGAAGGAGTGTTGGGCGCTGGGGCTCTGCCTGGCTCGCGCGGGGCCGTTGGAGCCTCTTTCGGGCCGGAGAAGGGTTGGTGCCGGTGGGGCTCTGGGCATGCGCAGATCGCGGCGGGAGAGCCCTTCATTAACCTCAGGGTCCCTGCGTGGGGCCGGGCGGGGCTGGGGTGAGACCGGGCTCGGGGGGAAATGTCTGTGCAGCCCGGACAGGGCCCGGGGCAGGTGACCCCGAGGAGCGGGAGAGAAAGGGGGCTGAGATCCCCTCGGATTTACCGCTGCCCCCTCCCGTGGGGACCCCCTCCCCGCCCTGCCCCCTTTCTCCTAGAGAGCCACGAGCAGCGCCCAGGTGACCCCCTCCCCAACCCCTGAGAAGTTCCCTGTCCCCCGATTGTGCCCCATTTTCTCTCCCTTCGCCAGTGGCCAGCTCTCACTGTGGCCGGTGGGGCTGTGGGGATGTCTGGGGACCCTGCCTGTGGGGTCTGGGTACTGGGGGCTGCTACTAACCATGATCCTTCTCCCTGATCAGTTTGTGCCAGAGTCCTGGCTCCAAGCACTGCCCGACATTCCCCAGCCACAGGCCCTGTCACCGTGATAACTTTCTGTCCACTTATCAAACACTGTGAGGTGAAATCACAGATTTTGCATTTCTCCTCTCTTGAAAACTGCAGGAACTTCTGGTTCCGTAGGGAAAATTTGTTACCCCAGCCCTGGTCCTAGATCTGGGGGGTGAGGGAGGTGGGAGGGGGGTCAGCACTGCCACACAATGGTCTCTTCCACAGCGTTCTGGACTCATTCTTTCTGAACTCTGGTTTCACTGAGACCATTGTTAATCCAGAGTCACTGTATGGAAAGACAAGGAGTGACTCTGGATCGACAGTGGGGCGAATGAGATCAGCAATTCTCCCTGGGAGGAGGGGCTCTCATTAGCTGCTCTCCCCAGAGAGCTAAAGGAGGGAAGCTGCTCAAACACTCTGTCCCTCTCTGCTCAGGATATTGGGGTTCAGCTTCCTGGGTCAGACGCTGCAGCCTCCATTGTGATCGGGGAGACCAGGCTTAGCAGCTGCTGCTCCCCCAGCGGGGTTCTGTGCTGGGAAGTGACCTTAATTAAAGCTGCTTCTCTGCCTGGCCCAGGGGATGACTTTCTCCAGCTGGTCCTAGCCCCCTAGGGCAGCCCTGGGCCCTGTTAATACTAAATTCTGAGCCAGAGTCTCCAGGTAACTGAAAGACGTCAGGGAAAGTGCTGGGGACTGGCAAGAAAGTGACTCTGCACAAACAGCCCCTCCTCATTTCTCCTTCCAGTAGCAATTGCCAGGAGAAAATCCAGCCCTGGGAGAGCAAAGCCCCCAGGAATGGGACTGTCCCAGCCAGAGGGGCAGGGAGAGAGGACAGGGGAAGGAGAGTCTGAAAGGGGCAGTGGGATAAATGAGGGGGGAGAGATTTCCATCTCTCTAATCCACCCAGACACATGTATTGCTGCATCCCTGGGCAGAACCACTTTCCAGTGAACAAAACAAGGATCAGAGAGGAAAAGCCAGTTCCTGACTCCATATTCCCCTGCTGGGGTGTAGCTGCCGTGGGGTCAGTGTCTGAGGGAATCCCCCACAGTGACTCCTTTGGTTCTGCTCTTTTCTAGCCTTGTGTTCAGAGACTTTGTTACTGGGGGTGAGGGGTGGGAGAAGGGAGGTTAAAAATCTCTCTGTGGGCTTAACCTGGCAGGAGGGGCCAGGTCTACATTGTAATAAAGAGATCAGGCATTTTCCCAGGAATCTAGGATGTCTGTCATGATGTGTAATTAACTAAAACCGGTTCTGAAACCCCACAACTGCCCTTCTCCCCAGACAGGCTGCAGAATGGCGTCCATGTTTTGCTCCAGCTCATCCCAGCCTGGCGTGAGACAGGGAAGAGAAATGGCTGCAGTGGAGCCAACTCAGGTAGAGATTATCGGGGTTGCTGGTGGGTTCCTGCTGGAGAAGAGGGACAGCAAATACACTGGAGATGGAAAGGGTTGTGCAGTCTGGTTTGGAGGTTGGAGCGGGGCAGGAAATGCACTGGGTGGGAAGGGAGGAGGACAGAGTGTGGCAAACCTGCTGGGAGTTGTTTATTAAGTGCCCTAGATTCTAGGAACAGACCCATGAGATTAGGAGGTGGAAATACCCTAATTTGTGAAACAGAAAATAACCCTCCTACATGGGGCTAGGAAAGCTGACCAGACTCCCAGTGCTGGAGCCCGACCTGACTGACCAGTGGCTGCTGTGAGATATCAAAGGGGCACCCAGCAGTGAGGTTTAGGGAGCTGCCCGCCCTTCACATCCAGCTCCTCACAAGGAGGAGGGTGTTGGGTTTCCGACCAGGAGAGCTCCTGGTCCCTGCTAGGGGCTCCATCTCCTGTATCAGTCTGTGGCTAGTAGGTGGGTGATGGCTCTGCTGGGAGAGAGGAGGGCTCCTCTTCGTCCCCTCACCCTGGTGTTTCCAGCATGCTCTGAACGGGATGGGGGTGGGACTCTGTTGCCTGTGATCCACCCAGAGCTTCCATTTGTTTGGCTCCTCTCCTCCACGAATAGTGTGAGTGGGGCAACAGGTACTGAATGTTGGACTCCTGCTCTTTCAGGGCCGGTGACCTTCGAGGAGGTGGCTGTGTATTTCACCAGGAACGCAGTGGGCTCTGCTGGACCCTACTCAGCGAGCCCTCTACAGAGACGTCATGCAGGAGAACTATGAGAATGTGACCTCGCTGGGTAAGGGTTCCTGTCCCTTCAGTTCTTGGAAGGGGAAATGAAGAGATAAAGTTCACGCCAGCCCCACAATGCCACCTCTACTCTGCCGTGTTTCTGCATCACCCCAATATGCCAGTGAGACACACACACATTGTCACAGACCCTCCCGTGCTGCAGAACACTTTGGGAACAGCGCACAGGAGCAGTATCACAGTGTCAAATATCTCCTATTTGCTCCAGTAAACTTCTTTGAGATGGGGTGACCACATCATAGACTCATAGACTTTAAGGTCAGAAGGGACCATTATGATCATCTAGTCTGATCTCCTGCACAATCCAGGCCACAGAATCTTACCTATCCACTTCTATAACAAACCCCTAACCTATGTCTGTGTTATTGAAGTCTTCAAATTGTGGTTTGAAGACCTCAAGCTGCAGAGAATCCTCCAAGTGACCTGTGCCCCACGCTGCAGAGGAAGGCAAAACCTCCAGTGCCTCGGCCAATCTGCCCTGGAGGAAAATTCCCTCCCGACCCCAAATATGGCAATCAGTTAAGCCCTGAGCATGTGGGCAAGACTCACCAGCCAGCACCCAGGAAAGAATTCTCTGTAGTAACTCAGATTCCATCCCATCTAACATCCCATCACAGACCATTGGGCATACTTACCTGCTGATAATCAAAGATCAATTGCCAAAATGAGGCTATCCCATCATACCATCCCTTCCATGAACTTATCAAGCTTAGTCTTAAAGCCAGATATGTCTTTTGCCCCCACTACTCCCCTTGGAAGGCTGTTCCAGAACTTCACTCCTCTAATGGTTAGAAACCTTCGTCTGATTTCAAGTCTACACTTCCTAGTGTCCAGTTTATATCCATTTGTTCTTGTGTCCACATTGGTGCTAAGCTTAAATAATTCTTCTCCCTCCTTAATATTAATCCCTCTGATATATTTATAAAGAGCAATCATATCCCCCCCCTCAACCTTCTTTTGATTAGGCTAAACAAGCCAAGCTCTTTGAGTCTCCTTTCATATGACAGGTTGTCCATTCCTCGAATCATCCTAGTAGCCCGTCTCTGAACCTGTTCCAGTTTGAATTCATCCTTCTTAAACATGGGAGACCAGAACGACACACGTTATTCCAGATGAGGTCTCACCAGTGCCTTATATAACGGTACTAACACCTCCTTATCTTTGCTGGAAATACCTCGCCTGATGCATCCTAAAACTGCATTAGCTTTTTTAACAGCCATATCACATCATGATCATCCTGTGATCAACCAATACTCCGAGGTCCTTCTCCTCCTCTGTTACTTCCAACTGATGTGTCTCCAATTTATAACTAAAATTCTTATTATTAATCCCTAAATGCATGACCTTGCACTTTTCACTATTACTATTACTCCAGTTTACAAGGTCATCCAGATCTTCCTGTATGAGATTCCGGTCCTTCTCTGTGTTAGCAATACCTCCCAGCTTTGTGTCATCCGCAAACTTTATTAGCACATTCCTGCTTTTTGTGCCAAGGTCAGTAATAAAAAGGTTAAATAAGATTGGTCCCAAAACTGATCCCTGAGGAACTCCACTAGTAACCTCCTTCCAGCCTGACAGTTCACCCTTCAGTACGACCCGTTGTAGTCTCCCCTTTTACCAGTTCCTTATCCGGCTTTCAATTTTCATATTGATCCCCATCTTTTCCAATTTAACTAATAATTCCCCATGTGGAACTGTGTCAAATGCCTTACTGAAATCGAGGTAAATTAGATCCACTGCATTTCCTTTGTCTAAATAATCCGTTACCTTCTCAAAGAAGGAGATCAGGTTGGTTTGGCACAATCTACCTTTTGTGAAACCATGTTGTATTTTGTCCCAATTACCATTGACCTCAATGTCCTTAATTACTTTCTCCTTCAATTTTTTTCCCAAGACCTTACATACTACAGATGTCAAACTAACAGGCCTATAGTTACTCAGATCACTTTTTTCCCTTTCTTAAAAATAGGAACTACGTTAGCAATTCTCCAGTCGTACGGTACAACCCCTGAGTTTACTGATTCATTAAAAATTCTTGCTAATGGGCTTGCAATTTCATGTGCCAGTTTCTTTAATATTCTTGGATGAAGATTATCTGGGCCCTCCGACTGTCCCATTAAGCTGTTCGAGTTTGGCTTCTACCTCAGATGTGGTAATATCTACCTCCATATCCTCATTCCCATTTGTCATCCTTCCATTATCCCTAAGCTCCTCATTAGCCTTATTAAAGACTGAGGCAAAGTATTTATTTAGATATTGGGCCATGCCTAGATTATTCTTAACCTCCATTCCATCCTCAATGTTTAGCAGTCCCACTTCTTCTTTCTTTGTTTTCTTCTTATTTATATGGCTATAGAACCTTTTACTATTGGTTTTAATTCCTTTTGCAAGGTTCAACTCTACATGGCTTTTGTCCTTTCTCACTTTATCCCTACATGTTCTGACCTCAATAAGGTAGCTTTCCTTGCTAATCCTGCCCATCTTCTACTCCTTGTAGGCTTTCTGCTTTTTCTTAATCACCTCTCTGAGATGCTTGCTCATCCACCCTGGTCTACAACTCCTGTCTGTGATTTTTTCCCCCTTTCTTGGGATGCAGGCTTCTGATAAGTTTCTGCAGCTTTGACTTAAAGTAATTCCAGGCCTCCTCCACCTTTAGATCCACAAGTTCTTCAATCCAATCCACTTCCCTAACTAATTTCCTTAATTCTTTAAAGTTAGTCCTTTTGAAATCAAACACCCTAGTCTCAGATCTATTTTTGTTTATCCTTCCTTCTAGTTTGAACTGAATTAGCTCATGATCACTCGAACCAAGGTTGTCCCCTACAACCATTTCTTCTATGAGGTCCTCACTACTCACCAAAACCAAATCTAAAATGGCATCCCCTCTTGTTGGTTCTTCAACTGTGTGGTGAAGAAATCCATCAGCTATCACATCCAGAAAAATCTGAGCCCTATTACTACTACTACTAGCACTTGTCCTCCAGTCTATATCTGGGAAGTTAGTCTGCCATGATCACACAATTCCCATTAGTGTTTACTTCATTAAAAACATTAAAGAGGTCTCTGTCCATCTCCAAATCAGATCCCGGCGGTCTGTAGCACACCCCAAGCACTATCTCAGGGGAGGCTCTAGTAGCTTTCTCTCCCAGTGTGTTTTTTGCCCAGATAGACTCTATCTTATCCATTCCATCACTTCTTATTTCTTTACAATTAACTTCATCATTGATATACAATGCTACTCCATCACCTTTGCCTTTATTTCTGTCTTTCCTAAACAGCACATACCCTTCAATACCTGTACTCCAGTCATGATCTACTATTCCACCATATTTCTGTTATCCCTATAATATCCGGTTTCACTTCCTGCACCAGTAGCTCTAGTCCCTCCATTTTGTTACCTAGGCTCCTCGCATTAGTGTACAGACATCTTAATTCCTGCTGTTTGGCTTCACTGACATTCTTTCCCCGGGGGTTAGGCACAGACATTCTACCACCAGCATCACCTATTAGACTGGTATCTACACTACCCTTCCTCCTTATGTCCATTCTTCTGCCCACGGCTGTATCCTCTCTTACTTTGTTTTCTTCCCTCTCAATGTTAAATTCTGGTGTGGAGATTACCTGGACATCTCCCCCAAATTCCTAGTTTAAAGCTCTCTTAATCAGTTGTGCCAGCCTCCATCCTAGAAGTCTATTTCCCTCCTTATTCAGGTGGAGTCCATCCCGAGAGAACAGTCTTCTATCCATGAATGCTTCCCAGTGGCTGTACGTCCCAAAGCCCTCCTTATAGCACCACTGCCTGAGCCATCTGTTGGTCGCCATAATCTTCTCACACCTTTGTTGTCCTTCTCTGGGAACCGGCAGAATCCCACTGAAGATCACTTGAGCCTCGATTTCCTTAAGCGTCTTCCCCAGCTGGCATAGTCTCCCTTGATACGTTCCAGCGAGAATCTAGCCGTACCATTTGTTCCCACATGAAGGACAATCAACAGATTCTTTCCCGCTCCCCTTAGGATCCTTTTCAGACTCAGGTCCACATCCCATATCTTAGCACCTGGCAGACAGCACACCCTTCTGTTCTCTGGATCAGCTCTAGTTACAGGCCTGTCTATTCTTCTCAGTCGGGAGTCCCCAATCACGTAGACCTGCCTTTTCCTGATGACAGTGTGATTCTCCGGTCTATCCCCTGCTCCCACTGGCTGCAAGTCCTCTCGATTCCTATTCACCCTTGCAATCCTCCGCAACCCTTTCCATATCCTCCTGGGGCTCATATTTGGTGTTGTCTCCATTGACTCTTCCCCTCTTCCTGTAGGACTAGCAGCTCTTCTCTTTTTCCTTGCCCTCTCACCTTCAGTGACCACCTGCTGTGTCCCTTCTTCATTTTCCAGCTCTGCAAACCTGTCCCTGAGCTCTATTTCTCCGTCACTGGCCTGTCTTTTCCTCTGCCTGGTTCTCTTAGTCACATGCTTCCACCGTCCACTTTCCTCACCCAGCAGTCTCCCCTCAGAGTTCTTTGGTCCTGCTGCCATCTGCAAGTCTGAGCTTATCCCTTCAGCCTCCTCATGTCTTTGCTCCATCATCTGCTCGAACCCCCTTCTAAACTTGACCAGAGTTTCCACCTGCATTGGCCTGCTAAACCCAGGGTTGTGAGTTCAATCCTTGAGGAGGCCACTTAAGGATCTGGGGCAAAAATTGGTCCTGCTAGTGAAGGCAGGGGGCTGGACTCGACGACCTTTCAAGGTCCTTTCCAGTTCTAGGAGATTGGTATATCTCCAATTATTACCTTTATTACCTATTACCTTTATCAGCTCTATCAGGTGGCACTTCATGCAGACAAAACTCTTTTCAGGTACCCCCTCCAGGATCGTGTACATGCCGCAGCTTCCACATCCAGTCATCCTCATTGTGTCTTTCCCTGCTGCCTCTGTATCGGTCATAGCCTTCCCACCTAAAACCTGTTAGTCCAAGAAACACAAAACAAAACAAACCCCCAAAAGGCACCAGAACACTGGCAGACTACCACCCACTCCCTTCACTAGCCTGTCAGTTCCTCTGCCTAGGTCTCTTAGTCTCCCAAGTAAACTCCCTCTGAAACTCCCCTGTTTACAGCTCTGTTTGCTGGCTGCTGTGCCGCTGCAGCTGTCTATGCATCTGCACACAGTGTTCGAGATGTGGGCGTACCATGGATTTATATACAGGCAATATAATATTTTCTGTCTTTTTATCTATCCCTTTCTTAATGATTCCCAACATTTTTTCACTGCCGCTGCACATTGAGTGGATGTTTTCAGAGAACTATCCACAGTGACTCCAAGATCCGTCTCTTGAGTGGAAACAACTAATTTAGACCCCATCATTCTGTATGTATAGTTGGGATTATGTTTTCCAATGGGCTGCAATATGTGCTATCCTGTCATCTAGTACTGCTGAGATCCTGCATTCAGTGATATCCCTGCCCTTCCTGTTCCCTTTCTCCACTGAACCCCACCAGCCCATGCTTGCTGTTTCCAGCTTCCCCAGGACTCTCTCATTGTCTCTGTCTCTGGACCTCTCTGTGAGCAAGAAGCAGTGCCGGGGAGACTTGCCCTTTCTCTGGAGTCTTTGATTTCTGGGACATGGATTTACTTTCTGTGTGTTTTAGGAGACTCTTTGAAATTGAGTGTCTGTGACATTAAGCACAGTGCAACCTGGACTGTTGAACAGCTGTGTCCCCTCAGTTCCCCAGGCTGGGGTGCCTTTTACACTGCTCTACTGTGAAAGCAGCCACTCCTGGGCAGTTCACACGCAGTCTCCAGCATGTAACTCGCTCCCAGCTACACAGTATTGAGTGCTGCTAGTCAGTGACTCACGAGTTACAGTGCAACACAGGAGAACCCCAGAAAATTCTCTGCTCCCAGACTTCCCCCAGAAATGTGCATCTTTCGCTGTCCAGCACACTACTGAACAATGGGAGCTCATATGAAGTCTGTCATTTCATCAGTGGAAAATGACATGCGCCAGCCTTGTTATCCCAGATGGAGTTTCCAACACACTTTAATCCAATCACACTGGTTAGATAAAGAATAAAACAAGATTATTAACTATCAAAAAAATATTTTAAGATACAGATAATGAGGCATAAAGCTCAGAATTGTTTACAAAAGAAATGCAAAGATAAAACACAAACTAACATCTAAGTTAACCAGCTGAAACGGATTCAAGGCAAATGTTTCTCTCACCATGTGCTGAGACAGGCTGGTTTTCCTTTCAGCCAGGACTCCCCCTAACCTGCCCCTGCCTCCCACGTTCAGCTCTTCAGGAGTTGTCATGAGCAGAGGGAAAGGGGAGAGAGAGAGTCTCAAGCATTTTCCTCACCTCTTTTTATAAATCAGTCCTTTGTACTAGAAACAACTTCAGTTCTCAGCTGAGTCATGGTGCCAGGCTGTCTGTCGGAGATATGAGAATTGGGAGGAAAGTCTACAGAAAGAGCTTTGGTCAAGTTAGAAGGCCTGAAGTATTAGCTGAGCTTGCTTCTCTGTGTAAAGGGCATAGAAAGGCAAAGTGGAATGGAAAATCCCCCAGATTGGGGAACTAATGGCTTTGTGTGCATAAGGGGCCTAAGTAGGTATAGTGGAAAGTCCCCAAACACACTGATTTGCAGTAACTGAGCTTGTGAAACATAACCACAGTGGAAGTGTTAGAAAAGTCAAACCACGAACTAGACTAGGAATAACAATAACAGGAAAGGCGAATATGGAAAACTGCTTGTTCAGCTTGCTTTTGACCTGCATCATATTTTGCAATATATTCCAAATAAGGTAATTAATGTGCAATGTATGTGCCATTGATTGTGGTTTTAAGCTTTAAAAGGCTTGTGTGGTTTTTAGCTCAGGGGGACAGTATTCCAATAGCTGTTGCCCCTGCGCACGTTTAACCAAGAAAAGAGCCTCAGGCTGAGCTGATTCAAAATCAATCGTGTGGTTGTTTTCCACAACAGCTTCAAGAGGTCCCTGTGATGGAATGTAAATGTCGTCTTCACACCTTCCCCCTGCAGGAGAATGGCTGTTCGACCAGCTGTTTGCCTTGCTGTCTCTGAGGAACTGCTCTGTGGGTGTTCCCCAGAATTGTAACTTTTTCCGTAATCTCATACTGTAAAATCTCATAACTTTACATACAGTGTTACTATACATTTTAACAGGAGGATAATATTCAGTAGATTATGCATTTTCAAATGATACCTCACAAGCCATACTGTGTACAAAATTGATCATAATTTTCTAGAAGAGTGAACATAGGGGTATAGACTGACACAGTGTCTGTGTGTGTGTTCCCAGCAGATATGTGGGTATTTCAGTCCCTCATAAGCCTAGTGTTCGGCATCTTCAAGGACCTGGGGAACTAGTCCTGGAAATTCACTGGTTTACCAAGTGTGACACTGTATGGAATTGTGAGACACTTTGGTATTAATAATAAAATAATATAATCTTATCAAATTAAAATGAATCATGCTAGATATGCCATGTAAGGTGTCAGGGGAAATGTTATGATTTGCCAAGTATGATAATTTTGTTTCTATGTCTGTATCACCTTTGTATTGTGAGTTATAGATATGTAGGGTATATCTGTATTTCCAGACTTGTGCAGTGTTTCTGGGTGACACCCCCAGACATATTGACATCAACACTGCCTAGCCTGTTTGATGGCCCATTGAGGGTCATCAGCTGTACAATGAGCCCATGGAAAGGACCAAGGGGATACACCTATTGAGTCAGCAAGACATGCCGGGGTATACCTGTGTAATGAGAACTCGAAGGCTTTTCCATGCCACATGCTGTGAATCTTGTGTTTGGGACACAGGAAGTACAAGCCACATAGCAAAAGAAATATAAAGGGCAGCTGCATCATCTCCATTTTGTCTTCAATCCCCTTTCCTGCCTCTGGAGCAACTTCTCTACAAACTGAACCCTGGAACAAAGGACTGAATGATCCATCCAAGCTGTGGATGTGTTCCAGGCAGATTTTCACACCGGCAACTCACCAATACTGCTAAGAACCTGATATATCCATTTTGGAATGTATCTGACTGCTTTCCCATTTAACTTTCTTTCTTTCTTTCTTTCTTTTGTTTAAACCTTTAGTTTAGATGCTAAGGATTGGCTGGCAGTATGGTATTTTGGGTAAGATCCAAACCTATACTGACCTGGTAACGTGGCTGACCTTTGGGGTCAGAAGATCATTTTGTTTATGTGAGCAGAGTTTTGAAATAACCTCTCACTGTACTGGACCTAAGTGCTCATTAGGAGTCAGAGAACTGGGATGCAATAAAGGGGGCCGTGTGATTTCTTTTTTCAGCTTCTCGATAACCCAAGTGGGTGATCCCTTTTTCAGCCTGCTCTGATCTTGGCATTTTCAGTGAGACCTGCCTCTGGCCCACCAGGTCACACTAAGCACTGAAGTTAAATTAATAGAATGTTTTTTATGACAAAGTCTTATGAAATCAACTGAATTCCTTTTTTCTTTCATCTGAGCAGGGTTTCCTGTTACCCAGCCTGATGTGATCTCCCAGCTGGAACAAGGGGAAGAGCCATGGGTCCCAGACCTCCAGGGTTCAGAGGAAAGAGAGATCCTGAGAGCTCCCCGCACAGGTGAGGAAACATTAAACCACCTCAGAATCTGTAACTGCCTGAAGGAAACATCTGGGATGCCCTACAAAGCCCTTGGGGAGGTGTCTCAGTTCATTATTGTCCCTAGCAGGGGTCATATCCTCAGGGTAAATATAACCCATGGCTTCCTATAGATCCTAGCAGACACCAGGCAGTAGCTTCCTCCCTTCCCCCTGCGTATTTGGATGGGATGTGAAGGCTGAATTGATCCTCCTCTCTCTTATTTAGAATCATAGAATCTCAGGGTTGGAAGGGACCTCAGGAGGTGTCTAGTCCAACCCTCTGCTCAAAGCAGGACCAAACCCAACTAAATCATCCCAGCCAGGGCTTTGTCAAGCCTGACCTTGAAAACCTCTAAGGAAGGAGATTCCACCACCTCCCTAGGTAACCCATTCTAGTGCTTCACCACCCTACTAGTGAAAAAGTTTTTTTCTAATGTCCAACCTAAACCTCCTCTCTGCAACTTGAGACCATTACTCCTTGTTCTGTCATCTTCTACCACTGAGAACAGTCTAGATCCATCCTCTTTGGAACCCCCTTTCAGGTAGTTGAAAGCAGCTATCAAATCCCCCCTCATTCTTCTCTTCTGCAGACTAAACAATCCCAGTTCCCTCAGCCTCTCCTCATAAGTCATGTGCTCCAGCCCCCTAATCATTTTTGTTGCCCTCCGCTGGACTCTCTCCAATTTATCCACATCCTTCTTGTAGTGTGGGGCCCAAAACTGGATACAGTACTCCAAATGAGGCCTCACCAGTGCTGAATAGAGGGGAATGATCACATCCCTTGATCTGCTGGAAATGCCCATTTATACAATCCAAAATGCCATTAGCCTTCTTGGCAACAAGGGCACACAGTTGACTCATATTCAGCTTTTTGTCCACCGTAACCTCTAGGTCCTTTTCTGCAGAACTGCTGCCCAGCCATTTGGTCCCTAGTCTGTAGCAGTGCATGGGATTCTTCCGTCCTAAGTGCAGGACTCTGCACTTGTCCTTGTTGAACCTCATCATGTTTCTTTTGGCCCAATCCTCTAATTTGTCTAGGTCCCTCTGTATCCTATCCCTACCCTCCAGTGTATCAACCACTCCTCCCAGTTTAGTGTCATCTGCAAACTTGCTAAGGGTGCAGTCCACACCATCCTCCAGTATGTTAATGAAGATATTGAACAAAACCGGCCCCAGCACCGACCCTTGGGGCACTCCACTTGATACCGGCTGCCAACTAGACATGGAACCATTGATCACTACCCGTTGAGCCCGACCTTCTAGCCAGTTTTCTATCTACCTTACTGTCCATTCATCCAGCTCATACTTCTTTAACTTGCTGGCAAGAATACTGTGGGAGACTGTATCAAAAGCTTTGCTAAAGTCCAGAAATAGCACATCCACTGCTTTCCCCTCATCCACAGAGCCGGTTATCTCATTATAGAAGGCAATTAGGTTAGTCAGGCATGACTTGCCCTTGGTGAATCCATGCTGACTGTTCCTGATCACTTTCCCCTCCTTTAAGTGGTTCAGAATTGATTCCTTGAGGACCTGTTCCATGATTTTTCCAGGGACTGAGGTGAGACTGATTGGCCTGTAGTTCCCTGGATCTTCCTTCTTCCCTTTTTTAAAGATGGGCACTACATTAGCTTTTTTCCAGTCATCCGGGACCTTCCCGATTGCCATGATTTTTCAAAGATAATGGCCAATGGCTCTGCAATCTCATCGGCCAACTCCTTTAGCACCCTCGGATGCAGTGCATCCGGCCCCATGGACTTGTGCTCGTCCAGCTTTTCTAAATAGTCCCGAACTACTACTTTCTCCACAGAGAGCTGGTCACCTCCTCCCCATAGCGTGCTGCAGAGTACAGCTGTCTGGGAACTGACCTTGTCTGTGAAGACAGAGGCAAAAAAAGCATTGAATACACTAGCTTTCTCCACATCCTTTGTCTCTAGGTTCCCTCCCTCATTCAGCAAGGGGCCCACACTTTCCTTGACTTTCTTCTTGTTGCTAACATACCTGAAGAAACCCTTCTTGTTACTCCTAACATCTCCGGCTAGCTGCAACTCCAAGTGTGATTTGGCCTTCCTAGTTTAACTCCTGCATGCCTGAGCAATACTTTTATACTCCTCCCTGGTTATTTGTCCAATCTTCCACTTCTTGTAAGCTGTTTTTTTGTGTTTAAGACGAGCAAGGATTTCACTGTTAAGCCAAGCTGGTCGCCTGCCATATTTACTTTTCTTCCTACACATCGGGATGGTTTGTTCCTGCAACCTCAATAAGGATTTTTAAAATACAGCCAGCTTTCCTCGACTCCTTTTCCCGTCATGTTATTCTCCCAGGGGACCTTGCCCATCAGTTCCCTGAGGGAGTCGAAGTCTGGTTTTCTGAAGTCCAGGGTCTCTGTTCTACTGCTTTCCCTTTTTCCTTGTGTCAGGATCCTGAACTCGACCACCTCATGGTCACTGTCTCCCAGGTTCCCATCCACTATTGCTTCCTCTACTATTTCTTCCCTGTTTGTGAGCAGCAGGTCAAGAAGAGCTTTTCCCCTAGTTGGTTCCTCCAGCACTTGCACCAGGAAATTGTCCCCTACACTTTCTAGAAACTTCCTGGATTGTCTGTGGGAAGAGTTTGGGGGAGTTCAGCTCCTGATTTTTATTTGACCTCCCTCCAGCACTTGTTTTGGTTTGGTCTTTCCTGTTCCATCCCTGTTTGAGGTGTCTGTCTCTGTCACAGCAGGTGATGCAATGGTCCGTGAGAAAGAGGAGTGGAATTCTCAGCAGAAAAATGTTGAGCAAGTGGATAAACACGGAGCATTATCACAAAGCTCGAAAAGGAATGTGTCCAGGAGTCCTGAGCAGGGAAACTCCTGGGAGATTCAGCACAGACCAGAAACAGAGCAAGGAAACCAGCCAGGAGAAATTGGGTAAATTTATTTCCTGTTGGGGAACTCAGAAGGTCCTCATGGAAACCACAACACAACAGGAAATCCTTAGGCGAAAGAGAAAAAATACATGCACTGAGTGTGGGCAAAACTTCATTCACAGATCAAGCCTTTCTGTTCATCTGAGAATCCACACAGGAGAGAGGCCCTACAAATGCCCTGAGTGTGGGAAAACCTTCAATCGCAGTTCGCACCTTATTAGCCATCAAACAATCCACAGAGGGGAAAGACCCTACGAATGCAGTGAGTGCGGGAAAACCTTCAATCGCAGCTCAAACCTTATTAGCCATCAAAGAATTCACACGGGGGAGAGGCCATATAAATGCTGTGAGTGTGGAAAATGCTTCACTAAGAGTTCAGCCCTTTCTCAACATCAGAGAATCCACACGGGGGAGAGGCCCTATGAATGCCGTGAGTGTGGGAAAACCTTCACTTACAGATCAGGCCTTTCTAGACATCGGAGAATCCACACAGGGGACAGGTCCTACGAATGCAATGACTGTGGGAAAAGCTTCACTCAAAGATCAGGCCTTTCTGTTCATCAGAGAATCCACACAGATGAGAGGCCCTATGAATGCAGAGAGTGTGGGAAAAACTTCACTCAAAGATCAGCCCTTTCTGTTCATCAGAGAATCCACACGGGGGAAAGGCCCTATGAATGCCGTGACTGTGGGAAAAGCTTCACTCAAATATCAGCCCTTTATGTTCATCAGAGAATCCACACAGATGAGAGGCCCTATGAATGCAGTGAGTGCGGGAAAAGCTTCACTCACAGCTCAGCCCTTTCTAAACATCAGAGGATCCACACAGGGGAAAGACCCTATGAATGCCGTGAGTGTGGGAAAAGCTTCACTCAAATATCAGCCCTTTCTGTTCATCAGAGAATCCACACAGGGGAAAGACCCTACGAATGCCTTGAGTGTTGTAAAACCTTCAGTTGCAGCTCGCACCTTATTCGTCATCAAACAATCCTCAGAGGAAAGACCCTACGAATGCAGTGAATGCTGGAAAACCTTCAATCGCAGCTCGCACCTTATTAGCCATCAAAGAATTCACACGGGGGAGAGGCCGTATAAATGCTGTGAGTGTGGAAAATGCTTCACTAATTGTTCAGCCCTTTCTCAGCATCAGAGAATCCACACAGGGGAGAGGCCCTATGAATGCCATGAGTGTGGGAAAACCTTCTCTTGGCACTCATCCCATGTTAGCCATCAGAGACTCTGCAAGAGAGATCAACATTGTAAAAACCTCTAGGGCTATCAATACTTTGTTTTTTTAATACTTTTCCTGATTCCCACATAGTAACTTTTAAAGCTCTTTGAACTGTTTGCAGCACCGTTATCCCTCAGCTTGTCCAGATGAGTGGCCCATTTTTGCCTTTTGAGATGGACCTATTTGTCCTTTCTATTGTCCCACAAGTAATTGGAGTGTGCCCTTCCTATGAGGAACCAGGGAGCATCACGTTTATACCATTCCTCCTATTGCAAAGTTATTGTTAGTCACCAGTGATACAGATTGTATCCTTGTCAGTTGTTCTCACGTTGCTCTGGGTTGTGCTGAAGAGCAGTTATCTTGGGAATTTTTCAAATTATATGTAAATGAAGAGAAGCAGGGGCAGAAAAAAAGTATAGTTTCAGCTTCTGTGACACTGGAAGGAGATGGGGTGACTCAAAGATTCCCTCCTTCCCCTTCACTGCAGAAATGTTACCTTTGCCTTAGCCAAGTAGTTTATCTTCATCACATTCTATCCATCCACTTCTCAAAGTGTCATGTGATGAAGCATTCTCCGTTGTCTGTGCTTGCAGATGATGTTTTGACTTCTTTAATCCTATATCAGAGTCGCTATGACTGGAGATGAAAGTGTCAAAGACCTGGAAGGGGAATTCAAATGGATTCCAAATACAGTGTGATCATTTAGAGTTTAAATTCCAGGTTCCATCTATTGTAAAGCCACTTCTAGCAAGAGGGCTGTTTTTCCTCATTATGAGCATGCTAGGATACTAAAAAATTTGTAAATAACATAACTGACTATTGAGACAGGGATGAGGGAAGCAGGTTTGAATGGATCAGAGGACAATGTGGTGGGAAAATCTCTTGTCCCAATTCTGAATAATCAGATGTAACCTGCTCTGGAATTTCACTTGACACTTTCTTTGTCATGTATTGTCTCTCTGTGATGCGGGTTTCTATCTTTCCTGAAGGCTGTTTGGTCACCCAATTGGATATTAGTTCAGTTTGATAGGCTGTAGCTCAGATTTATTGAAGAATTTAAGACAATGACCCTTTGCTAAAGGCCTCATTTATGATTTCAGCTTTGCTTTTTCCCCATCCCTCCATGATGACATGGAGAAAGTTGAAGTGCAGTTCTATCAACAGGAGAGAACTCTCTAATTTACTGGACAGGCTAACAAAGAAATAGCAGTGATTTAAAATCTCCACTCAGAAATGGTGAACAACAGCAGAACCCCAACTAACTGAAGGAAGTGCATCTGATCACAGTGTATTTCAGTTGTTTAAGGCAATATTGTCTCTGATGATCTGAGAAGAGAATTCCATGGTAAGCGGTTTTGAACTAGGCAAAATGCCCATGTGTTTGGTTCCCAAAGCATTTGTAACCTAGTCCCTACAGAAGATCTCTCCTAGCTAATCCTATGCTTTGGGAAATGCAGCCTTTCATGACACAGATGTTGAGGAAATAGAAGCGGAGTTTTTGTCAAATTTATCCTTTATAGGTGCTAAAGATGTGTATAAAATGAAACCAGTGTTGAAAATGTAATATCTTCAGCAAAATAGCCATTTTTTAATAGAATCTCCAGCTCTGGTAACTAACAAAGATTCCGATCCAGGCCTGTATCCAGTCCCTTCCCTGGACCTGTGCCACTGAATTAAAGAAAAGCTGGGCATGTTTCAGGAAGCCATTCCTCATTAACACTGCTGAGATTTTAAGTGGTTTTGTAAAGTATTCTTCTTCAGAGAAGTGTAAATCTACCCTATCCAAAGCCAAGGATTTGGAAAGAGCTGAGGTTGAAAGATTCCACACCCAGTTCTTGGTTTCCACCCCAGTAAAGGAAGCTATGGTGACCCAAGGAAAATTGTTTGTACAACTCCACTTCCTTGTTCAGTGTCACTGATTACACTTCCAAAGTATGCCAGGGTTAGATTGAGAACATGCATCCAAACAGTGAAGGACGACAAGAGAGAGTGCTTCATAGGACAGTCCTTCCCTGTGGATCCCAAACTGGCTGCCTGGTTGGGTAACAAGGACTTTCAGGCTGTAGAAATGATGGTAACCAATGAGGCAACGCATTTGTCAGCCTCCAATTTCAGACTTCCGGATACACACATGTTGAGTCCTGATTCTATGGTTTTGTGTCTGACGCTGTGGCTACACAATTAAGCTGATGTTGGCACAGCTGCACCAATGTAGCTGTGCTGCTGTAGCACTGCTATAACAGATGCTCTAAGCCAATGAGAGAGATTTCTCCCATCGGACTTGATTAGTCCAGCCCCCGCAAGCGGCGGTGGCTATGTTGGCAGGAGAAGTTCTCCCGCTCATGTAGCACTATCTACACAGGGGGTTAGGGCTGAGTAACTACATTGCTCAGCTGTGTGGATTTTTCACACCCCTAAGCAATATAGTTATCCCGATAAATGTCTTTAGTGTAGACCAGAGAGGTTTCTCTTGTGTTTTATGCATTTACATTACTTCTCTACCACCTCCTACTTTGAAAGATTAAAAAATGTGAAAAGAGAGGTATTTTTCTCCATAATGCAAACATTCCGACATAGAAGACTCCTTCTACCAACACACATGGCAGAAGATCCTGAGATATATGAACTCACAGAAGTGGTTGGGACAAACCACAATAAGAACAAGGGTTCAGTTATTGACAATGGGGATTAAAAGCAAACTAAGGGCTTGGCTACACTTGTGAGTTGCAGCGCTGGTGGAGGCTTTCCAGCACTGCAATTAGTAACTGTCCACACCTGCAAGGCACATCCAGCGCTGCAACTCCCTGGCTGCAGCGCTGGCTGAACACCTGGTCTACTTGGGGTATAACGAGTGCAACGCTGGTGATCCAGCGCTGCTCATCAAGTGTGGACACACACCAGCGCTGTTGTTGGCCTCCAGGGTATTAGGAGATATCCCAGAATGCTTTAAAGTAAATTACTCTCTTTTGTTTTGTTATGCAGCCTCTCTTTGTTTTGTTGTGAACTCAGGAGCTGCTTATCTAAACAAACACAGCTCCTGTTTGCTGTGATCAATCTGTAAGTGACTGTGAACAATCAAATGAGAGAACCCCCTGCCTACCTCATTCACAGGGGTTGAGTGTTTGATGAGAGAAACGGGGGGGTGGGGGGTGGGAAGTCCGTGCTTCTTATCTGGTCTGCAGGCTGTTTGCAGAGTAAGGGGTTTGGAAAATTTTCTGATTTTCAGGGCAGGGAGCTAATACACAGTGTCGGCTCAAAAAATCCACACACTCTCTCTCTCTCTCTCCCTCCCTCCCCCGCTCCCTGTCACACTACACCCCACCCCCCTCTTTTGAAAAGCAGGTTGCTGGCACTTGAATGCTGGGATAGCTGCCCATAATCCATCACTCCCAACAGTGCTGCAAATGTGGCCACACTGCAGCGCTGGTAGCTGTGAGTGTGGCCACACACCAGCGCTGTTCCTACACAGCTGCACAACCAGCGCTGTAACTCCCAGCGCTGCAACTCACAAGTGTAGCCAAGCCCTAACATATATGAAAATAATTTGTGATCTTTGAATATGTTGTTGTTACCAATTAAAATGAAATTATAGGTGAAGTTATTGGTTAAAGAGTAAGAGACTGTGTGATAATGTGAATTATTTTGGAAAACTGAAAGTTGTCTTGTTTTTGTGTTTTTTTAGTCATACAGGAAATGATGGCTAATCTTGAAAAGTTAATTAGATTTAATTTACCCTGGTTCCTCAACTGTTGCTACAGCTCTAGTACCCATCAATCCAAAGACTGAGAGAAATGGAGAGTTCCAACCATTGTCCTTTTAGTATCTTATTGTTCCTCTCTGTTTTTTGTGCTGGCCTTTCTCTTCTATCATTTTCTGCCTTTGTTTAGTGGTAACAGTTGGTTTCCATCACTCATGTTTTTGTTTAAATCTCTATCCATTGTTAAATTTTTTGCTTGTTCGATAACTGTACTCAGGTGCTGTGTGAGATACAGTAGCAATGGTCCACAGTAAAACTAGTAACCTGGGATACATGGGGAAGAGAGGATCTGGGATTTCACTGAGTATCACCCAGAGGGGGACACATTGAAGGAACTCAAGGGTTAAGGTGGCTGCTGTAGCTCAGAGGAGGGTTCTTGAGTTCCAGCAGGCTGGTGCGTTTGGTCACTAACATCCAGCTGCCAAATGCAAAACTCCCTCTTCCTTGTGGCAGGTGGCAACAAGGAGACTCACATCCTTCAGCACCCTGAGAAGGGTCATAATGTGTCTGTGTTGATCCACCTGTCAAATTCACACAGGGAAAGCTCCCGATAGCACAAAACTCTGCCCTATGAAATCATGGAACATGTGCTCTTCGCTCTGTGGGTACATCTAGACTACCCACCGTATCAGCAGGTAGCGATCGATTTCTCAGGGATCGATATATCACATCTCATCTAGACATGATATATCAATCCCCGAAAGTGCTCCCGTCGACTCCGGAACTCCACCAGCACGAACGGCGGTAGTGGAGTCGATGGGGCGATTCACGTAGCTGAGGTTGTATCTTAAATCGATTCCCCCCCCCTCCCCAGTGTAGACCAGCCCTGTGAAAGCATGTAAAGAATCCAAGTGCTGGAGGACAGGATTTGGGTCCAGAGTGACCTAGACAAATTGGAGGATTGGGCCAAAAGAAATCTGAGGAGGTTCAACAAGGAGAAGTGCAGAGTCCTGCACTTAGGACGGAAGAATCCTATGCACTGCCACAGACTGGGGCCTGACTGAGTGAAGGGGGGTTTGATAGCAGCCTTCAACTACGTGAAAGAGCAGCATTGTGGGCTTTCTCCTGGCCACTTTTGCTGGGCTGGGCAGGCGTCCTGGAGGCCTTTCTAGAAGAGCATTGGGAACTGAGTTAGAAAAACCAATGTGAAAACCAGAACCTCAGGTTTAGACTCATTCATTTATAATATTAAATCTTCAATTCTAGTGTCACAATCAATACAATTGCTTCAGCCTGATAGTTGCCTAAAGGGAAACTTAACGTCTCTCCAAGGGGACTGGAGAGAAAACACTTTTCAGAGTCCAAGAGAGACAAGGCGGGTGAGGGTAAGAGCTTGCAGAGGACCAACCTCTGTTGGTGAAAGAGACAAGCTGTGGAGCTAACCCCACACACTTCTTCAGTTCTGTGTAGCCTGGAAGTTCGTCTCCTCCATAACCAGCAGTTAGAACATAAGAACAGCCACACTGAGTCAGACCAGTTCATCTAGCCCACTCTCCCGAAAGTGGCCAATGCCCGGCGCCCCATCGGACCCCTGGGACCAACATGGATACAACACCACCACAAACAAGGTTAAAAGTCAATGCACATGGGAGAAGCATCTTGTGTTTCATTCCTTATGTCCTAGTCCCATCATGTGGCCATTTCCATTTCTTCCTTTCTGTTAAAAGCTTTGGTGTTTTGCACAGAAACATTATTTCCCCAGGAGAGACCCAGGAGTAGGGGCTGCATTCCTGTACCAAACAGTCACTGGAAGGGGGTAGACAAAGGCCTTTAGGACGAGGCGTCTGTCACTGTCAAAAGATCATCTCCCTCCTGCAGGTCACTGGCAGCCTGAATTTGTTCCTTATCCTCCCAGAGTCTGGGGGCTGGAATCAGCACTACCCAGCCCCTCCGTATGTAGCAGGAACAAACACAAACCTGGTCTTTAAAACAAGCTGTTCCCTTTCTTCTCAGGGAAGAGTTTTCTGTGATTGAAGTTAAGCTTCAGTTCCCCTCTCCTAGGGGCGGGGCAGGTGTGGGGCCAGCTCCCAGTGGGATCTGTTTTCACCATTGCCCCCTTTCAGTCACTCTGGGATGGTAACTCTGCTCCCAGCTGTCAGGCAGCTTCCAGCCCATCCACCCTACTCACTACTTCCATGGTCATGTGTCACTCCCTCTGCCAGCACACACAGCCTGCAGGAAAGCTACTTCTGCCAGATGCATTGGTGGTATAATGGTGTTGTGTAGGTGTCTTCCACAGAGTTGATCTGGGTTTGATTCCCAGCCAATGCAATAATGGCTTTTCTCTTCTGTTGTTTCCTCATCTGGAAGTGGTTTAATTTCAGTCACACTGTGTTACAATCACATTATCTATAGAATGAGACAATAAATGTGTCAAAGTCCAGCAGGTCATACAGGATGGAGGCACACAAGGGGCTGGAATGTGTCATCTGAGAAAGACAGAACACTTGGAAACCTGCATCTCCCATCCCCTGGCCTTGTGTGTTATGATTCCAGCTCCGTGAGCTGTTTGTATGATGTTCCGGCATGATGGGGAAATGAAGTTTTGAGTCAGTTTTTGCTCCTGCAGATTCCTTTGCTGTTACAATTATAACGACATGAACAAAAGGGAGGCACAATAAACATAACCCCCAAATTGCAATACAGGTGGGGAAAGAGACGATCACGGTTAAGCCAAACACGTAAAAATAAAAATTAATACAAAAAAGGGGAGGGGGGAAGAGATCAGGTATGTGGAGATCCCCTTGATATTTCAACGCACATTGTTAGAATCAAAGTTCAGACTTGACACTGGAAAACCTGCAGCTACCCAGCTCTGTGAACACCTGTGATGAGCAAGATCGAGTTGGGACACCTGTTCTGCTTCAATCATTTATTTTCTCTTCTCCCCCAATTCCTCGTCTCCAATGTCTCTGCCTCTCTCCTCTTGCTCCCCCCTGCCCTTTCCAGGAACTCACAGTCTACAGCGTTTAGGACAAGCCAGAGCTCCCATGTTCTGCACATGATCCTGGGTCAGAGGACGTGGGACCCAGGTCAGAACCAGGCTCACAACTGACCAGAGTTTGAGAACTCTCCCTGTTCCCATTGGGCAGATGGGGAGGAGCCTGAGGTATAGAGAAGGGAAGTGACCTGTCACCAGATGGATCAGACTGAACAGGTTTCAAACCTCCAGGAGGCTCTTACCTTCTAAACAGGGACGGCTGTTTTCTAGTAAAATCACTAAAAGGAAGGAGAAAACTCAAAAGAGGTTCCCCCTGGCGCTCAGGTACGTGAACCCCAATATTCCCCCAGTCCTCAAAGAGAGACCTGGAGAAGGAGACTTGCTGAAGCAAAGCCACAGGGGTCTCTGAGGTTTCCCTGGCCCCTCGCCCCTGTCCTGCCTGGCTGATGTCAGCATCCCTCTGTGAGGTCACCACCTCCCCACCACCTTGGACCAATAGTCTGAGGTCCTGCAAAAGGCCTTTGTGATGTCACTGCCACACTCCTCCCTTGCTGTGCCAATGTCCTGCCCCTGGCCAGGCACTTTGGAGGTTTGAGCTACTCCCTGTGGATCACCCCACTCAAGGAGCATTCGTTCTAGGCAGCAAGCCGGCTAGACAGGAAAACATCAGACGCTGCTCCCAATGCTACACTCAGTTTTTCAGAAATTAGTTGACTTTATAGCCAGAAGAGACCATTAGAGCATCTAATCTGACCCCCTGCATATCACAGGCCTCCTGTATGACACAAGAGCTACTTTGGGGGCAAACACATTCCAGAAAGGCATCTAGTCTTCATGAAATGACATCAGGAAATGGAGAATCCACCACTTTCCTTGGTAGCTTGTTCCTGTGGTGAATCATCCTGACTGTTGAATATTTGTGCCTTAGTTGTAATATGAATTTGTCTCTTTTCACCTTCCAGCCATTGGGTCTTGTTATGCCTTTCTCTGCTCGATTCAAGAGCCCTTTAATACCCAATCCTTTCTCTCCATTAAGGCACTTCAGCACTTCAATGAAGTCGCCTTTCAATCTTCTTTTGATAAGCTAAGCAGGTTGAGCTCTTTCAATAGCTCACTAGAAGGCATTTTTCTGCAGCCCTCAGAACATTTGGTGGCTCTTTGCTGCCCCAGCTCCAATTTCACAACATCTTTTTCAAATGAGGACACCAAAACTGGAGGCTATTCCAATATCAGTCTCACTGATGCCGTGTCACCTCCTGTGACGTTATTGACATAATCTGTAACCGTGATAGATCACCATTGCGACCGCTGTTCTATTTGTAGCCAATATTGTAGAAAGGTTGTCGCATAAGGGGTCTATGGAGAGGTTCTGATTGGCTGATTATAATTATACTATTTCTAGATGTGTATCATTTTATAGTTGACATTATGAATTCCTGCCCATTTCCCCACTGGCTGGAGCATGGCTAGAGTGTGTCTGTGGTTAATGATGTTGCTGTAGATTGTTCGTTTCCTGCCTTGGCAATTCAGACAGTCCCTTTTCCCAACATATCTCCAGCACATCATTAGTTCCAATAACAGGGGCAGCTTTTCTCTGGGGCACTGAGATTTTGGGAGTTGGTGGCTCCTTTCTTTCCTCACCCTGAAGTAAACTCAGCTATTTATTCCATGGTTCATGTTTTATGGAATAACAACATCAGCATGAAGAAAGAGGAGAGGGAATATCTCACTGCCAGGGCTGAAGGTGGCCACGTCCCCTCTGTTTGACCATTACCATTGCAGGAGAGAAGGTGTCAATACAATTGAATGCCCTGGCTCAGACAAGAGACACAGGGAGTTTTTGCTGTTCATGGATCCATGCAAAGGAAATTGTGTCTGTGTGTGAAACTGAGAAGGGACATGAAATGCCCACAGGGTGGCGCAATGCCCTAAGCTAAGGCAGGAGGGTGAAGAAATCGGGCTGAGGAATGACTGAAGTGGACTCACCTGGGATTGAAATGACATTTGTTTCTGTCAGGCAGTGAGAAATTGACATTAATTCAGATGCGGGGTTGAGGCTTCTTTAGCTCCTTGTAGAACTTGAACTTGATTTCCCAGAAGAGAGAAAGGGAAAGTCTGAGGCTGCCTTGAGTCCCTGGCTGGGTCTCCTGGGCAGTGGAAAACATCCCTTGTTTGGCCCTGCCAAGGGGATCATGCAGAGCTGAGACGCCCCTTGGCTTGGATCAAAGGGGGAGTTGGATGGAATTTATAAAACAACCCTCCCTGCTCCCCAGAGCCCCACGGGGAGAAGCTAGAGAAGGGGGAGTCATTCCTCCCCTGCGCTCCCAGAAGAGCTGCTAGCAGGGCCGCCCAGAGGCGGGGGCAAGGGGGGCAATTTGCCCCAGGCCCTGGGTCTTGCAGGGGCCCCCACAAGCAGGAGCGTCGCTGGGGGGAGCAGGGGGGGCTGCCGCTCCCCCACTGAGCACATTCCCCCAAAGTGGCGCCTTAGTAGGAATTTGGAATAAGGTGGAAAGATCTGGATTTCTCCCCCCCTGCAAAGTGCGGCACTGCTGATTGGCCGCCGGGGCCTGATTGGGCCTCCAGCTCCCATTGGGCCTCCAGCAGCCAGACCCCCCCTTGCACACACACACACACACACACCCGCTGCCTCAGCACGCTGTGGGGGATGGGCTGTGTGCTGGCACGTGTTTAACTTTGGCTCCAGAGGCAGCCAGCGGCTCGAGCTGCCGGGTGGTAAGAGGAGTCCTGGGGGGCAGTTAGGGAGCAAGGGGAGGGTTGGATGGTTCGGGGGGGGACACTTTCTGGGGGCTGGGGCAGTCAGGGAGCAGGGGGGGTTTAGATGGGAGGAAGTCTGGGCTTCTGTCCAACAGCAAAACACAAGCCTAGAAAAGCAGCCGTTAGCGGGAAGTGCTATCAGCTGGCCCGGGCAGCCTGCACGGCCCCCGGCCGCTTGCCTGAGCTGTATTGTTAATGCATTTTAGTTGGAAGATGCAGCCTGAGTGATTTAAAGGCCCCAAACGCGGCTGAAAGAGCTGGGACAGTTGCAAGTTTTCTCTGCTGGGCTTTTCATCGGGGTCACACAATGCAAACCTGCTCGAGGCTCCGCACAAGAGGTTTCTTGAGGCCGTCCATGCAGCTCACAGCTTAAGCTCTTCTAAGCTCATGGCCGTGGCACAAAAGGATTTGGGAGCAGTTAACAATTCTCTGTGGTTAAGAGATTTTTCATTTCCTGGGCCCTGCTACCCAATGCCACAGGGGAGACTGAGTGAGTAGCCCGGCTTGTCCTCTGCAATCCCTTCCCTGCTTCTTTCCCTTGTGTTTGCAAGGGGCTCATTAACATGCTGCATCCGAACATCCCTTCCCAGGCCTTCCCTCCAGAAACACAGTCCTGGCTTCTCCTCCTTCCTCACTTTCTCCTTCTCTCCCTCTCTGTGGTTTTTCTCCATGCCCCGTCCCTGGTCTGTGCTCCCTCCCCACCCCATGCACGGTATCAAGCACGTCTCTGCCTCTCTTGTTTATGGCCCTGTGCTGGGATGGCAGAGGCAGAGCTATTGTGTTCTCTGCTGGGTCTGTTTGGATCAGACTCTAAAATCAAACGCTCCCTTTGCTAGCAGGATCCCTCTGCCTGCTCGCCAGGGCTTCTGGCTACACACTAGAGCCAGGTGCTAGGGCAGAAGCAGCTGCCCATGTACCCTCAATGGCAGGAGCGGTGCATGGTCCCTCGCCCCACCCCCCCACACACTTTGGATTACGGGGTGTGTCTTGGTGGCTGGTGGCACAGGAGGGGGTGCAGGGGTTAGGGGTGAAGGGGGTGCAGGAGAGGGGCAGTGGCTGGTGGCACAGGAGGGGGCACAGGTGTTAGGGGTGAAGGGGGTGCAGGAGAGGGGCAGTGGCTGGTAGCACAGGAGTGGGCACGGGTTGGGGTGAAGGGGGTGCAGGAGAGGGCAGTGGCTGGTGGCACAGGAGGGGTGCAGGGGTTGGGGTGAAGTGGGGTGGGAGGGGCAGTGGCTGGGGGCCCAGGAGGGGGTGCAGGGGTTAGGGGTGAAGGGGTGCAGGAGAGAGGCAGTGGCTGGTGGCACAGGAGGGGCAGGTGTTAGGGGTGAAGGGGTGCAGGAGAGGGGCATTGGCTGGTGGCACAGGAGCGGGTGCAGGGGTTGGGGTGAAGTGGGCGGGAGGGGCAGTGGCTGGTGGCGCAGGAGGGGTGCAGGGGTTAGGGGTGAAGGGGTGCAGGAGAGGGGCAGTGGTTGGTGGCACAGGAGGGTGCAGGGGTTAGGGGTGAAGGGGTGCAGGAGAGGGGCAGTGGTTGGTGGCACAGGATGGGGCACAGGGGTTAGGAGTGAAGGGGTGCAGGAGAGAGGCAGTGGCTGGGGGCACAGGAGGGGCGCAGGGGTTAGGGGTGAAGGGGTGCAGGAGAGAGGCAGTGGCTGGGGCACAGGAGGCGCAGGGGTTAGGGGTGAAGGGGGTGCAGGAGAGAGGCAGTGGCTGGGGGCACAGGAGGGGGCGCAGAGGTTAGTGGTGAAGGGGTGCAGGAGAGGGGCAGTGGCTGGGGGCACAGGAGGGGGCACAGGGATGAGGGTGAAGGGGGCAGGAGAGGGGCAGTGGCTGGTGGCACATGAGGGGTGCAGGGGTTGGGGTGCAGGGGTTGCAGGAGAGGGGCAGTGGCTGGGGGCACAGGAGGGGGTGCAGGGATTAAGGGCAGAGGACACAGCGAGGGGTTAGGCACAGGAGGGGGCAGAGTTAGGGGTGGGGAGGTGCAAGGGTTGGGAGTGCAGGAGCTGGGGGTAAAGGGGAGGGGATCGTCCAGGGCGATGGGGAAGTGCCAAAGTACAAGTTTTGCCCAGGGCACCATTGCCCCTAACGCTGGTCCTTGGTAACATTTCTTGCTGGGAGGGGGGGAGAGACGAGGCGTTTTCTCTCTGTTTCTTTCCTCTCCATTTTCTGCTCCTTCCTTCAATTCCAGAAACCTCCCTTGTGTGTCAGACGGTGCAGTGACGCCCTCCCCACCCCAGGCCTCTGGAGCCTCTGGAGCAGGAAGATCCCAGGAGCTGAGGATGGATCCAGGATGAGTAGCTGGCAGGAAGGAGTCCTAGCAGCTCTTCTGGGAGTGCAGGGGAGGAATGACTCCCCCTTCCCTAGCTTCTCCCCGTGGGGCTCTGGGGAGCAGGGAGGGTTGTGTGATAAATTCCATCCAACTCCCCCTTTGATACAAGCCAAGGGGTGTCTCACCCTCCACAATCTCCTTGGGAGGGCCAAACAAGGATGTTTTCCACTGCCCAGGAGACCCAGCCAGGGACTGATGTGCTGGAGATATGTTGGGAAAAGGGACTGTCTGAATTGCCAAGGCAGGAAACGAACAATCTACAGCAACGTCATTAACCACAAACTCACTCTAAGCATGCTCCAGCCAGTGGGGAAATGGGCAGGAGCTCTGGCTGTTCAGCCATGGCCACACGTACAGAGCTGCACAGCAGTGAGTGTGCTGGGGAAGCTGGTCCGAGTGAACAATTGGAAATGACCCTTCAGTGAGAACAGAACCGGAGTGTAGAAAGGCCCCATGTGGTAAGTGGTTGTGGCTGAGGCCTTAGGGAGCTGGGTTAGAAGCCACAGGGTGTTTCTGTGGAGGTTTGATTCTTGCCAGCTAGGCAAGGCTGCTGTGTGGTGTCTCCATGGCTGCACTTTCAGTGATGCAGGTTTCTCTCCCCTATTGTTCCTGGGCATCCTACTAGATTGCCAGCTGCTTTTCAACTGCAGAGTGGAGACTATGTGTGTGTGTGGGGAGAGACAGTGTGTGTGTTGGGGAAGAATGAGTGTGTTGAGGTAGGTAGGAGTGGATCATTATTATCCCTACTTGAAAGAGGGAGAAGCTAAGGCTGAGAAAGGAGAATTGACTTGTCTTAGGTCACACAGCCAGTCAGTGGCAGAGTTGGGAATAGGACCCAAGACCTCTGATTTTCAAACTAACCATCAGATCTTGAATTTCAGACATTGAATGACCTGAATAAAGTGCTCTCAGATGAGCTCCAGACCAACAACAGTGCACAGGAATTATTCAGCAAGTATTTGAGGAGAACTGCAATGTTAGAGAGAATCATGAGCTGCTCAGAGGCTATTAATGTAGAGAAGCAAAATTCATCAAACATAGAACTGGTTCTGACTTATTTCCTTGGTCTTAAAAGAGAACAACAAGGATCTGAGTTTCCTCCCTGTCAATAACCCCCTGCTCAGCCAATCAGGGTAGAGACTGAGGACGGGAGGCTGAGGGTTCTCACCAGAGAGCCCAAAGGATGGCCCAGGTCACTGGTGGGGATCACTGCCCAAGCACTATTTCAGCCCCACATTTTTGGGTGGACCTCCCACAGTGGGACCTGCAGAGCACTGCCCCGCCACACAACCACACACACCTCCCTCCCTCCCGGTGTTGTGAGCAGAACAGGAGAAAGGACAAAAGAAGCAAGAGATGAAGAGAAAGGAGGGAGGGATGGAGGAAAAGGTGAAAGAAAAAGGACAAATCCTAATGTCCCCAGTGATTCTAAGAGACAAAATCTCAGGTGCGCAATAAAATTCTGCCTTCTTAAGCTCCTGTTTTCCATGCCTAGAATTCAACTGTCACCAGATGGATCAGACTGAACAGGTTTCAAACCTCCAGGAGGCTCTTACCTTCTAAACAGGGACGGCTGTTTTCTAGTAAAATCACTGAAAGGGAAGGAGAAAACTCGAAAGAGGTTCCTCCTGGCGCTCACGTCTGTGAACCCGAATACTCTCTCAGTCCTCAGAGAGAGACCTGGAGAAGGAGAGTTGCTGGAGCAAAGCCACAGGGGTCTCTGAGGTTTCCCTGGCCCCTCGCCCCTGTCCTGCCTGGCTGATGTCAGCATCTCTCTGTGAGGTCACCACTTCCCCACCACCTTGGACCAATAGTCTGAGGTCCTGCCAAAGGCCTTTGTGATGTCACTGCCACACCCCTCCCTTGCTGGGCTAATGTCCTGCCCCTGGCCAGGCCCTTTGGAGGTTTGAGCTACTCCCTGTGGATCACCCCACTCAAGGAGCATTCGTTCTAGGCAGCAAGCCGGCTAGACAGGGAAACATCAGACGCTGCTCCCAAAGCTACACTCAGTTTTTCAGATATTAGTCGACTTTATGGCCAGAAGAGACCATTAGAGCATCTAATATGACCCCCTGCGTATCACCGGCCTCCTGTAGGACACAATCGCCGGTGCGGGTGGGGGGCTGCTGCGGCGCGGGGGCAGGTGAGCCACCCGCACGGGAGGGGGGGGCTGAGGAGGCGAGTGGGGGGGGCTGGTGAGCCGGCAGCAGGGGACTGAGGAGACGAGCTATGAATCAGTGGCTGACCTGTTCTGCTGATCTGGTCTGGCTCCCAGCCCCTCTCCAAGGGTTGCAGCTGTCTGGAGGTGCTGCCTTCCACGCCTTCCTCAGTCCCACCTCATTCACTCAACAGGGCAACTGATTACCAAGTGAGGGGAAGATCTTATTCTACTTCTAGCAAAAATACATTTTCCTTTTACCTTAATTATACTACCTTAGGGGCCCGCTATATAACCAAGGTTCAATGCCACCTCTTAGGTGGGGCAGTGCTGGGGGAGGAGGGTTTGTTTCACGGGGCGGGTGGCGCTCGGGGGATTGTTTCAGGGCGGGGCTCCGTGGCGCTGGTGTTCAGTGAGGCCGGGGGGGTTTCATCCCTCAGCTGTTTTCTTTGGAGTAATATGGCCCTCGCTGCTTTACGAGTTGTGCAGGCCTAGACTAAACCACAGACTCTGGACTCAGCATTCAAGTATCCTGCAGTCTGAACTTCGCATCTGATACATTCAGTGGTGAGCTGGAGCCGGTTCGCACCGGTTTGCGTGATCCAGTTGTTAAATTTAGCAGCCATTTTAGAACCGGTTGTTCCAGGACAACCAGTTCTATAAGGGCTGCTAAATTTCACAAAAGCTCGCCCAAGCTCTCCTGCTCCGCCCCTTTCTCCTCCCTGCCCTGCTTCCCGCGAATCAGATGTTCGCGGGAAGCCTGAACAAGCAGCAGGCAGGCAGGTAACCTGGGGAGGCGAGGCTCCTGCCCCGGGCTCCACGGCGGGGGCTCCTGCCGCCCTGGGGTCCGGGCGGCGCGGGTTCCTGCCACCGGTCCGGGGTCCAGGTGGCGGGGCTCCTGCCGCCAGTCCGGGGCGCGCGGGGCTCCTGCCGTCCGGGTCCGGGCGGCGGGGCTCCTGCCGGTCCGGGTCCGGGCGGCGGGGCTCCTGGTGGGGCGCAGCGGGGCTCAGCTCCTGCCCGGCGTCCGGGCCCCAGCCGCAGTTTAAAAAAAAAGGGGGGGGGCGACAAGGAACGGGGAGGGGTGGCAACCGGTTACCTCCACAGACGAGGGAACCAGTTGTTATGATTTTGGCAGCTCATCACTGGATACATTCCTCATTGGCTACCATTGTTTGGCCAGCAGGGAAGTGCTTCTTGTCCAACAAGGCAGCCAGATTGGGATCCGCAGGCATGGAATGGCTCTGAAGGAATCAGATGTTTCTCTGTGCTTCATCTAACTTTGGATCCAAATGGTAAAAGACAGTTGTGCCCAATTTAATCATGGCGTCCTTCAGGAGTGTAACCAATGCCACTTAACTAGGGAGCAGCATTCTAAAAATAGTTTACCTGGGCCACAGGTCACCACAGCTTCCATCTCAGGGGTGAAAATCAACCACTAGTACCTGCAATTTCTACCTGAGCTCTTGTCAAATCTTTGACCTTACTTGGAGTAATTTGACACTTCTCTGGCGTAGAAGACCAACCGCACAACAGATCAGTAGTGACAGTGAGGTACAACTCCCCCTACTGTGCCCTTTTATTTCTTTAATCTGGTGGCACAGATTTAAATTAGGGACTAAATTCAGGTGCGGTTTAGAATCCCTGTAAGACACCAAATGTCAGGTCTCTATTAAAAATAGGTATCTTTCTGCAGCTACAGCACATTCAACACGGATTTCATTTTCTACACATTTGCAGCATCTCCCAGGGGTGAGCTGAAGAGAAAAGTCACTTCCATGTTTCCCATCTCTACGTAGCTAGGGATTGTATTTGCCAAATAATAGGCAACATGCAGCTAATGGGGAAGGAGATCTCTTCAGGAGCCACTTCCTGCAGGGCCTGGGCCACAATGGCTTTGGGAGCCCAATGCATGGGCACTTTGTTTAGTTACAAGTTATTTACGAGGGAATCCTCTTCCCAGCCCTTTAGAAAAAATACTGACCTAACCAACTGCACAACAGAGGGACTGGGATGGTGATGGGGAATAAGGGAATCCCTCTGATTTACCCCATCTTCTTCTGTTGTTCCAGAGGGTGAAATGACATTTTCCCCTATCCCTGCCCTGTTCCTGCTCTTTGTTATAGTTCAATATATTTTAAGTGAGAAAAATGGTAGTAAAAATATCTGCTCCGCAGCACAACCTGAACCAACATCAGAGCAAGTGGGAGTGAAACAACTTCTTCCCCAAGAGTGAACTCGATGACTAACAATTGCTGTGAAATGGGGGAAACAGTATAATCGTGATGCTCAGGGTTTGTTTAGACTAGGGAAAGTGATGGAGTTTAGGTCAGGTCAAGGGGGAAGCTAATGCCAACCCCTGCACCTGGGCGCATCTGTTCTACAACTATAATTGTCTTGTTACACCAAGATCACTAACTTGAGCAGCCAATGTCATGTACAGCCCTAGTGGATGTCAGGCACAGGTAGTTTTAGCTTCAGTGTAGCCTGTTGGAATCAAACCTCTCTCCCCCCACCTGGAGCTGATGAACATTCCTGGCAGGAGGGACACACACTCCTTCGACTCAAAGGAAAGGAGTTGATAGAAAAGATCACAGGACTGACCCCAAAGAAGGGTGAGCTGCAAAAGGCAGAAGCAGGCAACTGATGTGGTGGAGCTGAGACACCACGGTGAAGATGGTGCAAAAATCACTATGTGGGAATTAGCAAATGTAATTAAAAAAAACAAACTTTGGCCAGCCCTAGTCAAGGGATTTATTACAGTTCTCTCTCATGTGGATTTTCTGATGTGTAATAAGGTTTGAGCGCTGATTAAAGCTTTTCCCACACGCAGAGCACATGTAGGGCTTCTCCCCTGTGTGGATTCTCTGATGTGAGATGAGGGCTGAAATATCCCTGAAGCATTTCCCGCACTCAGAGCATCCATTCGGTTTCTCACCTGTGTGGATTCTCCGATGTCTGATAAGGTGTGAGCTCTGACTGAAGCTTTTCCCGCACTCAGAGCACGTGTAGGGCGTCTCCCCTGTGTGGATTCTCCTGTGTGCGCTCAGGACAGAGCTCCGATTGAAGCTTTTCCTGCACACAGCGCACGTGTAGGGCTTCTCCCCTGTGTGGATTCTCTCATGTGTGATAAGGTGAGAGCTCCACCTGAAGCTTTTCCCGCACTCAGAACATGTGTAGGGCAGCTCCCCTGTGTGGATTCTCTGATGTCTGATAAGGTGAGAGCTCTGCCCGAAGCTTTTCCCGCACTCGTGGCACATGTAGCGTCTCTCTTCCAAGTTGATTCTGTTGCGTGGAATAAGGGCTGAGTGGCTACTGTAGTTTTCCTCTGGCCTCTGCCGAGTCTCACAGGCTTTTGTGTTTTCTGGGAGTGCACAACTCCTGGAAATATTCCCTGTGGATCTTCCTGATAACATCCAATGTGGATCTACTTGCACAGTGTCTTCCTGCTGGGGTTTTTCCTCCTCGTTCTCACTCACCAGCCCATCGCCGGATGGGAAACAGAGAGAATCCAGACATAGGTCACTCCCTGTGCCTGAGAAAAAGGAAATGTCAGAGAGAGGAATGGAAAAAGGGATGAACAAACCAAAATACATGTGGGAGAGATCAAACCTATCAGGTGCTGATTTTCCCCAAACCCTTCCACAGAGAAGAGGGGAAGGCATCAGTTCTGGGTCCTCATTGCACCATAACTCTCAGGGGAAAGTGAGATCGGGGAGGGACCTGCTGCCAGTTGTCAGTCAGAATAGGAGGGAAGCCATGAGTGACATCTGCCATAATGATTCCACATCTGCAGGGAACAATCCTAAACTTGAAGAGCTCACAGGGTCTTTGTAGGGCATCTCAAATGTTTCCTGCATTCCTAAGCAGTTGTTGAGTTGTTTAACTGATTCCTCACCTGCGAAGGCAGCTCTCGGGAGCACTTCTTTCTCAGAGCCCTGGAGGTCCGGGACCCACGGCTCTTCCCCTCGTTCCAGCTGCGAGATCACATCAGGTTTGGAAATTGGAAACCCTACTGCAGGCAAAGAAAACACGGGAGGTCAGTGGAATTTGTGGGATACTTGTCACAAAGAATATTCCATAGTTTTAACCCCATCTCATTTTTAGGCAGTAACATCTGTAGCCCTCAGGATTCATCTGCTTGCCTGCATCAATATCTCTTTTCTTATAAGTACAGTATTGTGATAGGTTCATTAATTCATATTAAAAATATGTTTGGCTGTAATGCAAGAAACCTACAGGCCAAAAACCTGCACTTTAAGCTAAAGCAAAGTTAGCATAGCTACATCCTGTGCCCTTTTACCCAGAAAAGGAACTGTTTTTCCTATACCCAAATAAAGTGCCTACGCTTAGGTCTAAGACCCTTTACCTAGACCAACAGACAATGAAGAATAGCAAAGGGGATTTTTCAAAGTTGTACTCACAGACTTAACAAGTACCCCACAAGTGCGCAGATACCTGTCATCCATACGCACATACATACTAGCCTATGGAGTAAGCGTACCCTAACATTTCTATGGGGGAAGACTGAAATTTGGGCATAAGAGGAAGGATTTCCAGCATTTATTTCTATAAAAAGAGGTAACCTACCTCACTATGGTATCCCCGCCCCCACCTTGACCTCCTCCTCCTTCACTACACTTCACCATATTCAACTACGTATTCATGCTATCCATCTACGACAGCTATTAACCAGTAATAGGCTGCACTTATTTTCTTTTCAAACTTTAAGTTCAAAAGGGACTCGGCTAAGCTTGGTCTCTCTAAATGTTATTTTAGTTTGTGTATTAGATTATTTAGTTGAGCTAAAAAATAAATTCTGAAGTAGCTTTGACAGCTCTTTGCATTAGTTTCCTCTGCAAGAGGTGTGAAACCGGAACCGCCAGAGGTGAGGCCAACACCAGTTTATCAAAACGGGGTGAATATTAACCAAAGTTTGCAGCACATAATATTGTATCATCATATGTATCTCTTGAATAACAGTAATACAATTGTAACTCTGTAATTCTACCTGTTTTACAATTTGATAAATCAAATCAACATTACTCACACACCCCAAATAAGGCTACGCATCCCAAGGCATCTTCCTTGGCTCAAAGTGGCAGGAGAGTTACTATTATAACAAATCATATTCACTACCTTAGTGCCTAAGGACCAACTAACAGTGGGTCCCCATTGTGCTAGGCAAAGGGTAAACAGAGAGCAGTAGATGGCCCATGCTCTGAAGAATTTACAATCTAAATCAGGGGTAGGCAACCTGCGGCAGTGAGCTGATTTTCAGTGGCACTCACACTTCCCGGGTCCTGGCCCCTGGTGCGGGGGGAGGCTCTGCATTTTAATTTAATTTTAAATTAAGCTTCTTAAACATTTTAAAAACCTTATTTACTTTACATACAACAATAGTTTAGTTCTATATTATAGACTTATAGAAAGAGACCTTCTAAAAACGTTAAAATGTGTTACTGGCACACGGAACCTTGAATTAGAGTGAATAAATGAAGACTCGGCACAGCACTGCTGAAAGGTTGCCGACCCCTGATCTAAATAGACAAGACAGACACAGAACGGGGGAAGGGCTAGAACCCACTGTTAGAATAGACATATTCAGGCCTGCCTGTAAAGCCTAGACTTTAAGAACTTAGGTGTATTTTTATCACTTTGTCTAGCTAAGAATCAAAATCACAGTCTGCCTGTGAATGGGCCTTCTCTCACTAGGATAGGCTGAGGCCTTGTTCTTAGGCTAAGGCCTTTGGCTAAGCAGCAGAGGCAGCCATAAGCTGGGAAGCGAAGGTCACATCCTCACATCCCAAACCAGTCACACTGAAATAAGGTGCTATTGGGCTGTAAGGAAGATGATCCTGTCCTGATAGTGCCCATCGCCACCAGATAAAGAAACAGATCTTAAGATGGTTAAAGAAAACTTAGTTTGACAGCAGCTGGTCTGGCAAGAAATCCCTTTATCAATGGTTGTGGTTGTGAAACCCTCATTTCTGTATTGCTTTATCTTTATGGCCACCACTTTTACCTTGTTAATCACTCTGGTTCTCTAATTGTTTTTATCTGCTGCATAATTAATTTTTCTAGGTGTAAGTTCATTAGGGCAGTGGAATATGCTTGCTTGGAAATAACCCCAATAAACATCGCATTATCTGTGCTTCAGACTTCTGGTCTTTTGCTGCTTGCTGTCTGCGTGACAAGAACCAGGAAGTGGGAGGGTGAAGGAAAACCTCTAACAAATGGACATGACCTGATAACCAAGAGGTAAGCCTTTAAGGAAGGTTTTAATACACTTTGGAACGGACCAGGGATTCCCATGAGGACTGAGAGGAGCGATGGTAAACACACATTTAGATCCTTTTCTTGTTTTATATATTTTCCCCATAAGGCTGAACCTCTGGCACGGTCATGGATCCATAGGATCTGTGCAATGCCCTGGCTTTCAAACAGTCCTTGGGAGGTGCCCCTTGAGTGCGCTAGACCCCCCAAGGGCTCCCACTCTTCCACAAGGACAGGCCACTTAGCTTCAACACCTGAGACTGAGCCACTTCCTCGGTGCCCTTCCTGCACACTCCTCTCCACTTCTTCCCATTACTCTCAGCCAGCACCACCTGCCGGCACCTTGGGAGATTCTTGTGTTCCCTCCTCCTCTCTCACAACCTCATCCCTCCGTGCTGCTTCTTAGCTCTAATCCTGCACACACCCTCCCCATGTCCTGGCACCCCAGAATTATCTACTCCCCTTCTCCTCCCCTCCCACAGCTCTGTTCTCCCTTCATCCGTGGGGTCCTGAATGGCAACATTATACGCTCTCCTATCAAAATAGGAGCTCATCTGACTGTCTCACAAGCCAGGCATGAGTCATACACCTATTTACTCAATTTAGAATTCTAAAGGAGGTATATTTTCCTCTTAAAATGAGGAATAGGCATGAAAGCTACAGTTATTAATGTATCCAATAAGGATACATTAAATGCAATTTTAAAATGACTGACGGCACCAAAAAGGCACATGTCCAAAAATGATACTAGTGGGTGGGAGATAAGGCAAAAAAAGCGGGGGACAAGGAAACTTGTTAAAACTTGTATGAGGAATAAAGGTATAAAGTTATTACTACTCAGATTCTTTAGAGACCCCACAGCTTCTAATACCCCAGGGGACAGGACTCCTTACCCAGCGAGGTCACCGTCTCATAGTTCTCCTGCATGACATCCCTGTAGAGGGCTCTCTGAGTGGGGTCCAGCAGAGCCCCCTCTTCCCTGGTGAAGTACACAGCCACCTCCTCGAAGGTCACCGGCCCCTGAAAGAGCAAGAGTCCAACACTCAGTATCTGCTGCCCCACTCACAACCCCACTATTCACAGAACAGCAGCACCAGGTAAATGGAAGCTCCGGGAGGCACATGTTAACAGAGTCCCACCCCACCTTGCCTAGAACAGCCAGGAGGCATCAGAGGGTGGAAAGAGAGAACCTCTGTGTCTCCCAGCTGACAGACGGAGGCAGGGTCTTCACGTTTATCACATAACTACTAGCCAGAGCTTAATATAGGAGATGGGGCTGTCTCTGGACCCTGCTGGTGGCTCCCTGGTAGGAATCCCAACACTCTCCAAATAAAATATATGGAAGAAAGGGGAAGTCAATAGTAAAGAATAGAAGGTCAGAATTGTAGAAAGTTGGCAAGGGAAGCTATCAGAAATCAATGACCAATTAATGAAAATAAGAAGGAAGTTTTTAAAAAGTATATTAAGTACAAAATTAATCCTAACAATGGAAGTGGTAAATTACTACATGGAAATGGCAGAATTATCAAAAATAATGCAGAAGAGGTAAAAGTGTTCAATAAATATTTCTCTCCTGGATTTGGAGAAAAACGGATGATATAAGTCATATAAGACATTGACGACGACAGTCTTTCCATTCCAACAATAACTCACGAGGATGTTGAACGGCAGCTATTACAGTTAGACATGTTTAAATAAGCAGGTCCAGATAACTTGTATCCAAGAGTTTTGAAAGACCTGGTGGAGGAGTGTGGAGGACTGTTACTGGTGATTTTAATTAGGACTTGGGACACTGGGGAAATTCCAGAAGACTGGACTAAAGCTAATGCTGTGCCAATATTAAAAGTGTAAAAGAGATGACCCAGCTAATTACAAGACTGTTAGTCTGATACTGGGCAAGATAATGGAGCAGCGAATATGGATTTAATTAATAAAGAATGAAAGGAGGGTAATATAATTAGTACCCATGAACAAAGGTTCAGAGACAACAGATCCAATCAAAGTAACTGGATATCCTTATTGGATGAGATCAAAAGTTTGGTTGCAACTAATAGTATTGATGTAATATACCTAAACTTCTGTAAGGCATGTGACTTGGTTCAGCACAACATTTTGACTAGAAAACTAGAAAGATACAAAATAAACACAACATACATTAAATAGATTAAAAACTATGATTGTAAATGGGGAACCATGGTCGAGTAGATTTCTTTCTAGGGGGTTCCCACAAGGATTGGTTCTTGGCCCTGTGCTATTTAACATTCTTATCAATGACCTCGAAGAGAGTATAAAATCATCACTGATAAAGTTTGCAGTTGCCACAAAGATCAGGGTTGATGGTAACTAATGAAGTGTCAGTAGGTTCAGGCTCCAGCACTGGGAGTCTGGGAAGTTTTCCCAGCCCTGGCAGGAGGGTTATTTCCTGTTCCACAAAGAGGGGAAGTTCCATTCCCAACACCTGTGCCTTGAAATTAGGCCCTGACACTACACCCCACATTCAGCATAGTGGTATGATTATCAAATGATTAGGACATAAATTATGATGCATTTTATGCAAGATGCGTCATGTTCAGTGTCATTGGAAAAGGAGCATGGGGGGTTCGATGGGGCACAACCCCGGGGGCATGACCCTCTCGTGAGGTGAGGAGGAGGGAACCTGTTGTTAATATTTTGGCAGCTCATCACTAGCTCCCACCCTCCTATACATTTACTGCTTCTCTCCCTCCAAGCAGAACCCACCACCAGCTCCCTGAGAATCCCTTACCTGAGCCAGCTCCATTGCAGCCATTTCCTTCCCCCTGGGAGGAGGGGATGATCTGGAGCAAAACGTGGACGTTATTCTGTAACCTGCCAGGGCGAGAAGGGCAATGTGAGAGAATTCAAACAGGGTTTCTGTCCTTTCCACATGTCGATTCCCCCCAGGTTTTCCCCTGCTAATGGACATTCTAGGTTCTGCCACACTGTGAAGCACAGAGTGACCATATACCAGTACAGGCCTAGCCCCCTCCCACCAGGGTGTAACCCTCTGAGACATGGTGAAACCCTCCCAGGAGCAGAGTCTCTCTCTTACACTTATCAAGTTTGGGAGATACCAAGCTGGGAGGGGTTGCAAGGACTTTGGAGGATATAACTGAAATTCAAAATCATCTGGACACACTGGAGAAATGGTCTGAAGTAAATAGGATGAAATTCAATAAGGACAAATCCAAAGTGCTTCATTTAGGAAGGAACAATCAGTTGCACACATACAAAATGGGAAATAACTGCCTAGGAAGGAGCGCAGCGGAAAGGGATCTGGGGGTCCTAGTGGATCACAAGCTAAATAGGAGTCAACAGTGTTGCAAAAAAGCAAGTATTATTTTGGGATGTATTACCAGGAGTATTGTAAGCAAGACACGAGAAATAATTCTTCGGCTCTACTCCGCTGATTAGGTCTCAACTGGAGTAGTGTGTCCAGTTCTGGGTGCCACATTTCAGGAAAGATGTGGACAAATTAGAGAAAGTCCAGAGAAGGGCAACAAAAATGATTAAAGATCTAGAAAACATGACCTATGAGGGAAGATTGAAAAAAACTGGGGAAGACTCAGAGGGGACATGATCACAGTTTTCAAGAACATAAAAGGTTGTTACAAAGATGCCGGAGAAAAACTGTTCTTCTTAACCTCTGAGGATAGGACAAGAAGCAATGGGCTTAAATTGCAGCAAAGGCGGTTTAGGATGGAGATTAGGAAAAAAAACTCCCTAACTGTCAGAGTGGTTAAGCACTGAAATAAATTGTCTAGGGAGGTTGTGGAATCTCCATCACTGGGGATTTTAAAGAGCGGGTTAGACAAACACCTGTCAGAGATTGTCTAGATAATACTGAGTCCTGCCTTGAGTGCAGGGGACTGGCCTAGATGACCTCTCGGGGTCCCTTCCAGTTCTATGATTCTAAGAACCAAAGGCCAGAGAAGAGCAGAATCAAAGGATTCACTCTGGGGATTCTCCCTGTCACTGTCCCCAAGGCAGCTCTCTCAGGTTTACAAAGCTGTTTGATGCTCCAGCCTTTATCCAGTCTCTCCTGGGAGTGCCCCCTTCATGGGCTGGGCCTAGTTTTAGCCTTTGGCAAGCGTGACCCCGGGGGCTCTGAGACTGGGCCTTCTTGCCTCAGCACATCTTGTTTCTTTCTATGGCTCCCCAGTGAGTCCCAATGAGTAGATACTCCTCACACAGACTGTGAACATAAGAACATAAGAGCTGCCCACTGCATCAGACCAATGGTCCATCTAACTCAGTGACCAATGCCAAGTGCTTCAGAGGGAATGAACAGAACAGGAAATCATCAAGTGATCCACCCCATCACCCATTCCCAGCTTCTGGCAAACAGAGGCTAGAGACACCATCCTTGCCCAGCCTGCCTGTGACACTGGCAGATGAGGTGTTAGCTTTTTCAAAAGCCCCCGTGTCTTCACTGAACAGGGACAAACGCATCGCTGGAATCAGTCTGACTCACTTGTGTTAGTATTAGGTATTAGGATTATAAGAATGCGCTTACACTTTATTGAATGCTTGTGAGTTGCTGCCTGGGTTAATATCTGACTAGTTGCATTGTGAGCCTCTGTGGCTCTGTAAATCACCAGACAGGAGAGAGACTTTACCTAGTCGAAGTGCTGACTGGCAAACCGAATGCATTACACCCTGCCTGGCAGGAAAGGTCCATCCACACCAGAGAGACTATTATGGGACGTTAAAGAAGACACAAGGCTGCTGTTGTGCTCTTGACTTCCCATTAGCTGAGTTTGCAGCTCAGAGCACATGGCAGGAAGGGGATGAAAAACCCCACACAGAAGGAACTGATGATCTGTAGCTGCTTGGACTCTGGGGGGCAACGTTCCTAGGCATAAGCACGAGATCCTCAGCTGCCTAGCTGGGGTTAGTCCTAAAGAATATGCAGAGCTTGCTTATTATAGAAGCTTCTATTACCTTTGAAATTTAAGACTGTAATTTGTCTGCATTTGGATGATTAGCTGCTGTGACAGGGCAAGGCCAGATGGCTATAGGAAAGTAGTGAGAAACAGGTATGTTAGCCCCAGGCTAAACAAATCCCTGTTACCATGGTAACCAAATGACACTTGCTCCAGGTTAATCAAGACACCTGGGGCCAATTAACATCCTTCCAGAAAGCCGTGGAGACAGCTAGGTTGATTGGGACCCCTGAAGCCAATCAGGGGCTGGCTGAAACTAGTTAAAGAGCTCCCAGTGAGGCAGGTGGGTGTGCAGAACAGGAGCTGTGGGAGCGACTGAGCAGTACACACCAGATCAGGCACAAGGAAGGAAGCCCTGAGGTAAGGGTGAAGTGGAGCCTGAGGAAGTGGGGCTGCTGTGGAAGTAGAACAGGGAATTGTATGTGTCCTGTTTCTAAAAGGTCAGATACCACAGCTGATACTATTAGGGTCCCTGGGCTGGAGCCTAGAGTAGAGGGGGGGTCCTGGGCTCCCCCCTTTGCTCCCCTGATTAATCACTGAGACTGGGAGACAACAGAGACTGTGCAAGGGAGGGTAGCTTTGCCTCCCCTCCCTCGCTGGCTTACGATGAAAATGGCTCAGTGGGCTGTGACACTTGTCCCTAGAGAGAAGGGCTACGTGGAGGGTCACAGTGAGCCTCTGAGGCTAGCGAAATCCACCAGGAAATGCAGGGCCCATGGAGACAAGGACAGAGCTTTGTCACACTGCTTTAACTTTGTAAACAACTCTCATTTCCTTTCAAATAAATCTTAATACAGGTTGTGACAGGACTGGCTACAAGTGTTGTCTTTGTTGGGAGATCTAAGAGTCATTTGACCTAAGGAAGTGACTGGTCCTTTGGGCCTGGCAGTAACCTGAACATTGCTGTAATTCGTGGGGTAAGGGAGTGGTTCTCAACCATGAGTAGGGGGCCCCCTGGGGGGCCGTGAGTAGCTTTCAGGGGGCTGCCAAGCAAGGCCGGCATTAGACTCGCTGAGGCCCAGGGCAGAAAGCTGAAATCCCAGCGTATGGGGCTGAAGTCTGGGCCCCTGAGCCCCACCACCCAGGGCTGAAGCCGAAGCAATGTAGCTTTGGGGGGGGTCTGGGGCCCCAGGAAGTTGCTCTGTTTGCTACCCCCTAACACCAGCCCTGGCTGTGATGTTATTAATATAACCTGTGACTGTGTAGTTCATTGGTGCAACCACTGTTCTATATTTGCAGCAAATGTTGTACAACGGTTGTCGTGTAAGGTGCCTATGAAAAGGTTATAATTTGCTGCTGCTGATGATGATACTACCTGTGCGGGTGTATCATTTTTGCAGTTAAAGTTATGAATATTGGCTATGTTCTTGTACATCAGTGTGTTTTGATTGTGAAGTAGCCTTAATAAAGCATTAGATCAGCTTCTTCAGAAAGGAATTTGCAAATCAAGTGCCCAATCAAGAAACACTTAAAGGACCTTGGGGAAACTCCAATCCACATACCCTGGTGAGCCGGGCCAGTTTCTTTACCTGCCATGTCCACGGGTCGGCCGATTGCAGCTCCCACTGGCCGCGGTCTGCCGTCGCAGGCCAATGGGGGATGCAGGAAGTGGCGCAGGCTGAAGGATGTGCTGCCTGCCACTTCCCACTGCCTCCATTGGCCTGGAGTGACAAACTGTGGCTAGTGGGAGCCACGATCGGCCAAACCTGCCAACATCGCAGGTAAACAAACCGGCCCGGCCTGCCAGGGTGCTTACCCTGGTGAGCCGCGTGCCAAAGGTTGCTGATCCCTGAGCTAAAATATTTAAGAGACAAGTCAGTTGAAAATACAGTGGTGCAAGAACAAAGTAACATCGCTTCCCATTGTTACACAGCTTCCAGCTGCTGGAGGCTGCAATCCCCTGTCCTTAACATGGTTATTGGGCTGAAATCTCCCCTTGGCCAGTCAGAGACAGACACGTACCTGTGTCGCTCCCCAGCTCCCGTCGCAGTGTCTCTAGGGGAAGGAGAAGATGGGAGAGGTGAGAATTCAGGCCCTCACATTCATGGAGAAACCCCCATTGCTTATTAATGGAACTGCTGTTAACGACGAGATGGTGACAGAGATCAGAGGCCGATAACGCAGCCGCTGCAGACAGAGCCAGCCCCACAGGGCTGCTCCATGGGGAAGGGCGACTCGCTGAGCTGGGCTGTGAGATGGAGCCCAGGATCAGTGACATCACTAGAGTCCCCAACTCCTTGTCAGGGTCGCTCTAACCAGAGGAGACGCCACCCCCAGACTCCAACTCACCTTTGAATCCCAGCAGCACCTCCTGCAGCATGGCACTTTGCAGAGAGAAATCGCTGAGTCTCTTCTCCAGCTCCGCAAACGACGGCTCTGGCTTCCGAAACGTCCCGTCCTCCCTGCTGGGGAAAGGAGGGGTGAGAAATAGGCCTGAGCCCCAGACCCTGAGCCCAGCAACCCCCAAACTTCACAAAACCTGGATCTGAGCTTTGTAGCCTGAGATAGTCAATGTCAGGGTGAGTCACCTCAGCCCTGTGCTCCCCAGAGAGATGGGAAGTGGGGAGACACTAGAGCAAGGAACGGAGACATTGTTCAGGGGCTTTCTCAGGGACGCTCTGGTTCGGGGGGGGGGGGGGGCAGAGCCACCCCCTACGCTGGTTTACTGCAGGAACAAGTGGCACCAGCACGGGGATCATGTGGAAAGGGAGGAGACACAGACCAAAGAGTGGGCAGGTCCTACATGCTGACAGTGGCCACAGACAGAGCCCAGGGCTCCAGCAGGGACTGAACGTGGGCCCTTTAATGCCAAAACCCCCCAACCCTTCAGCTGAAGCAGTAACCCTGGGGAGTCCAGCTCATTCGCAGAGAGGGCCACATTGCCCTGTCTGTTCCGGCCAGTGGCCAGGGCATCGGGTTAGGACTCTGTGCCCTGCTCCAGTCACAGCAGAACACCCACTGCTCTCCATGGGACACCCACGTACGAAGAACAAGGGGGGAATCTGCCCTTCGTATGGGAAATAAATTTTAGTTCTTAGTATTTTGCCAAGTCTTTGCCTGTCACGTTCAGTGTCACTCAGGAGGAAAACAGCCCCCTCCTGGACACCCCTGTAGGGCCCTGCTGGTTCTTCCCTGTGTTTCCCTGCCTTTCCCACCCTCCTTTCCCCATTTCTCTCTCGCTTCCTTGTTGTTGTCTCTCCTCTGTTCTTCCCTCCCTACAACAACCCCCTATTCCCACCCCACAAAGGCTTCACTCCCGCCCTCTCCCCGTTCCACCTGCTCGAGTGATCAGCCAGGGAACACTCCTGCCATTTCAGTTGACACATCGATGACATTAGCAGGGGACAGGAGAGTTCACGCTCTCAGAGCTACGGCTTCAGGCTGCTGGCAGCCCCAGCAAGGCAACACTGTCTCTGTTTACACTGGAGAGGTGCTGAGGGCCGGCAACTCACTTTAACAAATGCGAAAGCTGAGATTCTGCACCCTCTGAGTACGTGACGCGGCCACGTCAGTCCAGGAGACAGGCCTGGTCTGTCCCATCGGCCTGGGTCTAGCAGCCCTGCTGTGACCTCATGAGCGACCAGACAGTAACCGGCTTGTCTCCTACCTGAGTCAGCCACTAGCGGAGCCAGAATCACACAGTCCCAGGGCAGGGGGCAGCTTCCTATTCAGTGCAGGTATCAAACCTAACGGCCCATGAGGGGGGAGCGAAATGGAGCCCAGGACTTACCTGCCCCCAGTGCTCCCAGCACCCTAAAAAGGAGAGAAAGAGGAGGCCGTCAGGGGGAGTGTCCCAGGGTGGGGAGGCCTCCTGCTCTGCAGGGGTCACCACTGAGGCCTCGGGCAGTAGGGGAATTTCAGGTTTACATTCCCAGAGCTGCTGCCCCCCTACCAGACCCAGCAATCCCTGCAGGCAGGTCCCACTGCGGAAATCTTCTCCCCGGGCACTTTACAGGCAGAAGATATTTCTCTGCATTGAGAATCAAATTCCCCCCAGGGCTGAGAGACCCAGAAGGCCCCTGGCCCCACTAAACCCATTAACCTGCAGTGACAGGGGCCTTAGGCCTGGCTCGGGACCTCAGCATGGTGGGGGAAGGGATTTCACCCTCCAAGTGCAAATGCAGAGAGACATTTCCAGGAGAGAAGGTCTTGGGGCTGCAGCATCCAGGACTCCCAGGGCCCATCCCTGGCGCCGCTGCCAGACTCACTGGGTGACCCTGGGCAGGGCTCTGCCCCTCCCTCTGCCTCATTTCCCCATTTGTCCCATAGGGATAATGCCCCTGACCCCACTCTGTAAAGTGCTTTGGGGTCTAGGGCTCAGAAGCGCCTAGAGAAACACTGCGTATGATCATTGCAATGACAGCCTGACCTGCAGGGGTGGGCTCAGCGGCTGCTGCCCCTTCTCTCCTCCCCTCTCGCTGAGCAGGGAAATCTGCCAGGACAGGCTGCAGACGCGCTCATCCCGTCGCTGGACAATGGCTCTCTCTAGCTCCTCCAGCCGGGACAGCAGCCACTGCTCCTGCTCCTCCAGAAACCCTCGCAGCTCCTGCCACTCCCAGACGATCTTCTGCCTCTCGGCTTCCGTCTGTTTCTGCAACAGGGAGAGGGCGGCTCAGTAACAGGGGAACAGAGAACAAAAGACTGGCCAGACTGGGTCAGACCAAAGGCCAATCTAGCCCGGTATCCTGTCTTCTGACAGTGGCCAATGCCAGGTGCCCCAGAGGGAATGGACAGAACAGGTCATCAAGTGATTCATCCCCTGTCGCCCATTCCCAGCTTCTGGCAAACAGAGGCTAGGGACACCATCCCGCTTATCCTGGCTAATAGCCCCTAAGGGACCTGTCCTCCATGCACTTCTCTAGTTCTTTTTAGAACCCTGTTAGTGTCTTGGCCTTCACAACATCCCCTGGCAAGGGGTTCCACAGGTTGACTGTGTGTTGGGTGAAGAAATACTTCCTTTGTTTCTTTTAAACCTGCTGCCTATTCATTTCAGTGGATGACCCCTAGTTCTTGTGTTATGAGGAGGAAATAACACTTCCTTATTTACTTTCACCACACAAGTCATGATTTTATAGACCTCTACCATATCCCCCCTTAGTCGTCTCTTCTCCAAGATGAACAGTCTCAGGCTTTGTCTACACTGGCACGTCTCTCCTGCCAACAAAGAGCAGCTACACTGCGCGCCTGTCAACAGAACGGCTGTAGCGGCACAGTCGTGTGGTGTAGGAACTTTACACTTCTTAAGCACTAAGGGGGTAGGAAGACTGCCCCCGAATTTAGAGCGGCTGAAGTGGTTCCCACCCCCCCACACTCGGTCAGGAGACACACTGATTAAGCGCTGACCAGATGTTTACCTTTGGAACACGCTATGCACAAAGCACCAATTACCAGAAAGGGCAAGTAGTTGGACTGAGGTTGCACATGCGCATAATAGGATGATTTATGTAACCATTTACAATAAAAGGACGTGGAAAACTCCCGTGGGGGCGCTCCACTGGAACACACTGACGGACTTGGCTTCATTTATTGCTACAGTGTGGCTAAAAGCTGCAGCGTGCAGCTATAGCCTCAGTCTTATTAATCTCGCCTCATATGGAAGCTGTTCCATATCCTTCATCATCTTTGCTGACCTTCTCTGAACCTTTTCCAATTCCACTATATCTTTTTTGAGATGGGGCGACCAGATCTGCACACAGTATTCAAGATGTGGACATACCATGGATTTATATAGAGGCAATAGGATATTTTCTGTTTTATTGTCTATCCCTTTCCTAATGATTCCCAATATTCTGTTTGCTTTTTTGACTGCTGCTGCAGATTCAGTGGATGTTTCCAGAGAACTATCCACAGTGACTCCAAAATCTTTCTTGAGTGGTAACAGCTAATTTAGACCTCATCAGTTTATGTGCATTTGATATTATCTTTTCCAATGTGCACTATTTTGCATTTATCAACATTGAAATTCATCTGCTCCATAACGGGAAAATCATAAATGCACCTGGGGGCGGGTGGCAGAGTTATTTACCAGAACACAAGATCTCTGGTGGTGGGGGATGGGAAGTTCATTTATCCCGGGAAGGGAGAAGGTATCAGGACCGGGGTGAGCTGTACATCACCTACAGGACACTTCTCCCCGAAACCTCATCAATGTGCACTGAGCCAAATCCTCCATCTCTGCAGCCCACATTTCATCTCCTTCCTCCCCATCCCCCCCAGGAGCTAGAAAGGATCCCTGGTCACTGTGACATCCAGACAGCCTGTGGGCAGGGGCTCCGGGCTAACACAGACTGACCCTCTCCTGCCCAGCAGCCTCCTGCATCCTAAGGGCATCATATTACCCCTGTGTCTGACCCTGCAGGCTCCCTGGGCTCCAGCGGGGATGGGTCCCTGGCTGAGGCTGGCAGGGTGGGCCCTGCATTCACCAGGTCATTCTTATGCCCGGCAAACCTAAGTGACAGGGGGCTCTGGGCACCTACCAGCAGCTCCTCGCTCTGCTGCTCCTCCTCAGCTTTGGCTGCTTCTCTCTCTTTTCCCAGAGGGGCCAGATGCTTTTGTGGGGCCTCCTGGAAGAAGCAGGGGAGGGAGGGTTAGAAACTGCTGCAAACCTCCCAGCTGCCAGATTTCAGGGCCCGTCCTGCCCTGCAGATGCCTGTGCAGGGTCCCTGGGACTCAGACTGAGAGGAGCTGGTGAAACAGGGAGCAGCTTTTCCAGAGGAAACGCAGGGCCCCAGGCTGCAGTGACAGGGGTGCAGCCCAACCCCCAGCTCCCCGGGGCCTCACCCACATCCCAAGCAGCCAACTTCAGACAGTCCCCCACTTTCCCCAGCACCAGCCCCCAAAGCTCCCGCAGGGCCAGATCTGAACATGAGATTTCTAGCTTCTGTATGGAAACTTGGTGGACTGCTTCTATCATCAGTCAGGGTGAGAAATTGCTAATTCAAATTCTATCCATCTAGTATGTTAGGCTTGGTTTGAGTTTTTGGTTATTTGCTAAATAATCTGCTTTGATCTGTTTGCTATCACTTACGGTTGGGAAATTGGCTGTTGTCGTCTATCTGTCCTTGAGTGGCTTAGGCAAAGCACTCAGGTAGCTTAGTTGGCTGCATGGCGCCACCTGCTGTCGTGTTGGGTGATAACAGGGCCTGGAGAGGCTGGCTGAATCTCCAGCAAAGCAGCGAGAGAAGGGCCAGCCCAGCTTGAGGGTTAGAGGGCACAGCGGTTCCCAGAAGCCCCCCAGACTGCACCCCGGGGTGACAACCCATCACACCCTAGAGTACACAAGTCTCAGCAGGTTTGCACATCCTGTCCCCTCCCATTCCACACCCTAGATAGTTCCTGCCTCCCACCACCTCTAGCAGCTCCAACCCTCCTATGCATTTACTGCTCCTCTCCCTCCAAGCAGAACCCACCACCAGCTCCCTGAGAATCCCTTACCCGAGCCAGCTCCACTGCAGCCATTTCCTTCCTGCTGGGAGGAGGAGATGATTTGGGGCGAAACGTGGACGTTATTCTGTAGCCTGCCAGGATGAGAGGGGCAATGTGAGAGAATTCAGACAGGGTTTCTGTCCTTACCACATGTCGATTCCCCCCAGCATTGTTCCCTGCTAATGGACATTCCCGGTTCTGCCACACTGTGAAGCACAGAGTGACCTTATCCCAGTACAGGCCTAGCGCCCTCCCACCAGGCTGTAACCCTCTGACACATGGTGAAACCCTCCCAGTAGCTCTGTTACACTTATAAAGTTTGTGGACGATACCAAGCTGGGAAGGGTTGTAAGTGCTTTGGAGGATAGAATTAAAATTCAAAATTATCTGGACAAACTGGAGAAATGGTCTGAAGTAAACAGGATGAAATTCAATAAGGACAAATCCAAAGTACTCCACTTAGGAAGGAACAATCAGTTGCACACATACAAGACAGGAAATAACTGCCTAGGAAGGAGCACTGCAGAAACGGATCTGGGAGTCACAGTGGATCACAAGCTAAATATGAGTCAACAGTGCTACACTGTTGAAAAAAAAGCAAGTATAATTCTGAGATGTATTAGCAGCAGTATTGTAAGCAAGACAGGAGAAGTAATTCTTCCGCTCTACTCCACACTGAGTAGGTCTCAACTGGAGTATTGTGTCCAGTTCTGGGTGCCACATTTCAGGAAAGATGTGAACAAATTTGAGAAAGTCCAGAGAAGAGCAACAAAAATGATTAAAGGTCTAGAGAACATGACCTATGAGGAAAGACTGAAAAAAATGCATTTGTTTAGTCTGGAGAAGATATGATCAGCTTTCAAGTACATAAAATTTTGTTTCAAGGAGGAGGGAGAAACATTGTTCTTCTTAACCTCTGAGGACAGGACAAAAAGCAATGGGCTTAAATTGCAGCAAGGAAGGTTTAGGTTGGACATTAGGAAAAACTCCCTAACTGGCAGAGTGGTTAAGCACTGGAATAAATTGCCTAGGGAGGTTGTGGAATCTCCATCATTGGGGATTTTTAAGAGCAGGCTGGACAAACACCTCTCAGGGATGGTCTAGATCAGGGGTGGCCAACATGTGGCTCTTTAGAATTTAATATGCGGCTCCTTGTATAGGCACCAACTCCAGTGTTGGAGCTACAGGCACCAACTTTCCAACGTGCTGGGTGTGCTCACTACTCAGCTACAGGCCCTGCCTCCACTCCACCCCCTCCCACCTCCTTTCCTGAGCCTGCAGTGCCCTCGCTCCATTACCACCCCCCCCAGTGTCTTGCATAGTGTGAACAGCTGATCAGGAGGTGCAGGGAGGGAGGGGGAGGTTCTGATTATTGTGGCTTCCCATGGGTGGGAGCTGATGGGGGGCTGCTGACGTATTACTGTGATTCTTTGGCAATGTACATTGGTAAATTCTGGCTCCTTCTCAGGCTAAGGTTGGCCACTCCTGGTCTAGATAATACTTCGTCCTGCCTTGAGGGCAGGGGACTGGACTAGATGACCTCTCGAGGTCCCTTCCAGTTCTGTGATTCCATGAACCAAAGGCCAGAGAGGAGTAGAATCAAAGGAGTCACTCTGGGGATTCTCCCTGTCGTTGTCCCCAAGGCAGCTCTCTCAGGTTAACTAAGTTGTTGGATGCTCCAGCCTGTATCCAGTCTCTCCTGGGAGTGCCCCTTTCATGGGCTGGGCCTAGTTTTAGCCTTTGGCAAGCATGACCCTGGGGGTGCTGAGACTTGGCCTTCTTGCCTCAGCACATCTTGTTCCTTTCTGTGGCTCCCCAGTGAGTCCCAATGAGTAGATACTCCTCATACAGACTGTGAACATAAGAATGTGTTTAGTGTTTAGACTTCATTGAATGCTTGTGATTTGCTGCCTGGGTTAACATCTGACTAGTTGCACTGTGAGCCTCTGTGGCTCTGTAAATCACCAGACAGGAGAGAGACTTTACCTAGGAGAAGTGCTGATTGGCAGCCAAATGCATTACACCCTGCCTAGCAGGAAAGGTCCATCAACATCAGAGAGACTATTATGGTATGTTAACGAAGACACAAAAAACTGTTGTTGGGCTCTTGACTTCCCATTAGCTGAGTTTCCAGCTCAGAGCACATGGTAGGAAGGGGATAAAAAAAACCATGCAGAAGGAACTGATTATCTGTATGTTGCTTGGACTCTGGGGGGCAAAGTTTCTAGGCATAAGCAAGAGATCCCCAGCTGCTTAGACGGGGTTAGTCCTAAAGAATATGCAGAGCTTGCTCATAATAGAAGCTTCTATTACCTTTGAAATTTAGGACTGCAACTCGTCTGCATCTATAGGATTACCTGCTTTAACTCTGTAAACAACTCTCCTTTCCTTTTAAATAAGTCTTAATACAGGTTATGACAGGACTGGCTACAAGTGTTGTCTTTGTTGGAAGATCTAAGATTCAGTTGACCTAAAGAAGTGACTGGTCCTTTGGGACTGGCAGTAACCTGAACATTGCTGTGATTCGTGGGGAAAGGCAGTGGTTCTCAACCAGGGGTCTGGGGCCCCCTGGGGGGCTGTGAGCAGCTTTCAGGGGGCTGCCAAGCAAGGCCGGCATTAGACTCGCTGAGGCCCAGCGCAGAAAGCTGAAGTCCCAGCGCATGGGGCTGAAGTCCAGAGTTCTGAGCCCCCCCACCAGAGCTGAAGCCAAAGCCTGAGCAATGTAGCTTTGTGGGGGCCCCTGTGGCGTGGGACCGCAGGCAGTTGCCCTGCTTGCTGCCCCCTAACGCCAGCCCTGGCTTTTATATGCAGAAAACCAGGGATTGTGGCCCACATGGGCAGTGGAGGTTTTATAGCCCGGGGGGGCTCAGAAAGAAAAAGGTTGAGAACCCCTGGAGTAAGGGACCATCTGTCACAAAGGTGAGCTCACCTGCGTGGTGAGATATATGGGATCACCCAAGGGGACTGGCTGTGATTCCATGTTAATGCTGTTACAGAGCCTGAAGCGTTTACACTGGATTCTAGGTTGGTGAAATCTCCATACAGACCTCACACCCAATTTGGGGTTTGTTCTCTGCTTCTTACCAGTCTGCCCGAGGCTGGTGCTCGTGCTCTCGAGTCACTGAAGACAGCGTTACAGAGAGAGGGGCTGTGATTTCCCCACGGTCATTGAACAGGTCCGTGACAGAGCCAGGAACAGACCCTGTTAACTCCAGAGTCCCGTCACCCGCAGGTTGGGAAGGCCCCCCGAGCACACTGTATTAGGCTGCAGGAAGAGGTGTGCAGGGCAGCTCAGCTGCAGTCCCTGCAAAGACAGCCTGTGCATCCGAGGACAAACCACCTCGCTGGGGGGGGTGTCCCCTGGGTCAGGAGAAGTCAGTGTCCAGCCCTGTGGGGCTGTGCTCCTGGCTCATACCTCCAGCACTCACTGCTGCCCCTCCCTTACCAGCTGCACTGTTCAGCCAGCCTCAGGCCTCTGTGAGGTCACTTCCTCCCGCCCCCACCACCTCAAACCTTCAAACTGGGACATGGTGTACCAGTACCAATCAGAGTGCACTAGTGTAAATTCTGTCTGTACTAAGGGTTTGCACCAGTGCCTAAAACACCAGGGTGGCAGAGACCTTCAGAAACAGCAGTACGGTGGCACTAGAACCTATTTCTAGCTTGGTCTCAGACAGCCTGGGTGACCTTGGACACGTCAATGTTTCTCCTCCCAACTTCAGTCTCTTTACCCAGCTGCCACTCACTGGGGTCTCCTCTCTCTCCAGAGCTGCTCACCACTACAATCTGTGTGGGTACCCCCAGAGCTAAGGCAGGTCAGCTCGGGAACAGTCTTACAAGGGGGGCTGGGGAGTCTCTTTCCCTGGAAGTTTTTAAGAACAAGTAGGACAAAGCTCTGTCAGAGATAATCTACAGATACTTGGTCCTGCTTCCGCAGAGAGAGCTGGACTTGATGACATCTTGAGGTCCTATCTACCCCTACATTTCTGGGATTCGATGCCATATATACATATAAAAACACAACATACAGCTGGAGAAAGCTTCCCCCCCGCCGGGCTCCCCTCCATCCCAAAGATACACCATCTGTATCCCTTGACATTCCCAGACTGGTGTATCTCTAACCTGGTCTTAAAGACCTCCAATGAAGGAAATGCCACAGCCTCCCTTGGAAGCCAATGCAAGGCAAACACTGACCAAAACAACACTGCACACACACACGCTGGGCTTGGGGTTAAGGGGAGAGGCAAGAATTCAAACAATCTGGGTTCAGTTCCCAGTTTTGCCCCAAATTCTCCATGCAAACTTGTTAGACATCGGCGGCTGGCCTGTGCCCGCTGACTTGGGCTCACACGGCTCAGGCTGTGGGGCTGTTTAATTGTGGTGTCGATGTTCTGGCTGGGGCTGCAGTCCAAGGTCTGGCACCCTCCCACCTCGCAGGGTCCTACAGCCTGGCTCCAGCCCAACCCAGACACCTACACTGCAATTAAACAGCCCCTTCGCCTGAGCCCGTGAGCCTGAGTCACCTGGCATGGGCCAGCTGGGGGGTTTTAATGGCAGGGTAGAGATACCCTTGGTGTCTGTGCAGCACCTGTCACAATGGGGACCCTGATCTCAGTGTCTGTGCAGAGCCCTGCGCAACAGGGGCCTGACCTCAGTTGGGGACTCTGCATCTCCCAGCATTACAGGATCCCTGATTTTGTTTGGGGTCCCTGCAGCATCTGGCAAAATGTGGGGGTAGGATCTGTCAGGGTCTGTGCAGTGCCCAGTACAGTGGTGGGACGTGATCTGGGTCGGGATCAGTGCAGGGCCAGGCCCAACGGGGACACAGATCTCAGCCGAGGTCTCTGAAGTGCCCAGCACAATGGAGACAGAAATCTGTGCCACAGTCGTGCGCTGCCCGGCACAAGAGGGGTCATGATCTTGGTCCAGGTCTCAGTTTTACCTGGCACAATGAGCGACCTGATGTCTGTGGGGTCTCTGCAGTATCCAGCACAACAGGGGCGCAGATCTCAGTTGGGGGCTCCACAGCACCTGTCACAACAGTGGTGTCTGACCTCTGTTGGGGTCTCTGCAGCACCTGGCAGAACAGGGCCCAGATCTCACTTGGGGTCTCTGCAGCTCCAGGAACAACAAGGTCCCTGAGTTTGTTTGCTGTCTCTGCAGCACCTGGCACAATGGGAGCCTGATTTCACTTGGTGTTGATGCAGGGCCTGGCACAACAGGGGCTCGGAGCTCAGTCAGGGTCACTGTAGCCCCCGGCACAACAAGGTCCCTGCTCTCTGTAGGGGTCTGTGCAGTTCCTGGCACCACCAGGACCCCAAACTCGGTCAGGGTTTGTGCAGTGCCCAGCACACTGGGGGATGTCAGACCCAACGGGGACACTGATCTCAGTCGAGGTCTCTGTCATGCCCAGAACAATGGAGGCAGTGGTTTGGGTCACAGTCGTGCGCTGCCTGGCACCAGGGAAGCCGTGATCTCGGTCCAGGCCTCAGTTTTATCTGGCACAACAGCGGGATCTAATCTCACCTCAGGTCTCTTCAGTGCCTGGCAGAATAGGGCCCAGATCTCATTTGGTGTCTCTGCAGCACCTGGCAGAACAGGGCTATGCTCAGTACGATAAGAGCCCTGATCTCAGTCACATACCTGGAGAGAAAAGTGTGAAGATTTTTCAGCATTCGATATCAGTATTTCAGAACTGAGGAGAAAATGGGGCACAAACTAAATATTTGGCAACATAATAAAGAGATTATGGGGAGATTTTATGTCAACAGCTCAAGAGAAAAGATGGGAAATTTGAGGGGATTACACAGTGATATTGACTCAACAACAGAATGGGAGGGATTGTCTTGCCTCACTCTCATATGGCCGGCAGGGAGCCCTGGGTGATGTGGCTTTCAGAGGGGACAGGAGGGGGCTGGAGCCAGAAGGTCACTGGCTGTGGGGAGGGGCTGGCAGTGGGGTTTGGGAATGTGACTAGCAAGTGGTGCGGGGGGGGCTGCTGGGTTGGGCAGGTGGGGGAGGGGAAGTAGCTGGGACTGGGAAACCTGGGGCTGGGCCGTCTCCATGGGGGACACTTGCTCCTCCCTCCCCTCCCTGGCCCTTCCCAGGCCCCGTTGCCAGCAGAGAGTGGCCCCCCCAGCGCAGCCCAGAGGTGTCCCTGTCTCAGGCCCCCCCAGCCTCTGCCCATTCACCCTCTGCCCAGCTCAGGAATCACTCGGGGGAACCATTTCCCACCCGCACAAGAACAAATCCCTGCAGGTGGAAATGGGGGAAACCCCCAAACCTGAGACCTGAACTGGCCACTGGCGAAGGGGAGAGAAGATGGGGCACAATCGGGGGGGGGCAGGGGAACTTCTCAGGGGTGGGGAGGGGGGTCACCCTGGGCGCTGCTCGTGGCTCTCTAGGGAGAAAGGGGGCAGGACGGGGGAGGAGGGGGGTCCCCACGGGAGGGGGCAGCGGTAAATCCGAGGGGATCTCAGCCCCCCCCGTTCTCTCCCCGCTCCTCGGAGGGCACCTGCCCCCACCCCCCGGCCATGTCCGGGCGGCACCGACAATTACCGCCCGCCCCAGCCCGGTCTCACCCCCCCAGGCCCCACGCAGGGACCCCAGGGTTAATGAAGGGCTCTCCCGCCGCGATCTGCGCATGCCCAGAGCTCCACCGGCACCAACCCTTCTCCGGCCCGGGAGAGGCTCCAACGGCCCCGCGCGAGCCAGGCAGAGCCCCAGCGCCCAACGCTCCTTCACAGCCCGGCTCCGGCTCCCAGCTGACATCACTTCCGCTCCGGGGAGAGTCAGGAACTACATCTCCCAGCCTGCCCCGGGGCCGCTTCCGCCCTCTCCGGCCCAGGGAAGGGAGGGTTCCAGCAGCTGTTACTGCGCATGCTCCGTGCGAGCCCCGCTGGGGGCGGGAGAACAAAGCTGCTGCTGCTGCCGCCTGCGCGTGAGCCGGGCCCGGGCTGAGCCGCTGCTGCTCCCCGGCCGGGGGGGGGTTTCTCCAGCCGGGCCCCGCCCCGGGCTCTGCTGAGGCTCCCGGTGACGGAGCCCGGGGGGCGGGGCAGGTCCCGGCTCTGCGCGGTGCCCCCCCCCCCATCGCTGCCCCCCCGGGGGCCCGGAGCTGCTGCCGCGCTGAGGCCGGGAGGATCCGTCCCGCAGCGAGTCTGAGCCGCCCCCCCCCGGCTCTGCTGTGCCCGGTACCGGGGGGTGAAGCGGGTCCCCGCCCGGTGCCCCCTTCCCGCACGGGCGGAGCGGGGCAGCCGGGGAGAGACCCCGGGAACGGGGCGGTGACCCCCGGCTCCCAGCCCGGGCAGGGCGCTAGGGAAGGGGAGGACGGGAGAGGTGTGAGGGGAAATTAGAGGGGGCAGGTTCCCAGATCTCTGACCCCGCACACTCACTGCAGCCTCCTGCCCAGGGTCACTTCCCTGTGACCGAGGTGAGGAGCAGAGAGAGGAAGAACCAGCCCCGGACTCTCCCTGTTCCCCCTGCGGCAGGAGTGCGCTGCCCTGGGGGCAGGGTCAGGGGGACCCCCCCCCCCCAAGGGGCTCCTTTGGGTCTGGTCTGGTCCAGGGTTTGATTCACACCCTGTTGCTGGGAGGGCTTCAAAATGTCTTGGTTGGTTCCTGCTGCTGGGGGAGCACAAGGGGGAAAGGAGGGGCCGGGGGCCAGGTCTGTGCTGCACTGTGGGGACTGAGCATGTTCCCAGCCTGGCAGAATCTACAATCTCTGTCTGCAGGGAAAGGGCCTGGGGGAGTCGTGATGTGAAATGATCTAAAGCCTGTTCTGAAACCTCCACAACTGCCCTTCTCGCCCTGCCAGGCTGCAGAATGACGCCCACCTCTCGCTCCAGCTCGTCCCAGCCTCCCATGGGACAGGGAAGAGAAATGGCTGCAGTGGAGCCAGCTCAGGTAGGGGTTACTGGGGGGTTGCTGGTGGGTTCCTGCTGGAGGGGGAGGGGCAGGAAATACTGAAGAGGTGGCATCTTCTGGGGAGTTAGGGCTGGAGGGGGGCAGGGAATACCCTGGGTGAGGATAGGGAGTGGGGACACAGTGTGACAAACCTGCTGGGACTTGTCCTGGGACCAGTCCTATTCAGTTTATTCATAAATGATCTGGAGAAAGGGGTAAACAGTGAGGTGGCAAAGTTTGCAGATGATACTAAACTGCTCAAGATAGTTAAGACCAAAGCAGATTGTGAAGAACTTCAAAAGGTCTCACAAAACTAAGTGATTGGGCAACAAAATGGCTAATGAAATTTAATGTGGATAAATGTAAAGTAATGCACATTGGGAAAAAATAACCCCAACTATACATACAACATTATGGGGGCTAATTTAGCTACAACGAGTCAGGAAAAAGATCTTGGAGTCATCGTGGATAGTTCTCTGAAGATGTCCACGCAGTGTGCAGAGGCGGTCAAAAAAGCAAACAGGATGTTAGGAATCATTAAAAAGGGGATAGAAAATAAGACAGAGAATATTTTATTGCCCTTATATAAATCCATGGTACACCCACATCTCGAATATTGTATACAGATGTGGTCTCCTCACCTCAAAAAAGATATTCTAGCACTAGAAAAGGTTCAGAGAAGGGCAACTAAAATGATTAGGGGTTTAGAAAGAGAAGACTAAGGGGGGATATGATAGAGGTCTACAAAATCATGAGTGATGTGGAGAAAGTGGATAAGGAAAAGTTATTTACTTATTCCCATAATCCAAGAACTAGGGGTTACCAAATGAAATTAATAGGCAGCAAGTTTAAAACAAATAAAAGGAAGTTCTTCTTCACGCAGCGCACAGTCAACTTGTGGAACTCTTTACCTGAGGAGGTTGTGAAGGCTAGGACTATAACAATGTTTAAAAGGGGACTGGATAAATTCATGGTGGTTAAGTCCATAAATGGCTATTAGCTAGGATGGGTAAGAATGGTGCCCCTAGCCTCTGTTCGTCAGAGGATGGAGATGGATGGCAGGAGAGAGATCACTTGATCATTGCCTGTTAGGTTCACTCCCTTAGGGGCACCTGGCATTGGCCACTGTCGGTAGACAGATACTGGGCTAGATGGACCTTTGGTCTGACCCGGTACAGCCGTTCTTATGTTCTTATGTTAACATGGGCCTAGATCCTCAGAACAAACACTTGGGTGTTGGGGGAGAAAATTCCCTAATTTGTGAAACAGGAAACAGACAAAGCAACTCCCTGGGCAGGGCTGGGAAAACTGACCAGACTTCCAGTGCTGAACCCTCAGCCTGCTAGCCAGGGGCTGGTGTGACGTGGAAAGGGGGCACCCAGCAGGGAGGTGTAGGGAAGATGTCCCGGCCCCTCACATCCAGCTGCTGGCAGTGGGGAGGGTGTTGGGTTCTTTACCATGGGGCTGTGCCTGGACCCTACTGGGGACTCCATCTCCTGTAACAGCCTCTGGCTAGTAGGTCTGTGGTGGATCTGCTGGGAGAGACAAGGGGCTCTCACTTCGTCCCCTCACCCAGATGTCTCCTGGCTGCTCTCAGCAGTGTGGGGATAGGACTCTGCTGACTCTCTCAGAGCTTCCATTTGATTGGCTCCTTTCCTCCCTGAATAGTGGGGCTGTGAGTGGGGCAGCAGGTACTGAGTGTTGGACTCTTGCTCTTTCAGGGGCTGGTGACCTTCGAGGAGGTGGCTGTGTATTTCACCAGGGGAGAGGGGGCTCTGCTGGACCCCACTCAGAGAGCCCTCTGCAGAGCCGTCATGCAGGAGAACTGTGAGAATGTGACCTCGCTGGGTAAGGATTCCTGTTCCCTCAGTTTTTAGAAGGAGAAATGCAGAGTTAAGGTTCATGCCAGTCCCCCAGTGCCACCTCTGCTCTGCCCTGTTTCAGCATCACCCCGACATGCCAGAGACACCCACACTAGCCCTCTCCCCTCCCCTGTTACACAGCGCTCTGGGAACAGAGCAGTCCAGCAGAATGTCTAACATGTTCTTCTCTTTGCTAAGATAATATTCGGGTTCAACTCCATCATAGCAAACAGAAGCTTCCTCCCCCTGGCCTGCTCTCCAGTACTGAACCTCCTGCACCCAGGCCATCTGAGACTTGCACAGTGTTACTACCCCCTTGCCCTCAGCCTGAGTTTTCCTTTTGAGTCACTGCCTTCACTTACCCCTCACTAAGCCCCACAGATCACTCGAACATATGCCCCCAGGGTGCTGACAACCCCCATGGCAAGAACACACCCTTGGGCACCTTTGCTGACAAAGTCTACAACACTCAGCACGGAAATGAGGCAGAATTGCCCCCCAAGTTTCACATGCACCTCTCTGCATAGCACAGGCACAGCTCTGCCCAGCTGCTGCAACCAATCCCTCCATCAGCCAGTCACAGCTACAGCTGGCCCAGTGCACACAGCTGGAGGCATGCGGATAAATGCTGGGATTCCCACCTGTGAGCACAGCACAGACAACGTCTTAGTCTTAGTCTTTCCTTGGGTCGATTATAGGTTCATAGCTTTGAAGGCCAGATGTGACTATTAGGTCATCTACTCTGACGTCCTTTATACCACAGACCATAGAATTCATCCCGTTACTGCTGCATTGAGCTGAATACCTGAGTCCCTGTGGCAGTTGGTTAACCTTTGCACGACCCACACAGAACCATTCTCACTGGTTCTGGCCAGCTACAGGGTTAAGGGTTGGGGGAAAGTTTACATTAACTTTTCATTTCTTGGTCTGCAGAGGTTTAAGTTTACTCACCGTCCATATGGTGCAAGGCAGGAGACAGCACTGGGCAACCTTAACGCTGCATTAATGTAGCTTATGAGCATTTAGTTTCCTGTTTTAAAAAATGGATGCTTTTGCCGCTATAGCTGTGTCTGTAATTGAGCTTTGGCCAGCAGAGCCATGTTGGATGGTGTGCGTGTGTGCACATGCGTGTGTGCACTTTTTCACAGCCTTAAACAATAGAGCTGGACTGGCAAAGCTTTTAAGAGCTACCTAAGACCTACCTAACTAGTTCTTCGACAGACACCTGACACGCCACCTTTGGGTGAACGAATATGCGTGTATCTGGTCTATGGGATCCCAGTAAAACATTAGGCACTCTGTGCCCTCTGCCAGGTGGCATCAAGAGGTCCATGATGAGTCACATCCTTCTCCTCCTCCAGTCGCTGCATTAGAGTGTCTTTAAAATGAGCCGGCTGACCCCCGTTCCAGCCTTCTGTTTGGGTTCCACGGGGCTCTGTCCTTGGTCCTCTTCTTTTCTTTCTCTGCACCTTATTTCTGGGGAATCTCATCCGCACACACACATTCAACTGTAACTTTAGCGTCCTCGTGGCCAAGATGGAGTCTGCTCTGGAGGCAGCTCTGGCCAAGAGACAGCGCGCGCAGGAACACAGCAGGAGAAATCCCTTCCACCCCAGGGGCACCTGTTTCAAACCCCCCAGAGTGAACACACACCCCCACAGAAAAGTACAATGGATATAACAAAGGGAAATATTTATTTACAGAGGGCTGAGGGGAGAAAAACAACAAGGGGAAATATAGGGGGAGCAGTAAAACAGGGCTGCATTCAAACCAAAACCCCACGGCCCCAGTGGTAGCACAGTCTGGAAGGGCAGACACTGAGCCATGCACCTGCACACACAGTTTAGGAAGCCTGAGCAAAGTTTCAGTCCGGTGGTGAGTCTTGGGTGCTCCTGGTCGTCTTCGGTGCCAGTGAACTCTCCCCAGCAAACCCTTCAGTGCCCTCTTCTGCCGCTCGCTGCAAAGCCACTCAGAGCGACCACCTCCCCACTTAACTAGCTAGCAGCCTCCCTCCTTGTTCCCAATGCAGAGTCACAAGCCCCAGTACTCACAGCCCCATGCAGCTCTGGGCAGCCATGATACTGGATCCAGTTCTGGCCTGTCCTTCTCGGGCGATTCCCCCCAGCACAGGACTCCTCCTGGCTCCTGTCCTGGGCTGTCCCCGATCGGGCCTGTCCTCCTCAGGCAGGTTCTCTTTGCTTCCTTCTCCAGGGACAGCCATGCTGCCTCTCCCTCTCTCCCTGGAGCTCCAGCCTGGCCCCTGGAGTTTCCCTCCTTTTTCTTACTCTCTCCCTCCCCCCTGGGAAAAAAATTTAAAGGGACCATGCTCTCTAAACCCCAAAGGGGTTACACAACTACCATCTCTGTGCTCCTAACTCACAGTTTTGCCTCTCTGCTCCTGGCCTGTCTCCTTCTGTCACAACTGAAATCTCAGCCCCTCTCTCTCATCTCCTCACTGATGTCCACACTCACTCATGCCCATCTCCCCAATCGGGGTATGGGCCGCCAACCACAGATCTCCAGAGTCCTCCATCCTGGGCCATTCGCTCTAGCTGGTTCCAGGTATAGCCCATTTTTTTGCTATCAGCCTGAAGGTCGTGTCGCCAGGTGTTTCTTGGACGGCCTCTTTTCCGCTTGCCTTGGGGTTTCTAATGATGTTAGTTGCAGGGCTGGCTCCAGGCCCCAGCGCGCCAAGCGCGCGCTTGGGGCGGCGTCCCACGGGAGGGCAGCAGGCGGCTCCGGTGGACCTCCCGCAGACGTGCCTGCGGAGGGTCCGCTGGTCCCGCGGCTCCGGTGGAGCATTCGCAGGCATGTCTGCGGGAGGTCCACCGGAGCCACAGGATCGGCGACCGCCAGAGCGCCCCCCGCGGCGTGCCACCCTGCTTGGGGTGGCGCAAATCCTAGAGCCGCCCCTGGTTAGTTGGCTGCTTGCTCCTCATCTCTGCTGCAACCTGTGTCGTCTTTCCTGACTCGTACATGGACCTCATGTTCCATGTGCCGATGGTAATCCTCCTGGTTGCAAGAAGGGTAATCGGCTTAGTGGCTTCCTCGCGGCTTTCACCACCCAGCGTCATGCGTCTTCGAGTTGAAGACCCTTCTTTTTCCAGGCTAAAAGTCTGTTATCTCTATTGTTGGCGTTTCTGTAGCAAGTTGATTTTTTTACGGGGTGGAGTTGCTAGCCCCATGCCCAACCCTCCCCCTTTACCCTGACTTGGGACAGGCAGATAGCCCTAAAGGACCTCTCTGGTGGAGTTACTGATATCCAGCCATCAGCTAAAGATCAACAGCTGAAGCAAAGCTCTTAATATTCCCCCCCAAGCCCTCCCCCCACCTTCTTTCTCTACTGCCGCAGACAGCACCATTGTCCTGCCTGTCACTCAGGCCCATAACTGTGCAATACCTTTGTCACGGAGCTCCCTCTGGGGCCTCCTATCCAGGCTGTGCCTACACCTGGCATTTTCTTTTTGCGTAACATCCTTAACAATTGGCCTTTCCTATCCATCAGCTAGAGCTCTTAGTCATCCTCTCCTGTCTCATATCTACACCAGTGACACCGTCACAGGACCTAACCAGATCAGCCACACCATCACCGGTTCATTCACCTGCACATCCACCAATGTAATATATGCCAGCAATGCCCCTCTGCTATGTACATCGGCCAAACTGGACAGTCTCTAAGGAAAAGGATAAATGGACACAAATCAGATATTAGGAATGGCAATATACAAAAACCTGTAGGAGAACACTTCAACTTCCCTGGCCACACAATAGCAGATCTTAAGGTGGCCATCCTGCAGAAAAAAAAACTTTAGGACCAGACTTCAAAGAGAAACTGCTGAGCTTCAGTTCATCTGCAAATTTGACACCATCAGCTCAGGATTAAACAAAGACTGTGAATGGCTTGCCAACTACAGAACCAGTTTCTCCTCCCTTGGTTTTCACACCTCAACTGCTAGAACAGCGCCTCATCCTCCCTGATTGATCTAACCTCATTATCTCTAGCTTGCTTCTTGCTTGCTTATATATACCTGCCCCTGGAAATTTCCACTACTTGCAGCCGAAGAAGTGGGTATTCACCCACGAAAGCTCATGCTGCAAAATGTCTGTTAGTCTATAAGGTGCCACAGGATTCTTTGCTACTTTTACAGAACCAGACTAACACGGCTACCCCTCTGATACTCTCCTGTCTCAGTTACTCCAACATCCTTTTCTCTGACCTCACCTTGCGCATCTCCATTCAGAAGGGAAAAGCGCCCTCCTGGTCCTCGAACATGACTTATGAGGGAAGGTTGAAAGAACTGGGCATGTTTTTAATTTTGAGAAAAGAGTGAGTGGGGAACTGAGAACAGTCTTCAAATATGTCAAGGGTTGTTATAAGAGAGCAGTGATTAATTGTTGGTCACGTCCACTGAAGGTAGGAGGAGAAGTAATTGGCTTGATCTGCTGCAAGGGAGGTTGAGGGTGGGTAATACCAAAACCTTTCCAGCGATAAGGATAGTGAAGTGCTGGAATGGATTACAAAGACAGGTTGTGGAATTCTTGTCCCAGGAGGGTTTTAAGAACAGGTCAGACAAACTTCTGGCATATTTACACCTGATCCTGCCGCAGGACGATGGGAATGGAGTAGATGACTTCTTGAGGTCCCTTCCAGCCTATATTAGAAGATTTTAGGATTCATTGCCTTAGCCCTTTGCTTTGATCACGTCTCCTGGTGGAGAATTCGGACCATTTTTGTGGATCGGCTGGTACAAATTTTGTTCCTAGAGCTCTGAAAATCTGCAGATATCCATGGACCATTTTGCGGATCACAGATCGGTGGCAGATTTTATTTTTGTATCCTTACAGGCCTCTACCTGTCTTTCTTCTGTCTCTACCTACAACTTACATCTATTTCGTACACAGTGACTACATCTGAAATAACATATGAGATCACCATAACAATGATCAATGAATGATAAAACGAACTAATTGGCTCCATGAACCACGGAGACTCTTCCTTTTCCATCCCCACCTGCAAGAGCCGCCTCTCTTCTCTCTGCATGTTCTTTGGATCTTCGAATTTGTCCCTCCTGAAGTCACGTGGCCTGATTCTTATTTTTCACATTCTCCTTTGGCAGAAGAATTGGTCTGTGGCTCTTGAACTACACCATCTAATTTGCCAGCTTCCTCCACACACAGTGTTTTTTATGCTCCCTCCCTTTATACCTGACTCACTAGGTTCCCTAATGCCGCAGGAGGTGCTTTCCTGACATCTAATGCTGCTGAGATCCTGCCTTCAGTGATATCCCTGCCCTTCCAGGTCCTTACTCCACTGAACCCCCCCAGCCCATGCTTCCTGTTCCCAGCTTCGCCTGGACTCTCTCTTTGGCTCTGGACCTGTCTGTCAGCAAGAAGCAGTGCCAGGGAGACTTGCCCTCTGTCTGGAGTCTTCACTTTCTGGGAAATGCAGTTCCAGTCTCTGTTTTTTAGGAGCCACTTTGATAATGAGTGTCTGGCTGAGTGTGTTTCCTGCGAAGAAGGGGATAGTTAAATCCCTCCTAAGCAGAGTGTTCTGCACCTTTGAGCACCTGGGGAGCTGGCCCTGCGATTTTATTGTTTAAAATGGACTGGGGTTAAACTAATAGAATGTTTTTTATGATGATAGATGGCCTATGAATTCCCTGATCTGCTTTGTTTTCTTTCCCTTGAGCAGGGTTTCCAGTTTCCCAACCCTCTGTGATCTTCCCGCTGGAACGAGGGGAAAAGCCGTGGGTCCTGGATCTCCCTGGTTCGATGGAAAGCGAGATCCTGGGAAGTCCCTGCACAGGTGAGGAAACATTAAACAACCCAGAAACTGTAAGTGCCTGAGAGAACCGGCTGGGATTCCCCACACAGACTCTGTGAGCTCAGGACAGTCCCCAGCAGATCTCACTCCTGGCTTCCTACAGATGATGATTGACACCTTGGCTGGAGCTCCCTCCCTTCCTACTGAGTGTTTGGATGGGATGTGGGCAGGGCTGGCCTTGGGGAAATGGCACCCTGGGCAAACTTGCATTTTGGTGCCCCTGGCTCCCATGGGCTCCCTAGGCAACCCACGTTCCCCTCCCCCCAACCTCTGCACTGTGTCCCTTTGCCCCAAATGCCTGCTCCCCCTCCTGCACCCCTAATCCCTACACCCCTTCATTCCTAACCTCTGCCCCCGTCGTGCACCCCAACACCTGCCCTCTCCTGAGCCCCTAACCCCTGCACTGTGCCCCCTTCACCCCAGCCCTTGCACTCCACTCCTGTGCTGCAATCATGAATGATCTGGAGGATGGCGTGGACTGCACTCTCAGCAAGTTTGCAGATGACACTAAACTGGGAGGAGTGGTTGATATGCTAGAGGGTAGGGATAGGATACAGAGGGACCTAGACAAATTAGAGGATTGGGCCAAAAGAAACCTGATGAGGTTCAACAAGGACAAGTGCAGAGTCCAGCACTTAGGACAGAAGAATCCCATTCACTGTTACAGACTAGGGACCGAATGGCTAGGAAGCAGTTCTGCAGAAAAGGACCTAGGGGTTACAGTGGATGAGAAGCTGGATATGAGTCAGCAGGGTGCCCTTGTTGCCAAGAAGGCTAACGGCATTTTGGGCTGTATAAATAGGGGCATTGCCAGCAGATCGAGAGACGTGATCGTTCCCCTCTATTCGACATTGGTGAGGCCTCATCTGGAGTACTGTATCCAGTTTTGGGCCCCACACTACAAGAAGGATGTGGAAAAATTGGAAAGAGTCCAGCAGAGGGCAACGAAAAATGATTAGTGGGCTGGAGCACATGACTTATGAGGAGAGGCTGAGGGAACTGGGATTGTTTAGTCTGCAGAAGAGAAGACTGAGGGGGGATTTGATCGCTGCTTTCAAGTGCCTGAAGGAGGGTTCCAAAGAGGATGGATCTAGACTGTTCTCAATGGTAGCAGATGACAGAACAAGGAGTAATGACCTCAAGTTGCAGTGGGGGAGGTCTAGGTTGGATACTAGGAAAAACTATTTCACTAGGAGGGTGGTGAAGCACTGGAATGGGTTCCCTAGGGAGGTGGTGGAATCTCCTTCCTTAGAGGTTTTTAAGGCCCGGCTTGACAAAGCCCTGGCTGGGATGATTTAGTTGGGAATTGGTCCTACTTTGAGCAGGAGGGTGGACTAGATACATCCTGAGGTCCCTTCCAACCCTCATATTTTATGGTTCTATGCAGCCCTTCCCTGCTACCCCCTGCACCACTCTCCTGTGCCCCCAACCCCTGCACTGTGCCCCCTTTGCCTCTAAACCCGGCATCCCCCTCCTGCACCCAAGTGGGGAACCTGACCTGGATGCACAAAGCAGCTGGCACTGCTGCTCGCTCCCCCACTGGACTGCTGCTCCCCCGCCCCACACAGCCCTTGGGGGCTGGGAGAGGGGAGCAAGGAGCGACGTCAGGGCTTCCTGCACCCAGGTCACCTTCCCTGCAGGCTGTGTAAGGGATGGGCAGGAGAGCAGCTGCTCCTGATGTCTCAGCACCGCCCAGGTGGGGAAGTGACCTGGATGCAGGGAGCCCTGGGGGTGTGTTGAGGGGACTGTGTGTGTGTTGGGGGGAGGATATTAAACAGTGTGTGTATGTTGAAAGGAGTGTGTGTGAGTGTGTGTGTGAAGGTAGTATGTGCCTGAGTGAGTGAGCGCGCTGTCTCTTTAAGAAAGTTCCCAGGGTCAGGAGCCTGAACTAGGCTTGTTCAGACACAAGCAGCTGCCGGCAGCTCCGGCCCCAGAGAGGCAGCAGCACACGCAGATTGCCCCGTCCCGTCACCCCAGCTCAGTGGAAATCGGGTACCTGGGTTGGGGGGAGGGGATCACCCCGCCATCAATCAGCACCTCCCCCCTGCAGAGCAGTCAGGAGGATGCTCCCAGTCGGGGGTGGACGGGGTGATTCCCGGGGTGAACGGAGGGTGGGGGGTTGGGGGGGTCAGGAACAGCAGCAGCTGCACACATGGAGAGGGGCCCCTCTGCTCCGGAGCAGTCACCTGACTCTGATGGCTGGTGGTCCAGCTGCCCCCTGCAGCTCGGGTCTCTCCCACTCCCCCACGCAGCTGCTTATCTGCTCCCTGTGCCGCTTTCATCAGCCCAGCGAGCCTCTCGGCAGCAGGTCAGGTGGGAATCCAAACCCTGCGCCCGGCACCCCCTTGGGTGGGGCACCCGTACGGCCCCCCATAAAGGCCGGTCCTGGGTGGGGAGCAGAATTGATCCCCTCCACTGTCCCCTGTGGGGAAGAGTTTGGGGGAATTCAGTCCCCGATTTTTATTTTCTGTCTCTCCAGCACTTACTTGGGTTTGCTCTCTGCCTTTCCATCCCCAATTCTGAGATTTCTCCTCTCTTCTAGCAGGTGATGGGGTGGTGAGGGAGAGCGAGGAGCAGAATCCTCACCAGGAAGATGCTGAGCTCGCCGAAGCGCATGGGGAATTACTGCGAAGAGCCAAAGGGAGTGTGTCCAGCCCCCGTGAGCAGGGAAAAGCTGGTGAAAGTTACCACAGACCAGAGAGAAAGCAGGGAAACCACTCAGAGGAGAGAGTGGATGAACCCATTGATTGTCAGGGAACTCACAGGGACCTCAAGGAAACTACGTCCCAGGAGAAAATCCTCACGGAAGAGCGAGAGACTACGTGTAGTGAGTGTGGGAAAAACTTCCATTACCGCTCAGCCCTTATTCAACATGAGATAATCCACTCGAAAGAGAGACCCTACGAATGCTGTGAGTGTGGGAAAAGCTTCAATCGTACCTCAGCCCTTAGTAGGCATCAGCGAATACACAGAGGAGAAAGACCCTATGAATGCTGTGAGTGCGGGAAAAGCTTCACTCAGAGATATACCCTTAACTCTCATCAGAGAATCCACACAGAAGAGCGACCCTACGAATGCTGCAAGTGCGGGAAAAGCTTCACTCAGAGATCAGCCCTTATCTCTCATCAGACAACGCACACGGAGAGAAACCCTACGAATGTTGCGAGTGTGGAAAAGCTTCTCTCGGAGCTCAAACCTTACTGTGCATCAGAGGATCCACACAGGAGAGAGACCCTATGAATGCCGTGAGTGCGGGAAAAGTTTCAGTCAATTCTCCTCCCTTATCTCTCACCAGAGAGTCCACACAGGAGAGAAACCCTATGAATGTTGCGAGTGTGGAAAAAGCTTCTCTCGGAGCTCACACCTTACTACGCATCAGAGGATCCACACAGGAGAGAGACCCTATGAATGCAGTGAGTGTGGGAAAAGTTTCACTCACCTCTTCTCTCTTATCTCTCACCAGAGAGTCCACACGGGAGAGAAACCCTATGAATGCAGTGAGTGCGGGAAAAGCTTCTCTCGGAGCTCAACCCTTGTCACACATTACAGAGTCCACACCGGAGAGAAACCCTATGAATGCAGTGAGTGCGGGAAAAGCTTCACTCATAGCTCAGGCCTTTCTAAACATCAGAGAATCCGTAAAGGAGATAAACTTCATAAAACCTTCTCTAGAGCTGTCAGAAGATTTTTTCTTTAATTCTTTTGACAGTTCCCAGGTAGTGAGTGTTAAGGCTGTTTGCATCTTTTGCACATTGTAGTCCCTTAGCTCCCACACATGAGTTGCCCACTTTTGAAGCTCGCCCGTCTTTGGGGTGGATCCTGTGGTCCTTTGTATCAACTCCATTGTCCTGCGAGTCATGGGAGTGGGTGTCTTTTCTACCAGGAATGTCATCACCCCAGGTGGGGGAGATGGGGGGGTGTCTTCAACCAGCTACGTTGAGATAAAATCTACCTGGGTCTCCTCACTGTGGTTGCCATGGAGTTAGCTAGCTTGAGTTCACTTTCCTGATGTAATAAGACAGCTATTCTTGCAGTAAAGACATGGGCTATGGATAGTCAGTGGGGTTATCTAGCACATTTCCTCCTGATCTGACCTAATCACCATCACATTTCCTTGTCTAAACAAACCTGGAGATTCACATTTGTACTCCTCCTGCCAGTGCAAAGTTATTGTTAGAGACGTCAAGTTCCTCTTTGAGGACAGATTTCCTCATTCCCAGTTGTTCTCACATTACACTGGATTGTGCAGAACAGCAGTTATTTTGTTGACTTTTTTCTCATTTAAAATATATTTAAATATGAAGAAGAGCTGGAGCAGTGTCAGGGAAATAAGGGTCATTTTAGGCTCTGTGACCCTGGAAGGAGATGGGGCGACTCAGACATTCCATCCTTCCCCATCACCCCAGAACTGTTACCTTGTGCCTGAGCCATGCACAGTTCACCCCTTCATATTCCATCGCTTCCCAGCGTGTCTGGTGGGGTCATGTTCTTGGCTGTCCATGCTTGGGAATGGTGCTTGTACACGTCTTTGATCCTAAATCAGAGTCAGTCTGGCAGGAGATGAAAGTGTCAGACTTGGAAGGGGATTTCAAATGGATTCCAAGCACTGTTCAAATCCCCTTTTCCCTCAATGGCAAAGCCGCTTCTGGGAAGGTCGGCTGTTTTTTTTCCCGTTATGAAAGTGCTAAAACTCCTGTAAATAACACTAATGAGAAAGGTATCAGAGGGGTAGCCGTGTTAGTCTGGATCTGTAAAAGCAGCAAAGAATCCTGTGGCACCTTATAGACTATCAGACTTTTGGAGCATGAGCTGTGGGTGAATACCCACTTCGTCGGATGCATGAGAAAGCGCTGTGTGAAGCAGGTTTCACTGGATCATGGGAGAACCTCTCATCCTGATTCTGAGACATCAGATGTAACCTAGTCTGGAATTTCACTTTAAATTAAAATGAAAGTGTCTTCTACCTCTGTGATATGGGTTTTCTATCTTTCATGAAGGCTCCTTGGTCATATAACTGCATGTTAGTTTTGTTTGACAGAATGTAGCTCAGATTTTTGGGGAAATTTCAGACAAATTACCATGTTTTTACTTCAGGTTTGTTTTCCCCCCCTATCCCTGCATGATGACATGGAGAAAATTCAAATGCAGTTCAGTCAACAGGAGAGAATACTCCAAGCTGTTGAACATATTATCAGAGAAACAGTCGTATGTTTAAATCTCCACTCTGAAAAGGTGAACAGCAGCAGACCCCAAATGGGTGCAACTGACCAAAGTAAGTGCACATGGTCACAGGGTAGTTCAGTTGTTTAAGTCAATATTGTCTCGGATGCTCCAGGGATAGAATTCCACAGCAAGTGATTCAGAACTAGGAAAACGCCCAGGTATTTGGTTCCCAAGGTATTTGTGACCCAGTCCCTACAGGAGGTTACTCCTGAAGAGATCTCTTGGTTAATCCCAACATTTTGGGAAATGCTGTCTGTGATGAGGTGCATCCACCCTGCACTGGCACTGCTAGGGTTAACTGTGCCATGTGGGTTGAAGAGGCCACACCCCCTCACCCTCTCTGGGCATGTTCTGACTGGAGACGGAGTATAAACGGGAGCAGCTCAGCCTGGGTGGACTGGGGAGAACCAAACCTATGTTGTTGGCACAGGGTGTCAGGAGCGCCCAGGGCTGGGGTGGTGGGTGGCTGGGGGGTGGGAAGCCCAGGGCTCGGTTAGCAGGCACGTCTGGCGGGGGACCCCAGGGCTGAGGTGGGGGCAGCCCAAATTTTTTTTGCTTGGAATGGCAAAAAACCTAGAGCCAGCCCTGCCTCCACGCACCGTGAGGTAGGTATGAGCGGATCATTATTATCCCTACTTGAAAGAGAGAGAAGCTAAGGCTGAGAAAGGAGAATTGACTTGTCTTGGGTCACACACCCAGCCAGTGGCAGAGTTGGGAATAGGACCTAAGAGCCCTGATTTTCAAACTAACCATCGGATCTTGAATTTCAGACAGTGAATGACCTGAATAAAGTGCTCTGATGAGCTCCAGACCAACAACAGTGACAGTAATTATTCAGCAAGTATTTGAGGAGAAGTGCAACGATAGAGAGATTTGTGAACTGCTCAGAGACCATTAATGCAGAGAAGCAGCAAAATTCATCAAACAGAGAACTGGTTCTGACTTATTTCCTTGTTCTTAAGAGAGAACACCAAGGACCAGAATCTCCTCCCTGTCAATAACCCCATGCTCAGCCAATCAGGGTAGAGACTGAGGATGGGAGGCTGAGGGTTCTCACCAGCGAGCCCAAAGGATGGCCCAGGTCACAGATGGGATCACTGCCCAAGCACTATTTCAGCCCCATATTTTTGGGTGGACCCCCCACAGTGGGAGCTGCAGAACACTCCCCCGCAACACACACATGCACACCCTCCTGGTGTTGGGAGGGGAACAGGTAAAAGGACAAAGGAAGCAAGAGAAAAAGAGGAGGGAGGAAGAGGGGAAGCAAAAAGAACAAACCCTAATGGCCCCAGTGATTCTAAGGGACAAAATCCCAGGTGCAGAATAAAGTTCTGCCTCCTTAAGCTCGTGTTTTCCATGCCTAGAATTCAACTGTCACCAGATCGATCAGACTGAACAGGTTTCAAACCTCCAGGTGCCTCTTACCTTGTAAACAGGGATGGCTGTTTTCTAGTAAAATCACTAAAAGGGAAGGAGAAAACTCGAAAGAGGTTCCTCCTGGTGCTCACGTCCGTGAACCCGAATACTCCCTCAGTCCTCAAAGAGAGACCTGGAGAAGGAGACTTGCTGAATCAAAGCCACAGGGTCTCTGAGGTTTCCTGGCCTCTCGCCCTGTCCTGCCTCCCTGATGTCAGCATCTCTCTGTGAGGTCACCAAATCTGACCAATTGGCTGAGGTCCTGCAAAAGGCCTTTGTGATGTCACTGCCACACCCCTCCCTTGCTGGGCTATTGTCCTGCCCCTGGACAGGCACTTTGCAGGTTTGAGCTACTCCCTGTGGATCACCCCACTCAAGGAGCGTTCGTTCTAGGCAGCAAGCTGGCTAGACAGGGAAACATCAGATGCTGCTCCCAATGCTACACTCAGTTTTTCAGAAATTAGTTGACTTTATGGCCAGAAGAGACCATTAGAGCATCTAATCTGACCCCCTGCATATCACAGGCCTCCTGTAGGACACAAGAGCTACTTTTGAGGCAAACACATTCCAGAAAGGCATCTAGTCTTCATGAAATGACATCAAGAGATGGAGAATCCACCAGTTTCCTTGGTAGCTTGTTCCTGTGATGAATCATCCTCGCTGTTGAATATTTGTGCCTTATTTGTAATATGAATTTGTCTCTCTTCACCTTCCAGCCATTGGGTCTTCTTATGCCTTTCTCTGCTACATTAAAGAGCCCTTAAATACCCAATCTTTTCTCTCCATTAAGGCACTTCAATGAAGTCACCTTTCAATCTTCTTTTGATAAGCTAATCAGGTTGAGCTCTTTCAATAGCTCACCAGAAGGTATTTTTTCTAGTCCTCAGAACATTAGGTGGCTCTTTGCTGCCCCAGCTCCAATTTCACAACATCTTTTTCAAATGAGGACACCGAAACTGGAGGCAGTATTCCAGTATCAGTCTCACTGATGCCATGTCACCTCCTGTGACGTTATTGACATAATCTGTAACTGTATAGATCACCATTGCGACCGCTGTTCTATATTTGCAGCCAATATTGTAGAAAGGTTGTTGTGTAAGGGGTCTATGGAGAGGTTCTGATTGGCTGATTATAATGATGCTATCTCTAGATGTGTATCATTTTTTTGTAGTTCACATTATGAATATTGGCTCTATGCTGCCTGTATTTCAAACTTGTGCTCTGCTTCAGGGAATGATACCTTTGTTTAATTGATGAAAACATAAACTAGACACTTAGAGGATTGGAACTGATTTCAGCTGATGGACAGGCTTGCTAGGTTTTTATGCATTTGGACAGCAAAAGGCTGAGTGTTCACATTCATTTCAAACATCCTCGTATGGTGGAGCTCCTGAACATAATGGAGAATGGAAATGAAAATGTTTTTTTCTTTTCTTTAAGAGGGCACCTGCGTTTGAACAAAGGACCACTTGATCTGCAATCAAACACTCTACCCCTGAGCTATACCCCCATTACAACAGGAATATGGAATCATGATCTCCAGGACTTTGAAGGACAGACCCTGCTTCATCGAGCTCCTTTGCCATTCCCAGACCACAGGTGGTTTTAAAAATGGGGTTTGATTAAACTTCTTAAATGTGGTAAACACCACAGCTTGCACACCCACCGATATAGCTTCTCCCCATGGCAGAGCTGCCACCTCCTGGGGAAGTGGGTTGACTACACCAACAGGAAAACTCTCCCCCCTCAGCATGGAGCAGTGGTTCTCAAGCTGTGGGTCAGGACTGCAAAGTGGGTCGTGACCCTGTTTTAATGGGGTCACCAGGGCTGGCATTAGACTTGTTGGGTACTGGAGCCAAAAGTCTGAGCCCCCCCACCCAGGGCTGAATCCCTCAGGCTTTGGTTTTTCCTCCCCCTGGGGCTCAGTCTTTGGCTCTCCCCCCCCCCCCGAAGTGGAGGGGCTTGGTCCCGCTTTCCAGGGCTACGTAGTAAGTTATTTTGGCAGAAGGAGGTTGCAGTGAAAGGACGTTTGAGAAACCCTGGCACAGAGCATCTCCATTACTGAGCTGCAGCAGCATAGACTCACTGTTTGAAACATTGACCTGGCCTTAGCCTCTGAATATGTCTAGGCTTGGCTCCCTATGGCACTGTTGTGAGCAGACCCTGAAAGTACAGCCATGGAGACACCACACACCAGCCTTGCCTAGCTGGCAAGGATCAAACCTTCACAGAAAGACACCCATGGTTTTCTAGCCCAGCTAACTAAGGCCTCAGCCACAACCAGTTAACAGAGGGGCCTTTCTACACTCTGGTTCTGTTCTCACTGAAGGGTCATTACAAATTGTTTGCTCAGACCAGCTTCCCCAGCACACTCACTGCTGTGCAGCTCTGTACGTGTGACCATGGCTGAACAGCCAGAATTCCTGCCCATTTCCCCACTGGCTGGAGCATGGCTAGAGTGTGTTTGTGGTTAATGATGTTGCTGTAGATTGTTCATTCCCTGCCTTGGCAATTCAGACAGTCCCTTTTCCCGTTGTATCGCCAGCACCTCTGAGAGGCCAATACCAGAGGCAGGTTTTCTCTGGGCACTGAGATTTTTGAGGGCGTTGGTGGCTCCTTTCCTCACCCTGGAGAAACTCAGCTTTTTATTCCGTCCTTGATGACTCATGGAATAACAGCAGTAGCATGAAGAGGAGAGTGAATATCTCACTGCCAGGGGGAAGGTGGATGCATTCCCTCTGTCTGACCATTGCCATTGCGGGAGAGGTGGTTTCAGTGGAATCGAATGCCCTGGCTCAGACAATAGACACAGGGAGGTTTTGCTGTTCATGGATCTGTGCAAAGGAAATTGTGGGTCTGTGTGAAAATGAGGAGGGATATGAAATGCCCACGTGGTGGTGCCTAAGGCAAAAGGGAACCCTAGAGGTTTAGAACAGGATAAGTTCTCAAGCAACACATTTCTTACTTTGCCCATCTGTTAGTTTTGATGATTATCAATGGAAAGATTTTGCCATTCAGTTTTGTGTTTACACAGAAATTGACATTTACCAATGAATACATAGTTCTTCCAAGCCTGCCAGTGGTGAGTTTAGAGGGATACACTCACTCTTCCCACCCCCTATGCCAGGCCTGTGCTCTCCAGAATGTCAACTTTCCACAGAGCTGGGATCATTCCCTCATCTCCCCCCAGACCACTGCCTCACCCGCACTTCTGGGGTCCCTTTCTAACACTGTCCAACTCCCCTGCTGGCAGGATTCCTTCCCATTCCTTTCATTTCCTGCCTCCCCTCTGAGTGAAAGCTCTGCATTGTTCCCACACTGGGAATTGAACCCAGGCTGCCGGGGTGAAAACCAGGGATCCAAATCACGAGACCATATGGGGCTTGTATAGGCAATAGCACCTTTACACATTCACACCCAATAATTCAAAGTAGCCATTCAAAAAACCTTCAAAAACAGACTTCAAAGAGAAATTGCAGAGTTACAATTGATTTGCAAACTTAACACCATTAATTTGAGCTTGAATAAGGACTGGGAGTAGCTGGCTCACAATAAAAGCCATTTTTCCCTCTCTTGGTATTGACACCTCCCCATCAATTATGGGGAGAGGACCACATCCACCCTGACTGAAATAGCCTTCAACACTGGTTCTCCCCTTGTACGGTAACTCCCATCACTTCATGTTCCAATGTATATTTATGCCTCTATCTGCAATTTTCACTCCATGCATCTGAAGAAGTGGGCTTTTTACCCACGAACGCTTATGCCCAAATAAATCGGTTAATCCTTAAGGTGCCACCGGACTCCTCATTGCTTTTAATTCTAAGCTGATCGTAACCCTTTCAGTACCCTTACAAACGTAGATGCTTCTCACCACAGGCTGGCTGGTGGCTTTTCAGCCAGGCTCTCCCCTTTCATCAGCGCTTCAGTTGCTTGGTGTGGGGGTGTCTGTAGATGTAGGTGACAGAGAGAGATAAAGCCTGGCGAATGTCTCTCCTTTTATCATGTCCTTTCTTCCCTCATGGCTTTGCCCCCCTCCCCCCTTCAGAGTCAGGTGAGCATCACTGCGTCTCTCCAAGCAAGTCTGAGCAATTCCCCTGGGGTGTCCTCATGCAGGTGAGTCATTGCATTTTAGCTCTCTTGCTGGACAATGGCTGTCGATGGGTTGTTTGACACCCTGTCTGGGTGTTGGTTACTTTCCTTGCTGTTGCCACTAGGGAGCTAATATTTGGCTGACTCCCCCACCTTACTGCACAGTGACAACCACACTGCACAATTCTCATAACTTCATATGCATGAATGGTATACATCTATGGGTAGAGAAGTGACTTTCTGCAGATCATATCCTTTCCCTTGATACTTTACAAGTCATGCTCTATATGTAAGATCACGATGATTATGGGGGTTACAGCACGCTCCCCCAAAGGTATAGTATGTCACACTGAGATTCTATGTTCATTTGTTCTGTAACAGCATTACAGAGATCCAGTGACTGACCAATGGCATTTCCAAGTGCTAAAATAGCAAGCGATGTCAGTCTCTCATTGGCCATCAGCGACTGAAGATGTGGTTAAACGAGCCGGAGCTTCAAGGCGAGGGTGGCTCTGTCCACTGCCTTCCATTGCGCTGCTGGGCCCCAAGTCCCTGGTGGCCAATATGTGAAGCTGGGAGAAGAGAGTGGGGTGGCAAGTGGCGGCAGGACTTTTGCCACCAGGGTCTAGCTGCCCAACTTCCTCCTGGTACTGCTGGCCCCCCCGTCGCCTTCAGGTAACCCAGGAACTAGGCAGGAATAGGGTGAGGAAGCGAGTAAAGCCGAGCAAGGAAGGCAAAAGTGAATCTTGTCTTCATGGGCCGCTCGCAATGACGTCCTTTTTCTGTGCCACAGCTGACAACAACATCCCAGACAGAAAAGCAGGAGGCCAAAAAGAAACCGAGCAGCTGCTGAAGTAGTTCAGTTGGGAGCGTGCTAGACTAACAGGCTCTTCTATCCCCCTGTGTGCACGGGTGGGATGTTTTCTGAAAGTGCAGCAGTTCCTTTAACTGCCACGAGTCGCTCATTTCAGGCTATGCAGCAGGAAAAGGCAGCATGGGCTTCTGCACCGAGTTGGCCCACCTGCCCTTTCATTCTTCTCTTGCTCTTTGTCAGCAAGGGGAAGAAAAAGAAGCTCTCCCTCCAGCTGGAGTCACAAGGGCGATGTAAGGACGACTTCCTGAGTGCCCGCTCCAGACCTCTGCTCTGCCAGCTGACCCATTGAAGGGCTGCCACCACTTTCTCCAGGTTTGTCCATCGGTCTGTGCCAGGGTGAGCAACAGCTAAGCAGATGGAGTTTCTGTAGTGTAGTAGTTATCGTGTTTGCCTAACACACAAAAGGTCCCTGGTTCAAAGCCAGGCAGAAACATGCTGGCTTCCTTTTCCCAGATCCCCTTGCTGTTCAGGAAGATGCTCCTCCTTCTCCTATTGGCCTGTCCCTGGGATAACTCCAACCCCGCATGACAGAGGGTGCTGACAGCAGTGGAGAAAGCACCTTGGCATCAGGCTGGAGAACCTAGAGGAGTGCGGCGTGTCACCTTTTGGAGGCTTGTGGCTTGGCCTCCTCTGCTGTTGGAGGTTGGCCGGTGGAGGCCGGCTCTTCCTGCTGGCCTCCTCTGCGTGACTTGCCAAAGGAGGAAGTGAGGCAGGAATGGGGCAAAAGAGGAAAGTCGAGCTGAGGAAGGCAGGGCAGAAAGTAAGCACATCATTGCGGCTAAATGGGGTTAGTAGAGCATCACCATTCGTTCTGCAAAGCCTGAGGAGGTGCGGTTGGCTGCTGGGAGGCAGAATCCTGTGCCTGCCTGTTGGCATCCCAGGGATGGCTCCTTGCAGCCCAGGAGAAGCGGGGTTCTGGGGGGAAGGAAAAGCAGCAATGGCGAGGCTGAGTGGGCTCCTTTCTGGCCGAGATGGTGTGTCTGGGAGTTGCCTGTAAGCCATAAGTGGACTTCGTGGAGTGAAAACCGCTGGTCCATTCTGGCTGACCTGGGGGAGCCATTAATGACTTGGGAGTGGGGGCAGGGCACTGGCTGTGAGCAAAGTCTTCTTCTTCTCTCCTGCCATGGGGAGCCCGGCCTTAAGCCTGCCCAGCATGCACTGCAGCTCGAGCATTAAGCCTTCCTGTGGCATAACCGAACTACGGCCTAGTGTAATAAGGTGTAAAGTTTAGGTTGTGAATTTATCTTTAATTTCAATGGTAACTTACTTTGATCTTTTATGCCTACCACTTATAATCCTTAAAACTCCATCTTTCCGTAGTTAATAAATCTGTTTTATGAAACTGGTGTATTTTGCTTGAAGTTCTTGGGAAATCTCAGCTCCATTACAAGGCTGGTTCATGTACTATTCACAGTGAGGGAGGGGTGGACCCTGCGTAATAAACTCACTATTGTGTCATACAGGAGGCCTGTGATATGCAGGGGTTCAGATTAGATGCTCTAATGGTTTCTTCTGGCCATAAAGTCGACTAATTTCTGAAAAACCGAGTGTAGCATTGGGAGCAGCGTCTGATGTTTCCCTGTCTAGCTGGCTTGCTGCCTAGAACGAACGCTCCTTGAGTGGGGTGATCCACAGGGAGTAGCTCAAACCTGCAAAGTGCCTGGCCAGGGGCAGGACATTAGCCCAGCAAGGGAGGGGTGTGGCAGTGACATCACAAAGGCCTTTTGCAGGACCTCAGCCTATTGATCCAAGGTGGTGGGGAGGTGGTGACCTCACAGAGAGATGGTGACATCAGCCAGGCAGGACAGGGGCGAGAGGCCAGGGAAACCTCAGAGACCCCTGTGGCTTTGCTTCAGCAAGTCTCCTTCTCCAGGTCTCTCTTTGAGGACTGAGAGAGTATTCGGGTTCACGGACGTGCGCACCAGGAGGAACCTGTTTCGAGTTTTCTCCTTCCCTTGTAGTGATTTTACTAGAAAACAGCTGTCCCTGTTTAGAAGGTAAGAGCCTCCTGGAGGTTTGAAATCTGTTCAGTCTGATACATCTGGTGACAGTTGAATTCTGGGCATGGAAAACTCGAGCTTAAGGAGGCAGAATTTTATTGCGCACCTGGGATTCTGTCCCTTAGAATCACTGGGGACATTGGGATTTGTCCTTTTTGTTTCACCTTTTCCTCCGTCTCTTGCTTCTTTTGTCCTTTCTCCTGTTCCCCTCCCAACAGCAGGAGAGAGAGAGAGAGAGAGAGAGAGAGAGAGACTGTATGTGAGAGAGAGACACACAGAGGAGGGCTCTGCAGCTCCCACTGTGGGAGGTCCACCCAAAAATGTGGGGCTGAAATAGAGCTCGGGCAGTGATCCCCACCAGTGACCTGGGCCATCCTTTGGGCTCTCTGGTGAGAACCCTCAGCCTCCCGTCCTCAGTCTCTACCCTGATTGGCTGAGCAGGGGGTTATTGACAGGGAGGAGACTCAGGTCCTTGTTGTCTTTTAAGACCAAGGAAATAAGTCAGAACCAGTTCTATGTTTGATGAATTTTGCTGCTTCTCGGCATTAATTGTCTCTGAGCAGTTCATGATTCTCTCTAACGTTGCAGTTCTCCTCAAATACTTGCTGAATAATTACTGTCACTGTTGTTGGTCTGGAGCTCATCTGAGAGCACTTTACTCAGGTCATTCAATGTCTGAAATTCAAGATCCGAGGGTTGGTTTGAAAATCAGGGCTCTTGAATCCCATTCCCAACTCTGCCACTGACTGGCTGTGTGACCTCAGACAACTCAATTCTCCTTTCTCAGCCTCAGCTTCTCCCTCTTTCAAGTAGGGATAATAATGATCAGCTCCTACCTACTTCACAGTGCGTGGAGGCAGGGTTGGCTCTAGGCTTTTTGCCGCCCTAAGCAAAAAAATTTTTGGCTGTCCCTATCCCAGCCCTGGGCTCCCCCTCACACCCTCCTGCTGCCCAAGCCCTGGGCTCCCCCCAACCTGCACCTGTGTCAGAGGGTTACACCCTGGTGGGAGGGGGCTAGGCCTGTACTGGAATAAGGTCACTCTGTGCTTCACAGTGTGGCAGAACCTAGAATGTCCATTAGCAGGGGAAAACCTGGGGGGAATCGGCTTGTGGAATGGACAAAAGCCCCGTCTGAATTCTTACACCTTGCCCTTTTCACCCCAGCAGGCTACAGAATAACGTCCATGGTTTGCTCTAGATCATCCCGTCCTCCCAGGGGGAAGGGAATGGCTGCAATGGAGCTGGCTCAGGTAAGGGATTCTCAGGGAGCTGGTGGTGGGTTCTGCTTGGAGGGAGAGGAGCAGTAAATGCATAGGAGGGTGGGAATTGCTAGAGTGGTGGGAGGCAGGAAATATCTCGGGTGGAGAAAGGGAGGGGACAGGACGTGACAAACCTGCTGACACCAGTGTAGTTTAGGGTGGGATGGGTTGTCACCCCGGGGTGCAGTCTGGGGGGCTTCTGGGAACCGCTGTGCCCTCTAACCCTCAAGCTGGGCTGGCCCTTCTCACACTGATTTGCTGGAGATTCAGCCAGCCTCTCCAGGGCCTGTTATCCCCCAACAGGACAGCAGGTGACACCATACACCCAACTAAGCTACCTGAGTGCTTTACCTAAACCACTCAATGACAGATAGAGACAACAGCCAATTTCCCAGCTCCCCAACCTTGCACACTTGCTGTAGTATAAATTTAGAATTATACCATCTTATAGTGCACAGGGATCCCTCTAATGTCAGCTCATTAATATAGTTCCCCTTCCCCTCGATCTGGGACAGATGTGCACAGCGAGCTTGTGCTAACCAAGCTGAGATTTTCTCCAGACACTTCACTCAAAATACGCTGGTTAAGATAAAGCATAAAACAAGTTTATTAGCTGCAGAAAGACAGATTAAGTGATTATAAATGATAACAAACAGATCAAAGCAGATTATTTAGCAAATAACCAAAACTCAAACTAAGCCTAACATACTAGCTGGATAGAATTTGAATTAGCAGTTTCTCACCCTGACTAATGATACAAGCAGTCCACCAAGTTTCCATACACAAGCTAGAAATCCCTTTACCCTGGGAGCAGCACTTCCCCCACTTCAGTTTTTGTTTCTCAGGTGTTTCCAGGAGTTCTCTTGTGTGGGGAATGAGACCAAGAGATAACGTCACACCCCACCTTATGTAGCTTTTCCATATGGCGGGAACCCTTGTTCCAAACTCAGTTCCCAGTCCAGTTTGTGGAAAAATACAGGTACCAAAATGGAGTTTAGTGTCATGTGGTCTGGTCACAGGCCCTGCTGCGTCATAGTATCCATGACTAATAGGCTGGCTGAAACATTCACAGGAAGGCTAAGCTCTTCCACGGTCCATTGTCTTTGTTGATGAGCCATCAGCACTGTCTGGCTTCTTCATTGTTCTACCTGAAAGGCTCGTTGTGAGTGTTACCCAGAGTAAGCACATTTGAAATACAGATACAGAGTCAGTATCCATAACTTCAGATACGAACGTGATATGTGCACACAAATAGGATAATCATATTCAGCAAATTATAACTTTTCCAGTGACACCATTCATGATGCATCTTGTACAAAATACATCATAATTATGTCCTAATCATATTATAACCGTACCACTATGATGAATATGGGGGTGTAGTGTCAGATAGGGCCTAATTTCAAGGCACAGGAGTTGGGAATGGAACTTCCCCTCTTTGTGGAACAGGAAATAACCCTCCAGCCAGGGCTGGGACAACTTCCCAGACTCCCAGTGATGGAGCCTGAATCTACTCACACTTCATTCTACTCACAACCCCAATCGTTGTGGCAACTGCAAACTTTATAAGTGATGATTTTATACAATCTTTTAGGTCATGGATAAGAATGTTAAATAGCACAGGGCCAAGAACCAATCCCTGCGGGAACCTGCTAGAAAGAAATCAACTCGACCCTGGTTCCCCATTTACTATCACAGTTTTTAATCTATTTAATGTATGCCGTGTGTATTTTGTATCATTCTAGTTTTTTTAGTAAAAATATTGTGCTGATCAAGTCATATCCCTTTCAGAAGTTTAGGTATATTACATCAATACTATTAGCTGCAACCAAACTTTTGATCTCCTCCAGTAAGGATATCCCGTTAGTTTGATAGGCTCCATTTTCTCTAAACCTTTGTTAGTGAGCACTAATCATATTACCCTTCTTTGATTCTTTATTAATGAATGAAATCCAGTATTGGCTGCTCCATTCTCTTGATGAATATAGATGTCAGACTTCAGGTCTTTTAGAAAGTCTTGGATACAAGTTATCTGGACCCGCTGATTTAAACATGTCTGACTTTAATAGCTACTGTTTAATGTCCTCATGACTTCTTGTTGGAATGGAAAGAGTGTCGCAATCAACATCTTATGATACGAGTACATCATCTGTTTTTCTCCAAATCCCGGAGAGAAATATTTATTGAGGACTTTTACCTCTACTGCATTATTTTTGGTAATTCTGCCATTTCTATTAGTAAAGTACCATTGTTAGGATTAAGTTTGCACTTAATATACTTTTAAAATCTTCCTTCTTATTGTCATTCATTGGTCATTGATTTCTGATAGCTTTCTTTACCAGTTTTCTACAAATCTGACCTTCTAACTTATAGTCTTTACTATTGACTTCCCCTTTCTTCCATATATTTAATTTGGAGAGTGTTGGGATTCCTACCAGGGAGATACCAGTAGGGTCCAGAGACAGCCCCATCTCCTATATCAAGCTCTGGCTAGTAGGTATGTGATAAATGTGAAGATCCTGCCTCCGTCTGTCAGCTGGGAGACACAAAGGTTCTCTCTTTCTACCCTCTGATGCCTCCTGGCTGCTCTAAGCTAGGTGAGGTGGGACTCTGTTAACATGTGCCTCCCGGAGCTTCCATTTCCCTGGTGCTGCTGTTCCCTGAATAGTGGGGTTGTGAGTGAGGCAGCAGGTCCTGAGTGTTGGACTCTTGCTCTTTCAGGAGCCGGTGACCTTCAAGGAAGTGGCTGTGTACTTCACCAGGGAAGAGGGGGCTCTGCTGGACCCCACTCAGAGAGCCCTCTACTGGGATGTCATGCAGGAGAACTATGAGAATGTGACCTCGCTGGGTAAGGGTTCCTGTTCCCTCTGTTCTTGGAAGGGGAAATGAAGAGTGAAGGTTCATGCCACCCCACAATGCCAGCTCTACTCTGTCCTGTTTCAGCATCACCCCAATATGCCAGTGACACACACACACTACCAGAGACCCTCCCCTGCTGCAGAACACTTTGGGAACAGAGCACAGGAGCAGTATCACACAGTGCCAAATATCTCCTCTTTACTCAAGTAAAACTGGGGGTTAGGTCCAGCATAATGAATAGAAGCTTCCTACCCCTAGCCTTCTCTCAAACCCTGAGCCTTCTCTACCCAAACCAGAATGGGCTTGGTATGTAACAAGCAGGTGGCTGGAGTCAGAGCAGCTGGTCCAGGGTGACTTATCACACAGACACTCGGTGCGGCCTTGAATGCTGGCTGGGGATTTCCAGACAGGGGAGCTCCAGCAGCAGAACACTGAATCTCACCCAGGATTACAGATGACACAACTCCTCACTGGTCTGGATTGCAATGGAATGTAAATGTCTTCACACCTTCTCCCTGCAGGAGAATGGCTGTTTGATCAGCTGTTTGCCTTGCTATCTCTGAGGATCTGCTCTGTAGGTGTTCCCCAGAATTGTAACTTTTTCAGTAATATCATACTGTAAAATCTCATAACTTTACATACAGTGTTATTACACATTTTAACAGGAGGATAATATTCAGCAGGTTATGTGTTTTGAAATGATACCTCACAAGCCATACTGCGTACAAAATTGATCATAATTTTCTAGAAGCGTGAACACAGAGGTATAGACTGACACGGTGTCTGTGTGTGTGTTCCCAGCAGATATGTGGGTATTTCAATCCCTCATAAGCATAGTGTTCAGCATCTTCAAGGACCTGGGGAACTGGTCCTGGGAATTACTGGTTTACCAAGTGTGACACTGTATGGAATTGTGAGACACTTTGGTATTAATAATAAAATAATAATATAATCTGATAAAATTGCAATCAGTCGTGCTAGATATGCCACGTAAGGTGTCAGTGAAAATGTTATGATTTGCCAAGTATGATAATTTTGTTTCTACGTTTGTATCACCTTTGTATTGTGAGTTATAGATATGTAGGGTATATCTGTCTTTCCAGACTTGTGCAGTGTTTCTGGGTGACACCCCCAGACATATTAGCATCAACACTGCCTAGCCTGTTTGATGGCCCATTCAGGGTCATCATCTGTACAATGAGCCCATGGAAAGGACCAAGGGGATACACCTATTGAGTCAGCAAGACATGCCGGGGTATGCCCGTGTAATGAGAACTCCAAGGCTTTTCCATGCCACGTGCTGTGAAGCTTGTGTTTGGGACACAGGAAGTACAGGCCACATGGCAAAAGGAATATAAAGGGCAGCTGCATCATCTCCATTTTGTCTTCAATCCCCCTTTCTACATCTGGAGCAACTTCTCTACAAACTGAACCCTGGAACAAAGGACTGAATGACCCATCCTAGCTATGGATGTGTTCCGGACAGACTTTCAAGCCAGCAACTCACCAATACTGCTAAGAACCTGAGATATCCATTTTGGAATGTATCTGACTGCGTTCCCATTTAACTTCTTTCTGTCTTACTTTTGTTTAAACCTTTAGTTTAGATGCTAAAGGATTGGCTGGAAGGATGGAATTTTGGGTAATATCCAAACCTATACTGACCTGGTGATGTGGGTGACTCTTTGGGGTCAGAGGAACACTGTTTATGTGAGCAGAGTTTTTAAATAACCTCTCACTGTACTGGACCTAGTTGCTGATTGGGAGTCAGAGAACTGGGTTGCAATAAAGGGGGCCGTGTGATTTCTTTTTTCAGCTTCTCGATAACCCGTGTGGGGGATCAGAAGCACAGTTTGTGACTGTTCGGTGAGTTTAACTTCAGTGTTAACCAGCAGTTTTGGGAGCATCTGCTCTCCCTTTTTCAGCCTGCCCTAACTTTGGCATTTTCAGTGAGAACTGCCCCTGCCGCACCAGGTCACACTAAGCACTGAAGTTAAATTAATAGAATGTTTTTTTATGACCAAGTCTTATGAAATCAACTGAACTCCTTTGTTTTCTTTCATCTGAGCAGGGTTTCTAGTTTTCCAACTTGATGTGATCTCCCATCTGGAACAAGGGGAAGAGCCATGGGTCCCAGACCTCCAGCGGTCAGAGGAAAGAGAGATCCTGAGATCTTCCTGCACAGGTGAGGAAACATTAAACCACCTCAGAATCTGTAAGTGCCTGAAGGAAACATCTGGGATGCCCTACAAAGCTCTTGGGGAGGTCTCTCGGTTCATTATTGTCCCTAGCAGGGGTCATATCCTCAGGGTAAATATAGTTCATGGCTTCCTATAGATCCTAGCAGACACCAGGCAGTAGCTTCCTCCCTTCCCCCTGCGTATTTGGATGGGATATGAAGGCTGAATTCATCCCCCTCCTCTCTCCTATTTGGGGGAAGAGTTTGGGGGAGTTCAGCTCCTGATTTTTATTTGACCTGTCTTCAGCACTTGTTTTTGTTTGGTCTTCCCCTTTCCATCCCTGTTTGATGTTTCTGTCTCTATCACAGCAGGTGATGCAATGGCATGTGAGAAAGAGGAGCAGAATTCTCAGCCTGAAAATGTTGAGCCAGTGGGTAAAAACAGAGCATTATCGCAAAGATCGAAAAGGAATGTGTCCAGGAGTCATGAGCAGGGAAAATCCTGGGAGATTCAGCACAGACCAAAAACAGATCAAGGAAACCAGCCAGGGAAGAAAGTGGATAAATTTATTTCCTGTTGCGGAACTCAGAAGATCCTCATGGAAACCACAACACAGCAGGATATCCTCAGGCGAAAGAGAAAAAATACATGCAGTGAGTGTGGAAAAACTTCTCTCACAGCTCAGCCCTTTCTGTACATCAGAGAATCCACACAGGGGAAAGGCCCTATGAATGCACTGAGTGCGGGAAAACCTTCAATCGCAGTTCGCACCTTATTAGGCATCAAACAATCCACGGAGGAGAGAGCCCCTAGGAATGCTGTGAGTGTGGAAAATGCTTCGCTAGCAGCTCAAACCTTAGATTTAATTTACCCTGGTTCCTCAACTGTTGCTACAGCTCTACTACCCATCAGTCCAGAAACTGAGAGAAATGGAGAGTTCCAACCATTGTCCTTTTAGTATCTTATTGTTCCTCTCTCTGTTTTTTGTGCTGGCCTTTCTATTCTATCATTTTCTGCCTTTGTTTAGTTGGTAACAGTTGGTTTCCATCACTCACGTTTGTTTGTTTAAATCTCTATCCATTGTTAAATAAATTTTTTGCTTGTTCGATAACTGTACTCAGGTGCTGTGTGAAATACAGTAGCAATGGTCCACAGTAAAACTAGTAACCTGGGATACTTGGGGAAGAGAGGATCTGGGATTTCATCGAGTATCTGGTGATCCGGGCTGGACCCCAGAGGGGGACACATTGAAGGAACTCAAGGGTTAAGGTGGCTGCTGTAGCTCAGAGGAGGGTCCTTGAGTTCCAGCAGGCTGGTGAGTTTGGTCACTAACATCCAGCTGCCAAATGCCAAACTCCCTCTTCCTTGTGGCAGGTGGCAACAAGGCGACTTACAGTCCTCAGCACCCTGAGAAGGGTCACAATGTGTCTCTATGTTGATCCACCTGTCAAATTCACACAGGGAAAGCTCCCGATAGCACAAAACTCTGCCCTATGAAATCATGGAACATGTGCTCTGTGCTCTGTGAAAGCATGTAAAGAATCCAAGCGCTGGAGGACAGGGTTTGGGTGCAGAGTGACCTAGACAAATTGGAGGATTGGGCCAAAAGAAATCTGAGGAGGTTCAACAAGGAGAAGTGCAGAGTTCTGCACTTAGGACGGAAGAATCCTATGCACTGCCACAGACTGGGGACTGACTGAGTGAGGGGGGTTTGATAGCAGCCTTCAACTACCTGAAAGAGCAGCAGTGTGGGCTTTCTCCTGGCCACTTTTGCTGGGCTGGGCAGGCAGCCTGGAGGCCTTTCTAGAAGAGAATTGGGAACTGAGTTAGAAAAACCAATGTGAAAACCAGAACCTCAGGTTTAGACTCATTTATTTATAATATTAAATCTTCAATTCTAGTGTCACAGTCAATACAATTGCTTCAGCCTGATAGTTGCCCAAAGGGAAACTTAACATCTCTCCAAGGGGAGTGGAGAGAAAGCACTTTTCAGAGTCCAAGAGAGACAAGGTGGTGAGGGTAAGAGGACCAACCTCTGTTGGTGAAAGAGACAAGCTGTGGAGCTAACCCCACACACTTCTTCAGTTCTGTGTAGCCTGGAAGGTCGTCTCTTCCATAACCAGCAGTTAGAACATAAGAACAGCCACACTGAGTCAGACCAGTTCATCTAGCCCACTCTCCCGAAAGTGGCCAATGCCCGGCGCCCCATCGGACCCCTGGGACCAACATGGATACAACACCACCACAAACAAGGTTAAAAGTCAATGCACATGGGAGAAGGATCTTGTGTTTCATTCCTTATGTCCTAATCCCATCGTGTGGCCATTTCCTTTTCTTTTCTGTTAAAAGCTTTGGTGTTTTGCACAGAAACATTATTTCCCCAGGAGAGACCCAGGAGTGGGGGCTGCATTCCTGTGCCAAACAGTCACTGGAAGGGGGCAGACAAAGGCCTTTAGGACGAGGCGTCCGTCACTGTCAAAATATCATCTCCCTCCTGCAGGTCACTGGCAGCCTGAATTTGTTCCTTATCCTCCCAGAGTCTGGGGGCTGGAATCAGCACTACCCAGCTCCTCCATATGTACCAGAAACAAACACAAACCTGGTCTTTAAAACAAGCTGTCCCCTTCCTTCTCAGGGAAGATTTTTCTGTGATTGAAGTTGAGCTTCAGTTCCCCTTTCCTAGGGGCGGGGCGGGTGTGGGGCCAGCTCCCACTGAGATCTGTTTTCACCATTGCCCCCTTTCAGTCACTCTGGGATCCTAACTCTGCTCCCAGCTGTCAGGCAGCTTCCAGCCCATCCACTCTGTTCATTAACTTCATGGTCATGTGTCACCCCCTTTGCCAGCGCACAGAGCCTGCAGGAAAGCTACTTTTGCCAGATGCATTGGTGGTATAGTGGTGTGTGTAGGTGTTTTCCAAGCAATTTATCTGGGTTTGATTCCCAACCAATGCAATAATGGATTTTCTCTTCTGATTCCTCATCTGGAAGTGGTTTAATTTCAGTCACATTGTGTTACAGTCACATTATCTATAGAATGAGACAATAAATGTGTCAGAGTCCAGCAGGTCATACAGGATGGAGGCACACAAGGGGCTGGAATATGTCATCTGAGAAAGACAGAACCCTTGGAAACCTGCATCTCCCATCCCCTGGCCTTGCGTGTTATGATTCCAGCTGTGTGAGCTGTTTGTAGGATGTTCCGGCACGATGGGGAAATGAAGTTTTGAGTCAGTTTTTGCTCCTGCAGATTCCTTTGCTGTTACAATTATAATGACATGAACAACAGGGAGGCAAAATAAACATAAACCCCACATTGCAATACAGGTGGGGAAAGAGACGATCACGGTTAAGCCAAACACGTCAAAATAAAAATTAATACTAAAAAAGGGGAGAGGGAAGAGATCAGGTATGTGGAGATCCCCTTGATATTTCAATGCACATTGTTAGAATCAAAGTTCATACTTGACACTGGAAAACCCACAACTACCTGTCTCTCTGAACACCTATGATCATAGAATCATAGAATTCAAGATCAGAAGGGACCATTATGATCATCTAGTCTGACCTCCTGCAAGATGCAGGCCACATAAGCCGATCCACCCACTCCTTAGCAAGCGACCCCTGCCCCATGCTTCGGAGGAAGGCGAAAAACCTCCAGGGCCATTGCCAATCTTCCCTGGAGGAAAATTCCTTCCCGACCCCAAATATGGTGGTCAGCTGAACCCCGAGCATGCGGGCAAGACTCTCCAGCCAAACCCTCTGGAAAAGGTTATATCATACCATTGACCCATTGTACTATTTACCAGTGTGGCACTTAATTGACCTATTGACTAAGCCCGTTATCCTATCATACCATCCTCCATAAACTTATCTAGCTTAATCTTAAAGTCATGGAGGTCCTTCGCCCCACTGTTTCCTCGGTAGGCTGTTCCAGTATTGCACTCCCTGATGGTTAGAAACCTTCGTCTAATTTCAAGCCTGAATTTCCTGACTGACAGTTTATATCCATTTGTCCTCGTGTCCACATTAGCACTGAGCTGAAATAATTCCTCTCCTTCCTGGTATTTATCCTCTGATATATTTAAAGAGTGTAATCATATCTCCTCTTATCCTTCTTTTGGTTAAGGAAAACAAACCGAGCTCCTCAAGTCTCCTTTCATACGAAAGGCCTTCCATTCCTCGGATCATTCTAGTGGCCCTTCTTTGTACCTGTTCTAGTTTGAATTCATCCTTCTTAAACATGGGAGACCAAAACTGCACACAATACTCCAAATGAGGTCTCACCAACGCCTTATATAACGGGACTAGCACCTCCTTATCCCTACTAGAAATACCTCGCCTAATGCAACCCAAGACCGCATTAGCTTTTTAACGCCACATCACATTGCCTACTCATAGTCATCCTACGATCAACCAGGACTCCTAGGTCCTTCTCCTCCTCCGTTACTTCCAACTGGTGCGTCCCCAGCTTATAACTAAAGTTCTTGTTAGACATCCCTAAATGCATAACCTTACACTTCTCACTATTGAATTTCATCCTGTTACTAATACTCCAGTTTACAAGGTCATCTAAATCTCCCTGGAGAATATCCCGATCCTCTTCCGAATTGGCAATACCCCCCAACTTGGTGTCATCCGCAAACTTTATCAGCCCACTCCTACTCTTGGTTCCCAGGTCAGCAATAAATAGATTGAATAAAATCGGACCCAAAACCGAGCCTTGAGGAACTCCACTGGTAACCCCCCTCCAACCGGACAGTTCCCCCTTCAATACTACCCTCTGCAGTCTCCCCTTCAACCAGCTCCTTATCCACCTCTGGATTTTCATTTCGATCCCCATCTTTTCCAATTTAACCAGTAATTCTTCATGCGGTACCGTATCAAACGCCTTACTGAAATCCAGATATATTAGATCCACCGCATTTCCCTTGTCTAAAAAATCTGTTACTTTCTCAAAGAAGGAGATCAGGTTGGTTTGGCACGATCTACCTTTCGTAAATCCATGCTGTAATTTGTCCCAGTTGCCATCGGCCTCATGCTCCGGAACCACACTGATGAGCAAGATGGAGTTGGGACACCTGTTCTGCTTCAATCATTTACTGTCTCTCTGTTCTCTCCTTCTTCTCCCCCCAATTCCTCGTCTCCAATGTCTCTGCCTTTCTCCTCTTGCTCCCTCTCCCCTGCCCTTTCCCAGGAACTCACACTCTACAGCATTTAGGACAAGCCAGAGCTCCCATGTTCTGCACATGAGCCTGTGTCAGAGGACGTGTGACCCCGGTCAGAACCAGTCACCAGATCAATATGACCCTTTATGGGCGACTTCTCTGCCTGCTCTGCAATTTACATCTCCCCTCCCCCCCCCCTGCAAACAGGGTGGGGTACAGCTCTGACAGAGGCCTAACAGGAGAAATTTCAGCCCAAAGACAAATTTGTGTGAAATGCTGAGAAGTGAAGAGCCCCCTTCCCCTCCCCCCAAATCCCCAGAACTCTAGTGTCACCCCCATGGCACCAGCACTGGGAACCCAGTGAAATGGGGTTACAGAATACAAGGGGGGAGGCAGCAGGGAGAGGTGACAGGGAGTCTCTCTTTCCTTCTCTCGTCACTTTCTGTTCTTCTCTTTCCTTCCAGGAACTGCAGTCACAGCAGGGAGGGGTTTGTCTCCGTGTCTATCACGGAGGTGGTGGAAGTGACGGATTCTGTGATTTCCTGCAACCTCCGTGACTTCTGCAGTGGGCACAGTGGCTGACTCCAGGGCCACTCAATCAACTGGCTCCAGGGACCGCCCAAGCAGCGGCCAATGCGGCTGGCCCTGGGGACCACTTGACCAGTGGTCCCAAGGGCAGCAGGAGCAGCCACAGCTTGGTGGCCTCTGGCAGCACTTCTGGGGTGGCCAGAGCAGCAGCTGGCCCCCTGGGGCTCCCCCCTGCCCTAGCAGCAGCTGGAGTGGCAGCGACTCTCAGGGCTTCTCCCCTGGTAGCTGGTGCTCATTATCCATCAAATAAATCAAAACACTTCCCCCTGCAAGTGGATTTAGCCCGGGACCCTCAGAGTCAGCAGCTGTTACGCCCCCACTGAGCTCTCTGGTCAGGTGTCCTAGTGCCAGGAGCCTCCGATGTAGATCCTAAAATAGCGTTTTTGCACCAGGGGCAGCTGAAATTTTGGACCGGACATTGTAGCTCCACTGTTATTTTACTGAATTGCTTCAAAACAGCAAGTGTAGAAAGTCTCCTAAGTGCCAGGCTCTCTGCCATGGAAACAGCTGCCCCTGCTCTCCAGGAGTCTGTGCGTTCCACCCAGCAACGTACAAACCTGCTCCGCACTGAAGGGGGGTCAGACAGTGATGGTAACGCAAATCTTCAGACTATTAACCCAGGTCCCTTTCTTTAACCCAGGACATGCCAGTCACCTGTTAGCCATGGCGTTATCTTCATCTTCAAATACCTCTCAGGACATTGAACAGAGGGAGTGAACCCCCCCAAATGGCTCCCTGTTGAGGCGTTGTACCGAACCTGCCCCTGTAGACTGTCTGGTTTTATACTCTTAGAGCTTTTTCTCTTCAAACCCCTTATCCCAATCTCTGGGCCAACCTCCGCATTTCAGAGTTTAGAATTTACTCTCATCACCCTCCTATGGCACTTTCCATGTGAATTGGGCAAAGCAAGTGGGGGAAGCTCCGTGGCTAATGAAAACCAACACTCTGGGTGAGGCCTGAACTCACACCCACAGCTGTATTTCCCCCTGCATGAGCCACTATAGGTGCTTCTTAGACAAACTTGGGCTGTCGGTGGTTATGTGTGTCTGTGCTTCACCACTTTGGCTGCTCTGTGAAAAGCTGATGGTTCAAACAGAAGCTGGTGGGATTTTGTTTTGTTTTAAGCAATTAGAGTCTAGTACATTTTAACAGGCAGAAAATGTCCTATTCTGGTCTAGCCCCATTTGACTCCTTCTGTCCATCTTCTTCCTTCGCCCTCAGTGTCTTTCCTTCCCCATTGGGGACATGCAGAGATGAACCCCAGTCAGTCTGTGTCACAGAGAGTCTGTATCTCCTAAGGAATGTGGGTGAAGGATTCCAGCTGAATTAACGCCACTCACCTGGGTTAGAAACATTTGTTTCTTTCGAGCACATAGTGGGAAATGGGACATTAATTCAGACCCAGGAGGCAAGGCAGAGAGGCTTCATGCTCTTGATCTCCATGAAGGGAGAGAGGATCCCAGGAAGGAACAGAGCTTCCTTTAGATTCAAGCTGGGTCTCCTGGAAGTTGGAAAAGACCCTTGGTCACTGAGGATCTCATGGGATCGTGCTGCTCCAGAGGCTCCAGAGTCCTGGGTGCGGGAAGGGTGTCACTGCACAGTCTGAAATGGAAGGGAGGACCCTGGAAGGGACGGGGAGGAACAGAAAATGGAGAGGAATGAAACAGAATAAACACCTCTTCTGTCTCCCCTCCCCGACCCAGCAAGAACTGTTATCAGTGGGGAAACTCCCCACCATGAATGGCAGAGACCACAGAGACATTTGCCTCATGCTGAGAAGTAAGGTGACCAGACACCAAGTGTGAAAAATCAGAGACTTTCACCAGATGCATTGGTGGTATAGTGGTGAGCATAGCTGCCTTCCAAGCAGTTGACCTGGGTTCAATTCACAGCCAATGCAAAGATATGATGGTTCCTCCACTGGGAATTGGTTTAATTTCAGTCACATTGTATCAGTTTATCAATAGAATGAGAGAATCAGTGTCCCAAATCCCAACAGGTCATTAAACACCCAGTGGAAGAAGAAAGGGGTGGGACTATATAATGAGCAGTTGGAGTCATCCTGGTATTACAATGCTTGGTTTATTTTTTAAAAAAAAAAATCCTTTACTTCCCTCTCCCTTTTAGACTCAGAGCCTTTAAGGTCAGAAGGGACCAGTGTGATCATCTAGTCTGACCTGCTGCACCTTGCAGGCCAATAGACTCCACCCACCCACTCCTGTAATAGACCCGGGAGGGGAGGCAGCTCCGTGCACTGCCCCTACCCCAGGCAGCACATGGAGGCCCTCTGCTCCCCTCCCCCAACGGGTGTGCAGAGATGTGCCAGCAGCACTAAGGTGGCTCCCTGCCCACTCTACATACGTCCCTCCGTGCCGCTCCCAGAAGTGGCTGGCATGTCCCAGCATCCCCTGGGGTGGGGGGAGTGTCTCCACGTGCTGCCCCTGCCCCGAGCACCAACTCTGCAGCTCCCATTGGCCAGGAACTGTAGCCAATGGGAGCTCTGGGGGCAGCGCCTGCAGACAGCAGCACATGGAGTTCCCCAGCCCCACTCATCTAGGAGCTGCTGCCAGAGGGTTGTGTGTACCGGTCACTTTGGGAGCTGCACCACCCCTCCTGCACCCCACCCCCACCCCCAGCGCAGAGCCCGCACCCAAATTTCCTCCCAGAGCTTTGCTTGTCTTCCTTTCACCAGAACCATCCTTCTTCTCCTGGGCTGCAAGTAGCCATCCCTGGGAAGCCAAGAGGCAGGCACAGGATTCTGCCAGGTAAGTGTCCCCCAGCGCCGCGATGGACGGTGCGATGAAGGTAAGTCTTCCCGAGGCATGATGGAATGTAACGCAGCGAACCACTTGCCAGGCGGTCGGGGAGAAGGGCATTCACTGGAGGTACAAGCTTGTGAGTGACTCCTGAGCACAGGGCCCCTTCCCCTTTTAAGGACCTGCTCCTCATGGCCTGCGATTAGAGATGACTTGGCTGCATCTGGTGGGTCACACTCCACCTTGGGCAGTGTCCATTCTCTGGGTGTGTGATCGCTGCCTAATTAGAGTCCCAGACACCTTGTCTATCTAGGAGCTCTTCTGATCTTCCAGCTGTTCAACCAGCTCCTTCATCCCACAAGCACTGCAGGAGGGAGCGGGAGAGGGAGGGGGAGGGGGAAAGCCACTTCACAGGCATTCAGAGAGGGAGAGGAGACAAAAATGGGAATGGGGGAAGTATAACAGACCTATTGAGCATAGAAATCACTGCTGCTCCTACAACAGCAGGGACAGGCCACTAGGAGCTGGGAAAGATTAAGCCAGCATGTTTCTGCCTGGTTTTGAACCAGGGAACTTTTGCATATTAGGCAAACGTGATAACCACTACACTACAGAAACTCTGTTGCAGGGCTTTGCCCCTCCCTTCATAGGAACAGAAGAATGGCCAGACTGGGTCAGACCAAAGGTCCATCCAACCTCATATCCCATCTGCCAACAGTGGCCAATGCCAAGTGCCCCAGAGGGACTGAACCTAACAGGTAATGATCAAGTGATCTCTTTCCTGCCATCCATCTCCACCCTCTGACAAACAGAGGCTTGGGATACCATTCCTTACCCAGGCTGCCTAATAGCCATTAATGGACTTAACCTTCATTAATTTATCTGCAAAAATAATGAGGAGTACTTGTGGCACCTTAGAGACTAACAAACTTATTTGAGCATAAGCTTTCATGGGCTAAAATCCACTTAATCAGATGCATACAGTGGAAAATACAGCAGGAAGATATATATATATACAGAGAACATGAAAAAATGGGTGTTGCCATCCACACTATAATGAGAGTGAGCAGTTAAGGTGAGCTATTATCAGCAGGAGAAAAAAACTTGTAGTGATAATCAGGATGGCCCATTTCCAACAGTTGACAAGAAGGTGTGAGTAACAGTAGGGGGACAAATAAACATGGGGAAATAGTTTTACTTTGTGTAATGACCCACCCACTCCCAGTCTTTATTCAAGCCTAATTTAATGGTGTCCAGTTTGCAAATTAATTCCAATTCAGCATCTCTCGTGGGAGTCTGTTGTTGAAGGTTTTTTGTTGTAATATTGCGACTTTTAGGTCTGTAATCGAGTGACCAGGGAGATTGAAGTGTTCTCTGGCTGTGTTTGAATGTTATAATTCTTGATGTCTGATTTGTGTCCATTTATTCTTTTATGTAGAGACTCTCTGGTTTGGCCAATGTACATGGCAGAGAGGCATTGCTGGCACATGATGGCACATATCACATTGGTAGATGTGCAGGTGAATGAGCCCCTGATGGCATGGCTGATGGTGATTATGTCCTATGATGGTGTCCCCTGAATAGATATGTGGACAGAGTTGGCAATGGGTTTTGTTGCAAGGATAGGTTCCTGGGTTAGTGTTTTTGTTGTGTGGTTGCTGGTAAGTATTTGCTTCAGGTTGGGGGGCTGTCAGTAAGCAAGGACTGGCCTGTCTCCCAAGATCTGTGAGCGTGAGGGATTGTCCTTCAGGATGGGTTGTAGATCCTTGATGATGCACTGGAGAGGTTTTAGTTGGGGGCTGAAGGTGACAGCTAGTGGGGTTCTGTTCCTTTCTTTGTTGGGCCTGTCCTGTAGTAGGTGACTTCTGGGTACTCTTCTGGCTCTGTCAATCTGCTTCTTCACTTCAGCAGGTGGGTACTGTAGTTGTAAGAACGCTTGATAGAGATCTTGTAGGTGTTTGTCTCTGTCTGAGGGGTTGGAGCAAATGCGGTTGTATCTTAGAGCTTGGCTGTAGACAATGGATTGTGTGATGTGGTCTGGGTGAAAGCTGGAGACATGTAGGTAAGTATAGCGTTCAGTATGTTTCCGGTATAGGGTAGTGTTTATGTGACCATCGCTTATTAGCACAGTAGTGTCCAGGAAGTGGATCTCTTGTGTGGTCTGGTCCAGGCAGAGGTTGTAGGTGGGATGGAAATTGTTGAAATCATGGTGGAATTCCTCAAGGGTTTTCTTTTCCATGGGACCAGATGATGAAGATGTCATCAGTGTAGCACAAGTAGAGTAGGGGCATTAGGGGACGAGAGCTGAGGAAGCGTTGTTCTAAGTCAGCCATAAAAATGTTGGCACACTGTGGAGCCATGTGAGTACCCTAGCAGTGCCGCTGACATGAAGGTACACATTGTCCCCAAATGTGAAATAGTTATGGGTGAGGACAAAGTCACAAAGTTCAGCCTCCAGGTTTGCTGTGACATTATCGGGGATACTGTTCCTGACGGCTTGTAGTCCATCTTTGTGTGGAATGATGATGGAGCGTCTACACAGCCAGACAATCCTGCTGTCAGGGTGCCAATGCCTGAGATGATGGGGCGTCCAGGATTTCCAGGTTTATGGATCTTGGCTAGCAGATACAATAACCCTGGTTGGGGTTCTAGACTGTCTTATTGCCAAGGGACGGAGAAACTCAGCCAGCAGCAGGGGGTGCAGAACACCATCCTAGTGTGGGGGTGACAGCGCCTCCGGGATCATGACACCCCTATTGGTTCCACTGCTGGTTGTTTTCCTTTTCCGGTGGGACTTTGGGCAAGTTGCTCCCCCCTCTAGGGCTCCGTCCCCAGCAGGCAAATGGGGATTTCGTACCTTCCCGCTATTGGAAAGTGCTGGGAGAATCCCCCAGCCAAAGCTGCTCTGACAGAGCTAAGCAGCATCTGACCATTCAAGGTCGGAGCACACTGCCCAGGAGGAGGAGTGTTTGGCTCTGGGGTTTCACTTCAGCCCAGTCTAGAGAGAGGGGCCCAGCCATGGGGTTTGGCTCAAGAAGACCAAGTCTCCAATTCGTTAAGGGCGTTTTGAATTCCAATCCTGAGCTCCAAAGTGCTTGGTGTCATTTGCACATTTTAGAAGCAGGCTCTCCACTCCATTTTCCAAATTATTCATGAAACTATTGAATAGTACCGGACCCCGGACTGATCCCTGCCGGACCCACTAGCTGCCCCCTCTCCGTTGGGCAGCCAAACCTGGAGATGGGCCCTTGGAGTCTGGGCTTTCAACCAGCTCTGCACCCTCATGACAGTGATTGCATCTAGACCGCATTTCCCTGGTTTGCTTGTGAGAATGTCCTGCGGGACTGTGTCAAAAGCCTTAGTAACCCCGAGATAGATCCCATCTACTGTTTACCCACCTCCACTAGGTCTGGAACCCTGCCAAAGAAGGAAAGAGGCTGGGTTTGGGATGATTTGTTCTTGACAAATCCATGCTCACTCGTCCTAAGAATCAAATTATCCTGTAGGTGCTGCTGACAAACTGATTGGTTAAGAATGTATTCCAGTATCTCTCCAGCTATGGAAGTGAGGCTAGCTAGTCTGCAAGTCCCAGGGGTCTCTTTGTTCCCCTTTGAAAGATAGGTCCTGTCTTGTTCATGGATGGGAAGGGATGTTCTTTTTCAGGGATCTCAGACAAGAACTGGGGCACAACACCTGGTTTGTTAAGGCCACAAAAATGGAGGCAGGAACCTCTTCTCTCCTGCTGGCAAAGAACCCCAGGTACCGAAAAGACAGAGACTCAAATCCCTGAATGGGCTTTAGAAAAGGCAGTGGTTAAAAAGCTTGGCCCCGACCATTTCTTGTTTTCGCAGACTAGACATTTTAGCAAACTTTAAAATTCCTTGGTGCTAAACACCGTGAAACTCCCCTTTCTCCTTCACAGAGGGCTTTAATGCCCCTTATCTCACTCAGGCTCACGACTGCCCAGAGCTCGAGAACTGTCCCTGTTCCCATTGGACAGATGGGGAGGAGCCTGAGGTCCAGAGAAGGGAAATGACCTACCCAAGGGCCTACACAGCAAGGCAGTGGCAGAGCCAGAAAGACAAGCCACCAGTTCCGACTCCTGTTCTAACAGACAAAAAAAACTCCAGAGGCAGGGATAGAGCCCAGGAATTGAAATGGTGGGGAAATTTCATCTAAACCATTTCTGTCAGAAAATCCCATTCAGACTAAACCAGTTTGTTTCTCAAAATCATAACAAGTGGGATGAAAGTTCTTTGCAAAAAGATTTTGTTCAAAACAAAAGCATCTCCTGTTTGTCACAGTGTGTTAGATTGTCTCGTCACACACAAAGAGGAGACACTTCGATCTCAAACATTAGATAAGATGCTTCAATCTGAGCTAAGTCATTGCTGCTCTTAACAATTTAAAAATAAAAAATACAAATAAAATAGACTGTTTCAGCTATTCTATTATGTCATAATCTGCTCTGAGTAAACGTGATAGGACACCTCATATTATGCACTACTCCTAGTGACACTCTCCAATGGATCCCCATCCTTCACCCACCGTGAGGTAGGTAGGAGCGGATCATCATTATCCCTACTTGAAAGAGGGAGAAGCTAAGGCTGAGAAAGGAGAATTGACTTGTCTTAGGTCACACACCCAGTCAGTGGCAGAGTTAGGAATAGGACCCAGGAGCCCTGATTTTCAAACTAACCATCGGCTCTTGAATTTCAGACATTGAATGACCTGAATAAAATGCTCTCAGATGAGCTCCAGACCAACAACAGTGCACAGGAATTATTCAGCAAGTATTTGAGGAGAACTGCAATGTTAGAGAGAATCATGAACAACTCAGAGACCATTAATGTAGAGAAGCAGCAAAATTCGTCAAACACAGAACTGGTTCTGACTTATTTCCTTGGTCTTAAAAGAGACCAACAAGGACCTGAGTCTCCTCCCTGTCAATTACCACCTGCTCAGCCAATCAGGGTAGAGACTGAGGACGGGAGGCTGAGGGTTCTCACCAGAGAGCACAAAGGATGGCCCAGGTCACTGGTGGGGATCAAATAAAATTCAGAATAAAATTCGGCCTCCTTAAGCTTGTGTTTTCCATGCCTAGAATTCAACTGTCACCAGATGGATCAGACTGAACAGGTTTCAAACCTCCAGGAGGCTCTTACCTTCTAAACAGGGACGGCTGTTTTCTAGTAAAATCACTAAAAGGGAAGGAGAAAACTCGAAAGAGGTTCCTCCTGGCGCTCACGTCCGTGAACCCGAATACTCTCTCAGTCCTCAGAGAGAGACCTGGAGAAGGAGACTTGATGAAGCAAAGCCACAGGGGTCTCTGAGGTTTCCCTGGCCCCTCGCCCCGTCCTGCCTGGCTGATGTCAGCATCTCTCTGTGAGGTCACCACCTCCCCACCACCTTGGACCAATAGGCTGAGGTTCTGCAAAAGGCCTTTGTGATGTCACTGCCACACCCCTCCCTTGCTGGGCCAATGTCCTGCCCCTGGCCAGGCACTTTGGAGGTTTGAGCTGCTCCCTGTGGATCACCCCACTCAAGGAGCGTTTGTTCTAGGCAGCAAGCCGGCTAGACAGGGAAACATCAGACGGTGCTCCCAATGCTACACTCAGTTTTTCAGAAATTACTCGACTTTACGGCCAGAAGAGACCATTAGAGCATCTAATCTGACCCCCTGCATATCACAGGCCTCCTGTATGACACAATAGCAGGTGAGGGTGGGGGCTGAGGAAGCGAGCGGGCAGGCAGTGGCGGGGGGGCAGGTGAGCCGGCGGCTGGCCCCAGCTCACCTCCACTCTGCCTCCTCCCCTGAATGCCCCGCCTCGCTTTCCCCCTACCCCTGCTAATCAGCTGTTCGCGCAGGAAGCCTTGGAGGGGAGAGAAGCCGCATGGCGGCTTCGCACTCAGGCCCAGCAAGGTGGAGACGGAGACGAGGTGAGCTGGGGCAGGGGGGCCGCCCGCACCGCAGCAGGTAACCCGGGGGGGGCACTGGGGAACCGCTCCCCACCCCAGCTCACCTACCTCCCCTCTGCCTCCCTGGGCCTGAGCACGAAGCCATTTGCTTCTCAGCCTTCCCGCGTGAACCATCAGGGGCACGGACTCCAGGGGCCGTCAGGGGACAGGGAGAAGGGGTGGTTGGATGGGGCAAGGGTCCCAGGGGGGCCATCAGGAATGACAGGAGGGGTTGGATGGGGTGGCAGGGGGCAGTCAGGGGACAGGGAAGGAGGGTAGATGGGGTAGGGGTCCCGGAGGAGGTGTCAAGGAACATGGGGGGTTGGATGGGGCAGGCGTCCCTGGGGGCAGGGGTGGGCCACAACCCCCATGTAGGGTGAGGAGGGAACTGGTTGTTAAGATTTTGGCAGCTCATCACTGGCCAGGGGGGTGGGAGGCTGAGGAGGCGAGCAGTGGTGGGGGGTGAGTATGCGAGCCGGGAGGGGGAACGGAGCTGAGCGGGGGTCTGAGGAGGCAAGCGGGCGGGCATTGGCGGGGGGGCAGGTGAGCTGGCGGTGGGGGAGGAGAGGTGAGGAGGCGAGTGGGCGGGCAGGCAGGTGAGCCGTGGGGGGCTGAGGCGAGTGAGCCGGCAGCAGGGGAGGGGGGTTGAGGTGAGCGGGGGGGGGCTGAGGAGGTGAGCGAGGAGTCAGTGGCTGACCTGTTCTACTGATCTGGTCTGGCTCCCAGCCCCTCTCCAAGGGTTGCAGTTGTCTGGAGGTGCTGCCTTCCTCAGTCCCACCTCATTCACTCCACAGGGTGACGGATTACCAAGGGGGGGGGGGAGATCTTATTCTATCTCTAACAAAAAGACATTTTCCTTTTACCTTAATTATACTACCTTAGGGGCCCCCTATAACATATTAGCAAGGTTCATTACCGCTGTTTTGGCAGGGCGGTGCTGGGGAAGGAGGGTTTGTTTCCACGGAGCAGGCGGCACTTTGGGGGGGGGATTGTTTCGGAGTGCCTGGGCAGTGCTGGGGGAGTTGTGTTTCAGAGGGGCTGGGCAGTGCTGGGGGGGTTCGGTGGAATTTTCAGCCCTCAGCTGTTTTCTTTGGAGTAATATTGCCCTTGCCACTTCACGAGTTGTGCAGGCCTGGACTAAACCACAGCCTCGGGACTCAGCATTCAAGTATCCTGCAGTCTGAGCTTCGCATCTGATACATTCCCTCGTTGGCTACCATTGTTTGCCCAGCATGGAAGTGCTTCTTGTCCAACAAGGCAGCCAGATTGGGACCCGAAGGTGCGGAATGGCTCTGAAGGAATCAGCTGTTTCTCTCTGTGCTTCATCTAACTTTGGATCCAAATGGTAAAAGACAGTTGTGCCCAATTTAATCATGGGGTCCTTCAGGAGTGTGACCAATGCCACTTAACTAGGGAGCAGGGTTCTAAAAATAGTTTACCTGGGCCACAGCTTCCATCTCGGGGGTGACAATCAACCACTAGTACCTGCAATTTCTACCTGAGCTCTTGTGAAATCTTTGACCTTCCTTGGAGTAATTTTATACTTCTCTGGCGTAGAATTCTTCACCAACCGCACAACAGATCAGTAGCGATAGTGAGGTATAACTCCCCCTACTATGCCTTTTTATTTCTTTAATCTGCTGGCACAGATTTAAATTAGGGACTAAATTCAGGTGCGGCTTAGAATCCCTGTAAGACAACAAATGTCAGGTCTCGATTAAAAATAGGTATCTTTCTGAAGCTATATCACATTCAACATGGATTTCATTTTCTACACATTTGCAGCATCTCCCAGGGGTGAGCTGAAGAGAAATGTCACTTCCATTTTTCCCATCTCTACCTAGCTAGGGATTGCATTTCCCAAATAATAGGCAACATGCAGCTGATTAGGAAGGAGATCTCTTCAGGAGCGACCTCCTGCAGGGCCTGGGCCACAATGGCTTTGGTAGCCAAATGCATGGGCACTTTGCTTAGTTATAAGTTATTTATGAGTGAATCCTCTTCCCAGCCCTTTAGAAAAAATATAGACCTAAGAAGCTGAACAAAAGGGAGATTGGGATGGTGATGAGGAATCAGGGTAAATCAGAGGGATTCCCTATGTTCTTCTGCTGATAGAGGAGAAATGACGTTTTCCCCTATCCCTGCCTTGTTCCTGCACTTTGTTATAGTTCAATATATTTTTAGTGAGAAAAATGGTAGTAAAAATATCTGCTCCCCAGCACAACCTGAACCAACATCAGAGCAACTGGGAATGAAACAATTGGTTCCTAAAGGGGGAACTCGATGACTAACAATTGCTGTGAAATGGAGGAACAGTATAACCGGGATGCTCAGGGTTTGTTTAGACCAGGGAAAGTGATGGAGTTTAGGTCAGGTCACGGGGGAAGCTAATGCCAACCCCTGCACCCGGGCTGCATCTGCTCTACAACTCTAATTGTCTTTTTACACCAAGATGACTAACTTGAGCAGCCAACGCCATGTACAGCCCTAGTGGATGGAAGGCTCAGGTAGTTTTTGCCTCAGTGTAGCTTGTTGGGTGTGACGATGCGGTCTTGGTGGGACCCAACTGAGAGTGCCAGTTCAGGACCAATTGCTTAAACAGGGCAGTTCTAGCCCTGGGCTGGGGTTTTTCCACCTGTAAGGCAAAGCAAACCAGCCAGCCAAAGAGGACTTTGGTTTCACCCCACTGGCTAACCACAAGTCACACAAGCAATTTCCTTAGACAGTCCAGTCTCCCAGTATCCCCACCAGTGCCACTCATCCTGGGGATGAATGGTTATGAAAACCAACACCCCAATAAAAGAAAACGGTTCTCTCGATCCCAAAGGACCAAGCCCCAGACCCAGGTCAATATACACATCAGATCTTACCCACAAATCACGCTGTTGCCAATCCTTTAGAATCTAAAATCTAAAGGTTTATTCATAAAAGGAAAAAAAAGATAGAGCTGAGAGTTAGAATTGGTTAAATGGAATCAATTACATGCAGTAATGGCAAAGTTCTTAGTTCAGGCTTGTAGCAGTGACGGAGTAAACTGCAGGTTCAAATCAAGTCTCTGGAGAACATCCCCCGCTGGGATGGGTCAGTCAGTCCTTTGTGCAGAGCTTCAGTTTGTAGCAAAGTCCCTCCAGAGGTAAGAAGCAGGATTGAAGACAAGATGGAGATGAGGCATCAGCCTTTTATAGTCTCTTTTCCAGGTGTAAGAACCTCTTTGTCCTTACTGTGGAAAATTACAGCAAAATGGAGTCTGGAGTCACACGGGCAACTCCTTGCATACTTTGCTGAGTCACAAGGCGTATTTGCCTTCTCTCCATGGGTCAATTGTATAGCTGATGGTCCTTAATGGGACATCAAGCAGGCTAGGCAGAGCTAACACCAACTTGTCTGGGATGTCTCCCAGAAGCAGAGCACAAGTTTGAAATACAGACAGGATAGAGCCAATATTCATAACTTCAACTAAAAAATGACATGTATACAGACAGTATAATCATAACCAGCAACCCATAACCTGGTCTTAGACACCTTATATGACCCCCTTTACATAAGATTTGGTGCCACTACAGGACCTTGGTTACAACCATGTTCTATATGGTCCCAGATTATATCAATAACGTCACCTGGAGCTGATGAACATTCCTGGCTGGAGGGACACACACTCCTTCAATTCAAAAGGAAAGGAGTTGATAGAGAAGATCACAGGACTGACCCCAAAGAAGGGTGAGTTATACAAGGCAGAAGCAGGAAACTCATCTGAGGGAGCTGAGACACCACGGTGAAGATGGTGCAAAGATCACTATGACGGAATTAACAAATGTGATTAAAAAAAAAATCTTTGGTCAGTCCTAGTCAAGGCGTTTGTGGATTTTCAGATGTCTAATAAGGACTGAGCTGTAACCGAAGCTTTTCCCGCACTCAGAGCACGTGTAGGGCATCTGCCCTGTGTGGATTCTCCTATGTCTGATAAGGTGTGAGCTCTGCTTGAAGCGTTTCCCGCACTCAGAGCATTCATAAGGTTTCTCACCGGTGTGGATTCTCTGATGTGCGACAAGGTTTGAGCTCCGATGGAAGCATTTCCCGCACTCAGAGCAGGAGTAGGGTTTCTCTCCTGTGTGGATTCTACCATGTGCGAGAAGGGTTGAGCTCAGATGGAAGTTTTTCCCACAGTCAGAGCATGTGTAGGGCGTTTCTCCTGTATGGATTTTCTGATGTCTAATAAGGTTTGAGCGCTGATTGAAGCGTTTCTCGCACTCAGAGCACGTGTACAGTTTCTCTCCAGTGTGGATTCTCTGATGTGTGATAAGGATTGAGCTTCGATTGAAGCTTTTCCCACACTCATGGCATGTGTAGCGTGTCTCTTCCAAGTTGTTTCTCTCACGTGTAATAAGGTCTGAGTGGCTACTGAAGTTCTCCTCTGGCCTGTGCAGAGTCTCACAGGCTTTTGCTTTTTCTGGGAGTGCACAACTCCTGGAATCGTTCCCTTTGGATCTTCCTGATAACATCCTATGTGGTTCTACTTTCTCAGCATCTTCCTGCTGGGGTTTCTCCTCCTCATTCTCACTCACCTTCCCATCACCTGACGGGAGACAGAGAGAATCCAGACACAGGTCACTCTCTGCACCTGAGAGAAAGGAAATATCAGAGAGAGGAATGGAAAAAGGAGGGAACAAACCAAAATATGTGCAGGAAAGATCAATCCTATCAGGAGCTGATTTTCCCCAAACCCTTCCCCAGAGGAGAGAGGAAGCATTTCACATCTCACCAGAACACTCAGGGGAAAGTGAGATGGGGAGGGACCTGCTGCCAGTTGTCAGTCAGAATAGGTGGGAAGCCATGAGTGACATCTGCCATAATGATTCCACATCTGCAGGGAACAATCTTGAACTTGGAGAGCTCACAAGGTCTTTGTAGGGCATCCCAAATGTTTCCTGCATTCACAGACAGTTTTTGAGTTGGTTTAACCAATTCCTCACCTGTGCAGGCAGCTCTTGGGAGCACTTTTTTTCTCAGAGCCCTGGAGGTCTGGGACCCACGGCTCTTCCCCTTTTTCCAGCTGAGAGATCACATCAGGTCTGGAAACTGGAAACCCTACTGCAGGCAAAGAAAACAAGGGAGGTCAGTGGAATTTGTGGGATACTTGTCACAAGGAATAGTCCATGGTTTTAACCCCAGCTCATTTTTAAGCAGTAACATCCCAAGGCCAGCTTCCTTGGCTCAAAGTGACAGGAGAGTTATTATGATTATAAATCATATGAATTACCTTAGTGCCTAAGGACCCACTAACAGTGGGTCTCCATTGTGCTAGGCACAGTACAAACCCAGAATAGTAGCTGGGCCATGCCCTGAAGAATTTACAATCTGAATAGACAAGACAGACACAGAATGGGGGAAGGGATAGACCCCACTGTTAGAATAGAGATATTCAGGCCTGCCTGTAAAGCCTATAGTTTAAGAACTTAGGGGTATTTTTATCACTTAGCTACTTACAGGGGTATAAAAACAAAAACAAAATCACTGTCTGTATTTGTAAGGGCCTTCTCTTACTGTGACCGTCTGAGGCCTTGTTCTTAGGCTAAGGCCTTTGGCTAAGCAGCAGGGGCAGCCATAAGCTGGGAAGCGAAGGGTCACATCCTCACATCCCAAACCAGTCACACTGAAATAAGGTGCTATTGGGCTGTTAGGAAGATGATCCTGTCCCGACAGTGCCCATCACCACCAGATAAAGAAACAGATCTTAAGATGGTTAAAGAAAACTTAGTTTGACAGCAGCCTGTCTGGCAAGAAATCACTTCTCAATGGTTGTGGTTGTGAAACCCTCATTTCTGTATTGCTTTATCTTTATGGCCTCCACTTTTCCATTGTTAATCTGTCTGATTCTGTAATTGTTTCTCTCTGCTGTACAGTTAATTTTGCTAGGTGTAAGTTAGGGTGGTGGGATATAATTGGTTAGAGAAGCATGTTACAATGTGTTAGAATTGGTTCGTTAAATTTCAGTAAAATGATTGGTTAAGGTATAGCTGAGAATATTACTGTATAAACAGGGTCCAACAGGAGGGGGAAGGGAAATTGGAATCATGTTTGTTAAGGTGTGTGGGGGAAACAGGAACACAGGCAAGACTCAGCTGCATCAGAGCTGGGAAGGGGGACACGGGATAAACGCTCTGCGGCGTCAGAGCTGGGAAGGGAACACTGGGGAACAGACTGTATCAGTAGATCAAGATAAGCCCGACTGGTGTGAAGGGCTTCGGAATATGCTTCCTTGGAAACTAACCCCAATAAACATGGCATTGTCTGCACTTTGGACTTCTGGTCTTTTGCTGCTTCCTGTCTGCGTGACAAGACCCAGGGAAGTGGGAGGGTGAAGGGAAAACCTCTAACAAAACGGACATGACCTGATAACCAAGAGGTGAGCCTTAGAGGAAGGTTTTAATACACTTTGGAACAGATCAGGGATTCCCATGAGGACTGATGAGGGGCTGATGGTAAATACGCATTTAGATCCTTTTCTTGTTGTGTATCTTTTCCCCATAAGGCTGAACCTCTGGCACTGTCATGGATCCATAGGATCTGTGCAATGCCCTGGATTGTAAACAGTCCTTGGGAGGTGCCCCTTGAGTGCACTAGACCCCCAAGGGCTCCCACTCTTCCACAAGGACAGGCCACTTAGCTTCAGCACCTGAGACTGAGCCTCTGGCTTCAACACTCCTACTTCAACCTGAGAGCTCTGCCAGCAGGTCCAGCTGAACGACATTCCTGTTCAGAGACTGTTCCTCATTCATGCTTCAATGCACCTCAGGAAGTTTTTGCTGTGACACTGGGCAGACTTAAAACATTGCAGGGTTTATTAGTCAACCGAAACACAGCACTGGAAAGTCTTTTCATTAGCACAGAGAAGCAATGAAGACAATATAGTCCACACTGGCCAATGCCCTTGAGCCAGGCTGCTGTAGAAAACAGTTTGGTTTCTTTTCACTGTCTCTGTCCATTTGTCTTCACTCCAGCAAAGCTCCCTGTGTCTGCGAGCCCAGTTCTTCCTGCTCTCAAAAACATAACGAGTCCATGTGTGCTTCACTCAGCCAAGCTGAGATCCTCCCACGGACAGGTGACAATTATTCCCTTGTCTCTGTCGGGTATCCCATTGATCTATGTTGGCCCCAGCCAGTCCTTAATGACCCATTCGTATCACCCCATGACAGCTACGTGACAAAACACCTCACGTCTCCTGCTCTTTACAATCATAGCAATACCAATCACAGCAGGAAACTGAGGTGTGTATTGGCATCATACAAGTATCACCAAAAGTCCCACCTCTGTCTCAGACAGACACACTGCTCACAGCCCCTGGAACTGGCCGTTAGTCCAGCAAACACAGTGGAGGAGAAGCTGCAATCCTCACACACTGGTCAAAAAGGAGAGGCATGTGGGTCCCTGCCCATAGAGAGGGGCTGGCTAGAGGCCTGATACCTGAGGGGCCATTCCGTGAGCAGACCATGGAGGCAGGTCAAAGGCTTCGCTACCCCAGAACTGTGACATTGCAAAAGCACATTTTGGGGAATTAGGAAATCTAGTGACTCAGGTGTAATGGGAGGGAGAATTAAACTCCCCCAGTGGGAGGAGAAGGCTGGGGAATTACACACTAACATTCAGGAGCAACAGCCTCTAATTCTTCCGGAAAAGGAGAAGGTCAGAAACAAGAACTGGGCCAGGCAGCCTCAGGAGGGACAGGCTCAGAGATCCAAGGAGCCTGGAGGGAAGACGGCTTGTGGCTGCTGCAGATGGGGAGAGGGGGGACAAGACTCTCTCCAAACTCTCACTCTTCTTGACCCCGACCTGATTTTACGATCTATGACCCAGTCTCACGTCTTGTGGGCAATTTCATACTCACTAGAGGTAAGATGTCATGATCAGAGAATTGCTTATGAGTTTGGACCATGAGTGGAGGGGCAAGGAGGTGAACATAGATAAATGGGTTATTCAGCTTGCTACAGTTAAGGGCCTTATATTAGGTGGAGGATTTGTGGGAGAAGTTCTGCTGAAGTCTGGGATTTACCTGACCAGGCCTAAGGAGAGAATCCCAGGTCAGATATTTTGCACCCTCATTTTTACAGACTAAGGCGTAACTACAAACAGGTGGAATACGCCACAGGATTCTGAAAGAAGGAAGTTTGGGGTGGGCTTTAGCAATTAGGTTGCTATGCAGGATCTCAGCAGTTGGAAGTGATGTAAATCATGAGTATTAAGGCTTGATGCTAAATTATGGACTTCCCAAAGGCCAGGTATGGGTTGGGGCAGCTATTGACATTATTGTAATCAGAGCAAAGCAGCAGATGTGGTATATCGCCATCCTATTACCATAAGGAAGTGGATAAATTACCTCTCCTAGTGACCATTTTTTCATTTTGTCAGGTCCCCGAGACAGTGTAAACTGAAGCAGGGCCTCCCTTCTGACGGGCTCCCTTGCCCCTCGATCTTTGTTTCCATTGGTGTCATAACTTGTACGTCCGCACCGTGCAAGCCCCTCTTTACTATACTGATCTTAGTCTAACTGTTACGTGGATTGATCCTTGCCTGTGATTTCAGTTATAACTGTCTGTATTTAATCAAGTTTCTGTGTGTTTCACCAAATTCCATCTCCTCCATTAACGGTGAGTAGCCATGTACAAGGGCGAGTTGTGCCCCAATACGTAATCTTATAGGTGTAAAAATTGCACAGGATACACCACCACCCTGTGACATTATCAACAAAGTGCCCATTTGTGCCTGGGTAGGGGCCCTGCTCTGGGAGGGAGGATGCAGCAAGGACTCAGGATCGGTGGCCGGGGTCGCTGTGCATAGAGATGGGGAGGTTATATGGGGAGGGGGGTAATGAGTGGGAGAGGGAGGTCAAGAGTTAAAAGAATATTTGGGGGAGGAAACGTATAATGAAGTGAAACAGAACAGAAATAAAACTGGAGTGTAGGCTCTAGAACAACAAGGCTTGGGCAGGGATTCAGGGTTAAAGGTCTGGGATCCCCCAGCGCTCTAGATCCCCAAACCTCTCCTCCCTCCCACTGACCCACCCAGACCACTTCCTGGGTGCCCTTCTCCCACACTGCCCTCCCCTCCTTCCCATTACTCTCAGCCGGCACCACCTCCTGGCACCTTGGGAGCTTCTTGTGTTCCCTCCTCGTCTCTCAACCTCTTCCCTCCCTGCTGCTTCTTAGCTCTAATCCTGCACACACCCTCCCCATGTCCTGGCACCCCAGAATTAGTTACTCCCCCCTTCTCCTCCCCTCCCACAGCTCTGTTCTCCCTTCACCCGTGGGGTCCTGAATGGCAACATTACACTCTCCTATCAAAAGATGAGCTCATCTGACTGTCACCCAAGCCATGCATCAGTCACACACCTATTTTTATTAATTTAATTATTTATTTTTAAATAATTTTTAAAATATTTTTATTTTTTTATAATTTTATTAATTAATTTTAAAAAACCGTTGCTAATGTAGCCAATAAGGATACATTAAATGCAATTTCAAAATGACTGATGACAAATGTCTAAAAATTATTCTAGTGGGTGGGAGATGAGGCAAAAGGGGGGGGGGCAAGGAAACTTGTCAAAACTTGTATGATGAATAAAGGTATCAAGTTATTACTACTCAGGTTCTTTAGAGACCCCACAGCTTCTAATAACCCAGGGGACAGGATTCCTTACCCAGCGAGGTCACCGTCTCATAGTTCTCCTGCATGACATCCCTGCAGAGGGCTCTCTGAGTGGGGTCCAGCAGAGCCCCCTCTCCCCTGGTGAAATACACAGCCACCTCCTCGAAGGTCACCGGCCCCTGAAAGAGCAAGAGTCCAACACTCAGGACCTGCTGCCCCACTCAAACTTTCAATCAAATGGGAGCTCTGGGTGGCTCACAGGCAGAGTCCCACCCCCACCCCACTCAGAGCAGCCAGGAAACGCCAGGGGGAGGGACGAAGCGAGAGCCCCTTGTCTCTCCCAGCAGATCCATCCCCCCCTACTAGCCACAGACGCACACAGGAGATGGAGGCCCTGGCAGGTGCAGGGAGAGCTCGCTGGCAGGGAGCCCAGCGCTGTTCTCATTGTGAAGAGCTGGACGGGGCCAGACTCAGTGGGGGCCAGACGACATGACGGTACAGGGGGGCCTTGCTGAGGGGGTTCCTCCAGCAAGGGTGTCCGGTCCCTCCTCCCCCCACTTCTCTTCAGCTGTCTGCCCCTGCAGCTGTTCCTGCAGCCCTGCCCCCCGTCACTTGGAGCTGCCCCCGGCCAAGCTGCTCCCTGGAGCCTCCTGTGCTGTGCGGGGGGGTGGCCCCACCCTCCTGCCTCTGTGCCCAGTCTCTGCTGAGCTGAGGTGGGGGGACAAGATTCTGTGCTGCTGCCTCTGGATCAGGAGTGGGGTCTGCTGGCCCCTGCTGCCATGTGAACGAGCCTTCGGACTAGTGAGTGCGGCTGGGCTGGGAGTGACAGCGGGCGTGTCTCACCCTCCCCCCCCCACACACACACATACCCCACAACAGACACATCAGTTACTGTTGTTACTTCCTGTCAAAATGCACAAAGTACATATAGTCTCTCTAATTTTATTCTTTCACATTCAGTCAGGATGACAGTGCTGGTAGTTTAGCTTTTTAACGGGTCTGTGCATTTCATCATTTTATTTCTGTCTTATGCTTAAATTCAGTTCTTTGAGTAACGAGTTCTAAAACAACTCACCTGGCCTGGCTGGAGTAATTATCATTATTACTGTTATTGCCGTATTGTGCTTGGTCATTCGTTATTTACAATATTTACAATCAAACAACAGACTGTACATTTTGCTTGTACTTACCTTAGCAGGGCTCGTTAGAAAAAAAATAGCTAAACTCAAAACTTTAGACACTGTGCAGATGAAGATCATTTATCTGCAAACTGTATTTTTAAATCTGTCTGTAAAGTAACAAAATTTCTATGAAAATAAACGCAGCTCCAAGTATGATGGAGTCAAATCTTACTGAGTCACATACATGATAGTGATATGCAGAGAACCAGGCACATGCAGGGCAGTGGAGTTTTTATAGCACGTTGGAGGCCTTAGAAAGAAAAAGGTTAAGACCCCCCCCCGCCCCAGCCTCCCTGGTGGGTGCCCCTCACATCTCACAGCAGCCGCTGGTTAATCAGGTCGGGCTCCAGCCCTGGGATTCTGGCCCATTTTCCTAGCCCCACCTAGGGGGGTTGTTTCCTGTCCCACAAATTAGAGCATTTCCACCCTCTTACCTCGTGGGTCTGTTCCTAGAATGGAAGCCGCATATTGAACAAGTCCCAACAGGTTTGCTACACACTGGCCTCCTCCCATTCTCCACCCTGGGAATTTTTTGGCAAACTCCAACCTCCAAACCAGACTGCCCAAACCTCCCACCTCTGGTGCATTTGGTGTCCCTCTCCCTCCAGCAGAAACCCACCAGCAACTCCCCAATTACCCCTACCTGGACGGGATCCTCTGCAGCCATTTCCATTCCCTGTCCCATGGGAGGATGGGATGAGCTGGAGCGAAACATGGACGACATCCTGCAGCCTGGCAGGGTGAGAAGGGCAGTTGCGGAGGTTTCAGAACAGGCTTTAGTTCATGTCACATCACGATTCCCCCAGGATCTTTCCCTGCAGAGACACAGCCTAGGCTCTGCCATGCTGGGAACATGCTCCAGCTCTTTATTGCAAGGGAGACCTGGCCCCTCCTGCCAGGCTAAGCCCACAGGGAGATTTTTCAGCCTCCCCAGTAATAAAGTCTCTGAACAAAATGCTGGAAAGGAGCAGAACCAAAGGGGCTGGGCAGGCTCCATAGGGACACTGGCTCCTCCCTTCCCCTCCTGTGCGGCCATGTCCCTGTCGCTGGTAGAGATCGGCCCCCCCATGTCCCCCCCCAGAGGCAGCCGTGTCTGCGGGCTCCCCCAGCCAGCACCTACTAACCACCACCCATGCTGGGGGAGTGACACAGGACAGCAAATTCCACCTACCCAAGGACAAATTGCTGCAGATAAATGGGCTGGGTTCACATCCCAAAGCTGAGGAGAATTTAAGAATTATGGAGAAAATAGGGAAAATGAGAGACTAGAGAGTCAATAATTTTAGGGAAAACGAGGGAATCTCCTTGAGTTTTCTAGCCACATGTGGGGAGGGGAGAGAGAAGGGGAAGAACTAGAGAGAATTGTTCTCAGGTTTTGAGATGGAAAGAAATGGCACAAACAGGAAAAGGATGCAAGTAGCTCACCCTGTGACCATAGGCCTGTGCAGCACATTTAATTAGGGTGTGCACCCAGGGAGCCCCGCCCTAGCCCCATCCCATCCTCTGCCTCCCACTTCCTGCCCCCTGGCTGCCCCCCTCAGAACCCCCAACCCCCACTGCTCCTTGTCCCCTGACTTCCCCTCCTGAGACGACCCCCACTGTAACTGCCTCCCTAGGACCCTACCCCTACCTGTCCTCCTGACCCTTATCCACACCCCACCCCAGACAGACCCCGGGACTCCCACGCCCCATCCAACCGCTCCTCGCCCCTGACAGGACCCCAGAACTCCCAACCCATCCAACTCCCTCTGCTGCCTGCCTGCCCCAACCCCGCTCCACCCCCACCCCAAACCCTCAACCCATCCAACCCCTGCTCCTTGTCCCCTGACCGCCCCTCCAGAGACCCCCACCCTCTAATCACCCCCTCAACTATCCAACCCCCCTCCCCACCTCCTGGCAGCTCTGTCTAGTGGCTGCTCCCACACACACACTCAGAGTGGCAGAGGAGGTTCCCTCTCCTTCGGGGGGAAGGTTGCCTATGGTTAAGGCACAGGACTCAGGCTCAGGTGTTCTGGGTTTGAGTCTCTGCTCTGCCACAGACTCCCTGCTCAGCCTTGGGAAAGTCACTTCACCTCATTGTGCCCTAGATCCCACCTGCCTAATGGGGCCAACACTGACCCTGCCTCCTGGGCTAAATCCATCCATGGTTGGGTGATGGGGGGGGGGAAATGGAGATACCAACATGGGGAGATTGGGGCTGAATTTCTCCACAGCCGGAGAGTGAGAGCCAGCTCCACAGGGGGGATGGGAGCGAGAGGGGCTCAGGCCAGCTCCACACAGAGGGGGGTCAGGGCTTCAGCCCTACAACTTCTGCCACTAAGGTGGCTGGGGCTCCCGAGCCGGGGACTTCAGCCCCACAGCTTCTGCCAGGGTCCGGGTTTCTCCTCCCTGCCCCAGGGGGACTCCTCTCCTCCTCCACCCCCCCCAGTGCAGCTCCTGCTGGGACCCGGGGCTTCTCCCCCCCCTCCCCCAGCTCGGCTCCTCCCCCTGCCCCCGCCCCAGCCCAGCTGGGCTCCCCGAGGCACCCGCCGCTGCTGTGGCCGGAGCCGAGCCTGGCGGGCAGGGAGCAGCGATTCCCGCGGGGGCCCTGGCAGAGCCCCCAGCCCGAGCGGGCGGGGAGCCCCAGGAGCGGGGGCTCTGCTGCTGCTGGCCCCGCCCCACCGACCCCTGGGGCTGTTTGGGGGCTCACCAGCCCCAGGAGCGGGGGAGCAGCGGAGCAGAGCCTGCCCAGCAAACAGCTGATCGCAGCCGCGCCCAGGCCGCCCCCGGGGTCAAGCTCCGCTGAGGAGGCGCCACAAGCAGCCGGCAGCGCGTCAGACCCGGGGGCGCCGAGCACCCGCCTGCAGCCGCCGCAGCCTCCTCCCCCCCCGGAGCCCCCACGGGAGGGGGGGAGCCGCCTCCCCAGCCAGGCTCAGGGCATTGGGGTGCCGGGGCTCCCCCCCTGCGCACGCCTGGGCCCGGGCCACTCACACACACACTCTGCCCCGGGGCTCCCCTGGTGCCCAGAGACCGATCAACCCCCCGCCCTTCCCCGCCTGCCGCTCCGGCCTCTCCCCTCCTGCCCCGCCAGCCGCACCCAGGGGAGCCCCGGGCCCCAGGCTCTGTCCCCACCTGGAGCCCAGCGGGGCCGGGGGCAGCTCCTGCTGCAGCTGAGAACAGCGGCTCCGCTCCGGCCCGGGCGGCTCCAGCGCTGCTGGCAGCACGTGGCCACCAGGGAGCAGCTGCTGGGCCCGGGCTCCTGCGTCACAATGTGCCAGAGCCCCGCCCCCCGGAGCTGCCCCCCCCCCAGCTGTGCCAGAGCCCCGCCCCCAGGAGCTCCCCCGCCCCCGGGCTGTGCCAGAGCCCCGCCCCAGGAGCTGCCCCGCCCCGGGCTGTGCCAGAGCCCCGCCCCAGGAGCTGCCCCCTGGGATTTGTTCTCCTGCCTCCTTTTCCCAGCACCCACCGCTCCCAGCTGCTCCCTTCCTGTGTCTGCAAACACCTCCCGGGCGGGCTGCAGCGCTCGCTGGGGCTGGCTCCAGTGGCTGAAGTTGCCTCCATCTCTGCTCACCTGAGGGGGAGGGGAGGGATGAAGAGAGGAGATGGGCCCAGGGTGTGAAAGCAGAACCAGGGGCAGGAAAGAAGGACTGTTTGGAAAGGTGGGTTTTTGCAGGGGGGGGGGGGTGATCCAGATGGAGTCAGAAGCAGTTGGGCAGCAGAGGCTCAGGGAGATTGAGGGGAAACCCCTGGGTGTCCAGTGTTGGCAGGGTTTGTACAGCACCTAGCGCAATATGGGGTCCCAGAGCTCTAACTAGCTCTTTTTACACCCAAGGCAAGAATATAAAATTGCGCCCCCTGCTGTGCCATCCAGCCCCCTTGAAACACCCCCCCAGCGCCACCCACCCCTGTGGAAACAACCCCCCCGCAGCACCCCCCGCCCCGCAGAAACAAACCCTCCTTCCCCAGCGCCTCCCCACCGAAACAGCTGTGGGCCGAAAAGGAAGGTTTAGGGGAGGGGGGAGGGAGAAGAAACGGCCCCCATAGGGTGACCAGATCTCACCATCACACCCCTCTTCACCCCCTATCCCCCCACTGACCTGCTGCATCTCCTGCTAGTCAGTCCCCCACCCACCACTCACCTCCTTTCACCTCCTCCATCCCCTGCCAGAAACCCCCGTGCCCACCCCTAGAGCCCCTGCTGGCTCACTGCTCACCTCTGTGCCCACCTGCCACTTGCCCACCTGCTCCCCACTTGCCCCCCACACATCCCCCAAGTGTAAAGCCTCATTCAGAGACCCAGGGGTCACCATATCACTGCACCCCGCAGTCACTCAGTGCGGTTGTAGATAAATCTCTGCATTTCGCATTTTTGTATAACTTTTACATGACTTTGTATTGAACCTTGGTAATATGTTATAGGAGGCCCCTAAGGTAGTGTAATTAAGGTAACAGAAAAATGTCTTTTTGCTAGAAGTAGAATAAGATCTCTCCCCCCCCCGCCCCACTTGGTAACCCGTCGCCCTGTGGAGTGAATGAGGTGGGACTGAGGAAGGCAGCACCTCCAGACAGCTGCACCCCATGGAGAGGGGCTGGGAGCCCGACCAAGGCCAATCAGACCTGGCAAGTGGGCTGGCTAGAGAAGAACCGACACACTGACAGCCTTGGGGTTAGGAGCAAGCACCTTCCTGTGGGAACCCCTCTGTGCAGCACTGGGACAACCCCCAGCCCAGAGAAAAGCAGCAAAAAGGACCAACAGACACTGTCCCAGATTTTGAATCTGGGAGATTTGCCCCTCTCCACCCACCGACTCGCCGCTTGCCTCCTCACCCCCCACCAAGTGTAAAGCCTCATTCAGAGACCCAGGGGTCACTATATCACTGCACCCAGCAGTCACTCACTGCAGTACCAAACATTAAACTACTGAAAATGGCGCCCCCCTCCAGCCACCGACTTTTTGGACTAGAAAGCTTTGCCCCAGACATCCCCTTCAGAAGACATCCGCAGACTGGCCTCACCTGGCAGCCCCCAAAGAAGGAATTGGGGGGACTAAATGGACAGGGCCCCTCTCTAGCTGAAGCCTGGCAAGGGAGGTACGTGGATCTCACTAGAATTTAAAATGAAAAGTGAGAGGGGGGAGGCTCTGCTGGACCTGGGCAGCTCTAGATACAGCACCAGGCACGTAGGAGGATTTCCACTCCTGAACCATGGAAGCAGAAATTGACTTTTCCTTTCCAGATTTAGTTAATGTTCAGAAAGGGAATCTAGCGCCTGCCTTCCAGATTTGAACACCTCAACATTCAGGAGTGCTCAAGCTCAGTTTGGGCAGCTGTTACTTCATTTCTCCCAAATCAAATATGCTGATCCACTGTCGTTTGCTGTAGAAAAAGTAGGATAACATTGAGCAAGAAATGTGTCCCAGGAGTTATTAGGACTGGAATTGCAATTTTCAACAGCCATTGCCTTTTTGTTTAAAAGGAAGACAGTGATATTGCACTGGCAAATTCCCCAGAGGTAATAATTGGAGATATACCAATTTCCTAGAACTGGAAGGGACCTTGAAAGGTTATTGAGTCTAGCTCCCTACCTTCACTAGCAGGACCAATTTTTGCTCCAGATTCCTAAATAGCCCCCTCAAGGATTGAACTCATAACCCTGGGTTTAGCAGGCCAATGCTCAAACCATTGAGCTATTCCTCCCCCCTGCCCTGCTAAATGACCCACCCTGGGAGCAAGTTACAAGTGACCCAGGGCTGGGGTGGAAGGAGAGTGCAGGGGTGTGTGTGTGTGGGGAGAGCCCAGGGCTGGGGTGGCAGGGGGGGCAGGTGGAGGAGGCAGAGCCCAGGGCTGGTGTGTCAGTGGGGGAGCATTGGGGGGAAAGGGCAAAGCCAAGAGCTGGGGCAGCATGGGGTATGTGGGGGGCAGAGCCCAGGGCTGGGATGGCAGGGGGGGTGCGGGTTGGGAGTGGAGAGCCCAAGGCTGGGTTGGCAGGGGGTGTGGGTGGAGGGGGCAGAGCCCAGGTCTGGGGTGGCAGGGAGGTGCAGGGGAGAGCCCAGGGCTGGGGTGGGGGCAGCCAAAATTTTTTTTTGCTTGGGACGTCAAAAAACCTAGAGCCGGCCCTGCCTCCACGCACCGTGAGGTAGGTAGGAGCGGATCATTATTATCTCTACTTGAAAGAGGGAGAAGCTAAGGCTGAGAAAGGAGAATTGACTTGTCTTAGGTCACACAGCCTGTCAGTGGCAGAGTTGGGAATAGGACCCAAGAGCCCTGATTTTCAAACTAACCATCGGATCTTGAATTTCAGACATTGAATGACCTGAGTAAAGTGCTCTCAGATGAGCTCCAGACCAACAACAGTGCACAGGAATTATTCAGCAAGTATTTGAGGAGAACTGCAATGTTAGACAGAATCATGAACTGCTCAGAGACAATTAATGCAGAGAAGCAGCAAAATTCATCAAACAGAGAACTGGTTCTGACTTATTTCCTGGGTCTTAAAAGAGACCAACAAGGATCTGAGTCTCCTCCCTGTCAATAACCCCCTGCTCAGCCAATCAGGGTAGAGACTGAGGACGGGAGGCTGAGGGTTCTCACCAGAGACCCCAAAGGATGGCCCAGGTCCCTAGTGGGGATCACTGCCCAAGCACTATTTCAGCCCCACATTTTTGTGTGGACCTCCCAAAGTGGGAGCTGCAGAGCACTGCCCCGCAACACACACACACACACACACACACACGTGGTAGTGGGAGGGGAACAGGAGAAAGGACAAAATAAGCAAGAGAAGAAGAGAAAGGAGGGAGAGAGGGATGGAGGAAAAGGAAAAAAGCACAAACCCTAATGTCTCCAGTGATTCTAAGGGACAAAATCCCAGGTGCGGAATAAACTTCTGCCTCCTTAAGCTCGTGTTTTCCATGCCTAGAATTCAACTGTCACCACATGGATCAGACTGAACAGGTTTCAAACCTCCAGGAGGCTCTTACCTTCTAAACAGGGACGGCTGTTTTCTAGTAAAATCACTCAAAGGGAAGGAGAAAACTCGAAAGAGGTTCCTCCTCGCGCTCACGTTCGTCAACCCGAATACTCCCTCAGTCCTCAAAGAGAGACCTGGAGAAGGAGACTTGCTGGAGCAAAGCCACAGGGGTCTCTGAGGTTTCCCTGGCCCCTCGCCCCTGTCCTGCCTGGCTGATGTCAGCATCTCTCTGTGAGGTCACCACCTCCCCACCACCTTGGACCAATAGTCTGAGGTCCTGCAAAAGGCCTTTGTGATGTCACTGCCACACCCCTCCCTTGCTGGGCTAATGTCCTGCCCCTGGCCAGGCACTTTGCAGGTTTGAGCTACTCCCTGGGGATCACCCCACTCAAGGAGCGTTCGTTCTAGGCAGCAAGCCGGCTAGACAGGGAAACATCAGATGCTGCTCCCAATGCTACACTCAGTTTTTCAGAAATTAGTTGACTTTATGGTCAGAAGAGACCATTAGAGCATCTAATCTAACCCCCTGCGTATCACAGGCCTCCTGTATGACACAATAGCTACTTTGGGGGCAAACACATTCCAGAAAGGCATCTAGTCTTCATGAAATGACATCAAGAGATGGAGAATGCACCACTTTCCTTGGTAGCTTGTTCCTATGATGAATCATCCTCGCTGTTGAATTTTTGTGCCTTAGTTGTAATATGAATTTGTCTCTTTTCACCTTGCAGCCATTGGGTCATCTTATGCCTTTCTCTGCTCGATTAAAGAGCTCTTAAATACCCAATCATTTCTCTCCATTAAGCCACTTCAATGAAGTCACCTTTCAATCTTCTTTTGATAAGCTAATCAGGTTGAGCTCTTTCAATAGCTCACTAGAAGGCATTTTTTCCAGCCCTCAGAACATTAGGTGGCTTTTTGCTGCCCCAACTCCAATTTCACAACATCTTTTTCAAACGAAGACACCAAAATTGGAGGCAGTATTCCAGTATCAGTCTCACTGATGCCGTGTCATCTCCTGTGACGTTATTGACATAATCTGTAATTGTATAGATCACCATTGCGACCATTGTTCTATATTTGCAGTGAATATTGTAGAAAGGTTGTCGTGTAAGAGGTCTATGGAGAGGTTCTGATTGGCTGATTATAATGATGCTACCTCCAGATGTGTATCATTTTTGTAGTTGACGTTATGAATATTGGCTCTATGCTGCCCGTATTTCAAACTTGTGCTCTGCTTCTGGGGAACCCCCCATATAAGTTGGTGTCAGTTCTGCCTAGCCTGCTTAATGGCCCATTAAGGACCATCAGCTCTACAATCGACCCATTGAGAGAAGGCAGATACGCCTTGTGACTCAGCAAGGTCTGCAGGGACCTGCCTATGGACAGAACTCTAAGGTTTTTCTGTGCCACGTGCTGGACAGAGTGTCCTTGGGACAAAGAAAGCAAAGACCACATGGCAAGAGGCTATAAAAGGCTGATGCCTCGTCTCCATCTTATTTTCAGTCCTGCTTCATGTCTCTGGAGGGACTTTGCTACAAACTGAAGCTCTGTACAAAGGACTGAATGGCCCATCCCAGCTGTGGATGGACTCCAGAGACTTGATTTGAACCTGCAGTTTATTCCATCACTGTTACAAGCCTGAACCAAGAACTTTGCCATTACTGTGTGTAATTGATTCCTTTAACAATTTTAACTCTCATCTATATTTCTTTCTTTTTATGAATAAACCTTTATATTTTAGATGCTGTAAGGGAAAATCCAGTGTTATCCAAGGCCTTGTAGACCCAGGCCTCATGTCAGACTGCCAGGGAAGGCCAGACAAGCCAAGCAGGGGGGCACGGAGGAGACAGTGGAAAGTCCTAACAGTCCCCGACTGAAAAACAATTTTGTAATATCCCCGACTGTCAACACGTAACCGCATAGAACAGATAAGTAAGAACAGGAAAAGCCTAATATGGAAGAAATTTACTCCTGCTCCAATCAGCATTATCTTTGCAATGTTTTTTAAGCAAAATAATAAGGAAATTATGTAACTTTCATATTCTGATTGTGGTTTTAAGCTTTATAAGGCTGTCTGTAACCAGCTTTCGGGAGGCCGTTTCCATAACGGTTCTCCCCTGCGTGCTTCTAATCAATAAAAGGCCTCAGGCTGATCTGATTGAAAACACAACATGTGGATCGATTTTTCCATAACAACGCTAAAGGATTTGCAAGAGCGTGATTTGTGGGTAAGATCTGACTCATCTATTCACCTGCGTTTGGGGCTTGGTCCTTTGGGGTCCTTTGAGAGAACCTTTTTTCTTCTATTGGGGTATTGGTTTTCATAACCATTCATCCCCATAAGGAGCGGGGCTGGGGATGATAGAAGGGAACTGGAATAGCTGAGGGACTTGCTTGTATGACGTCCGATTGGCCAGTGGGGTAAAACCAAAGTCCTCTCTGCATGGCTGGTGTGACATGCTTTAATAGTAAAGGGCACCCAGCCTCGGGCTGTGACTGCCCTGCTCCAAGCAATTTGTCCTGAATTGATACTCTCAGCAGTGTCCTGCCAGTGGTCGCATCATTACAGGGCTCGTCCGGGATTACAGCTGGGAACTCTCCGAAGCTCAGGATGCGCTTCCTCAGCTAGGGGAAGTATGTAACCGACACAACTCCAGGGTGTGGTGGGGTGTCCCAGCTAGTGGCACCGAGATCACTTAGAGGGAGCAATAAAACATGTCTTCTATACAGCCCTTGCTAACAGCCGGGTGGCTTTTAGTTCATGCTGTAGAGGCCCACACACTAAGCTCCAAGGTCCCCGGTTCAATCCCGCCCACCACCGCGTCACCAGCCTGGATCTGTCAGCATAACAGAGGCAGCTGCCACCCCAAGGAGAGAGCTGCCATGCCACACCCGGCTGAGAAGAGGTACTGAGCAGTGAGCTGACACCCTTCAGAGCTTCCTGTGATAAACTGTGAACTTAGGACAATAGCGAGGTGGTAAGAAGTGTTGCCCTCAGAGTGGCCTGGGTCAGAGCCCATGGGAGGCCCTAGGCTCCCCCTGCCCCACGTCATCTGCTGCATCCTTCCCCCCAAAAGGGCCAAAACCCTGACCAAGAGGCAACATCCCCACGAGCAAAGGCCATCACGAGGCATCTGTCTTCGAAAGTTTGCAGAGGATGCGGGAGCAGAAAGGGGAGAGAGGATGAGGGTGGCTCTTGGGAAGAGGGGGGAGGGAGCCTTATGTGAATCTCTTGTTTACCGCCATCAACCCAATGATCAGATCATTGATGCCTAGAATCTTCCCTGACATGTTGTAATTGATTGGATCTAGGTTTTAAAGTGGGTACCACATTTGCAAACGGAGAAATGTCAGCGAGTTGAGTGGAAGGCCATTGCAGGCTCAGCTAATTAGGCAATGTGGCTTATGCCCCATCTAACAAGCTCCTTAAACAATAGCTCCCAGTTTTCATTTACATTGTTCTGTTTAATGTTTTTCTCCAAAACACTTTTACTAAACCTTTGGGTCAGCTTTGGAAAGTTGGCCCTTTCAGCGCACCAAATATAAATATTGCTGGTGGGGACTGCCCTCTATTGGTCACAAGGAAAGCCATACTGGATCAGACCAATGGTGGGCATACCATAGATTTATAGACAGTTTGGTGAGATCCCTTTGTCACATTCTGCATTCTCTTTTGGACGTAACTAATTTGAGTTGGTTTGTATCATCTGGAAATGTTGCCACCTCACTGTTTACCCCTGTTTCCAGATCACTCAGGAGTATGTTGAACAATGCTGGTCCCAGTACAGACCCCAGGGGAACCCCACTATTTACCTCTCTCCGTTCTGAAAATCAGGCCCTTTCTTTCTTGCCTTTGAACCAGTTACCTATCCCAGAGAGGACCTTCCATCTTATCCCATTTTGCTTCAGAGCCTTTGGGGAGAGACCTTGTCAAAGGTTTTCTGAAAATCTAAGTATACTATATCCACGGGATCACCTTTATCCACATGCTTGTGGACTCCCTCAAAGAAGTATAGTAGATTTGTGAGGCATAATTTTCCTTTACAAAAACCATGTTCTTCCCCAATGTAAGCAGGGGCAGACTCACCCGGCAGCGCCTCCTCCTGGTTGTCTTGGGAATTAGCTCTCCAGCCATCAGAGCACCCTCTGCAGGCCGGTGATCTGCCTTACCGCAGCTGGCCCCCTGTCCCTCCCAGGACACCCCGGTGCCCCTTTTACCCGGGCAGTACCCCCTGGCAGTACCCCCAAAGTTCTGGGTCTCCCCCTCCCAGGGGAACCCCCACCCACTATCCCCACTTCACCTCAGTCTTGGCTACTGCCCAGTCTCCATCCAGCCCCCATTCACTGGGGCAGACTGCAGTGTGAGCCACTCACCACAGGCAAAGGGGTTTGGACCTGCCGCCTCTGCTTCCCCCTGGGCTGCCCCCTTGCAGCCCTGCACCTATTCAGCCTATAGTCAGGCCTGCAGCCTGGGGCTTTCCAGGCCAGAGCTCCCAGCTCCTCTGGCCCTTCCCAAGCCCTGCTCCCAATCTAGGTGTCTTGCTTGGGTCCCTGCAGCCAGGCCCTTCTCTTGCTACAAGCAGAGGGAGACTGACTGGGCTCCTGGCTCACAACCTCTTAGAGGGGCCAGGCTCCTTGCCCCAGCCCTCTCCTGGGCTGCTTCAAGCACCGCAGGGCAGGAGCAGGGAACCACCCGCTACACCCAGCAAATTCTGTTCACCAATGGGTCTAATAATTGGGCTGTACAATTCCACCCAACGTGCCTGGTACTGACATTAGCCTTAGTGGCCTGTAGTTGCCAGCTGCGTCTCTGGAGCCTTTTTCACACACTGCTCCAGCCAGGGACTAAAGGCCGCCCCAGACTTTCCCCTTCTCCCTTCTGGGAAATTAAGTTCAAGTTCTACAAGCAGCTAAAGAAGCCTCAACCCTGCATCTGAATTAATGTCACATTTCTCACTGCCCGACACAAACGTCATTTCAATCCCAGGTGAGTCCACTTCAGTCATTCCTCAGCCCCCTTCCTTCCCCCTCCTGCCTTAGCTTAGGGCATTGCGCCACCCTGTGGGCATTTCATGTCCCTCCTCAGTTTCACATACAGACACAATTTCCTTTGCTGTTCAACGAACAGCAAAACCTTTCTGTGTCTCTAGTCTGAGCCAGGGCATTCAATTCCCTTGAAACCTTCTCTCCTGCAATGGCAACGGCCAGACAGAGGGGACGTGGCCACCTTCAGCCCTGAGAGTGAGATATTCACTCTCCTCTTTCTTCAAGCTGCTGTTGTTAGTCCATAAAACATGTACCATGGAATAAAAAGCTGAGTTTACTCCAGGGTGAGGAAAGAAAGGAGCCACCAACTCCCCGAAAAATCTGTGTGCCTCAGAGAGAACCTGCCCCTGCTATTGGAATGACTGATGTGCTTCAGCTACAATGGGGAAAGTATCTGCTCTCAGGGGGTATAGCGCAGTGGTAGAGTGTTTGACTGCAGATCAAGTGGTCCCTGCTTCAAATCCAAGTGCCCTCTAATAAGCCTCTTATTTTTTATTTTTGAAAAAAGGGAAAACATTTTGATTTCCATTCTCCATTATGTTCAGGAGCTCCACTATACGGGGATGCTTGAAATGAATGTAAACACTCAACATTTCACTGTCCAAATGCATAAAAACCTAGCACACCTGTCCATCAGCTGAAATCAGTTCCAATCCTCTAAGTGTCTAGTTTATGTTTTTGTCAATTAAACAAAGGGATCATATGAATGTACATTTGCAGACCCCTCCTCTCCAGGGCTGTGCTGTGCAGAAGAACAAGAACCACATCCAGTTGGGGTTCAGGAGTCTGATGAGCAAAGGCCACTTGGTGCGGGCTAAAGTCACCAGCACTTTGGCTCCTTCCCATTCAACCAGCAGCTGGGCCCCCAGGACAAGGCATGAGAAGAAGACAGTGGCGGTGAGCAGGAAAATAGCCACCAAGAAGCTGGCTAAAGCTGTCAAGATCCCCAGGGAGGTCACCATGCCCATGTCTAGAATGTACTGACTGCAGCAGGGACCAAAAAGGCAGAGAAAAGCCCTCAAAAGTTCTAAGCTGCCAAGCCCCAGAAGGTGATCACAATCCTACCTAAAATCAAGACAGGATAAGGCTAAGGTCATCTCCAAAGCCAGGGCTAAGAAGGTAACACTGAGAAAGAAGTGGAGAGATTTCCATTGGGATGACTCCTGCTCCCCTAATGGCTCTGTTATGAATCACCATGGACCACCCGGAGAGATCAAAGTCCTACAGGACAAACAGCCCCATGGACAGTACAATGAAGTGGTGGCAGGGGGGGGAAGTGCTGTGTTTTGTGTAACACCTGCCAGGTGAGTGATGCACTGACAGGGCAGCTGCCCATGAGCTCATTCTCTTCGATCTGCTTCTGCTGTTATTTCAGAGCCAGCACTAGCGGGAGTGTGTCCCTGTCACTTCACCAGCTGTAGAACAGGCTCTGTCTGCAGCCCAGCTCTGATTAATCCCACTTGTTAATGTATTCCTACTGCGATACTTTCCCAGTTCTCTGCCTCATTCGAATATTCCGGTCAGAGACTGAACATGGGGAGGGATGGACTAATTTGTGTGACATTCGGTAAGTGGCCATCGTATGTGATTGAAACCTCTGCTGCAGGTGGGCAGGAGCCTGTTACACACATAAAATAGCTAAGCTTGACCAAACTACCTGCTACACATTCAAACGTTCCTGTACACACACAATAGAAATTGGGGCTCTGAGAAATGGCAACTTTCCTTTAACACAGATCATTGTTTTCTGTACTTCCAGAGGCACTGAAGTAGCAGCTGTTTAAAGGTAATGTGCTTTTATTTCATGATCAGCAGCAGAGCCTCTGTCAATTTACCACCCGTAGAGCTGATTGTTTCTAACTGCAGGTTTAGCCAGACCATTCAGTAACATTATCGCTCTGTTTACAAAGCCTTTGGTTAGTGACGAATCATGAGACTTATCCCTTCCTGATGTAATTCCACTGACTCCAGTGTCTCTTTCTCCATTTCTGGTTCCAAGAAAATAAATTAAAACAACCTTCAGAACTAACATGCTGTGGGAAAGTGGAAATGATTCAAATAATTCAATTTCTTCTGTATCTTGTGTGTGTCTATCTGCTTTGTGTGTGTGTGACCGACCAGTGGGGCTTTTTGTTTGCTCCTGGCAGGTGCAACCATGTCAGATTTGTCTGTGGGGAGGGGCCAGAGAAAACAGACACCCTGGCCTTCCAGCTTGGGGTTAGGCAAAGGAATAACAACCCTGTCCCATAAAAAATAAAAAATGTTACAGAAACAGTGGTAGGAACAGGGCTAGAGAAACTGGTAAATAATCACAAGACCCAGGCTTGAAGTAATCAGAAACACAAAATTCAAAAAGCAAAGCTCAGGGGATATTTGGGGTTTATTCTCTGAGCTTAGCCATGTGCTATAGCACAGGGAGCACTTTTGGAAGTCTCCCATCCCACAACTGGGGAAAAGGAAAAGGATTCTTAGGTTCTAGCACTGATTGAAGGAGGATGGTGATAGGGAATAAGGGAATCCCTCTGACTTACCCTAACTACATCTGTTGTTACAATGGGTGAAATGACTTCTTTTCCCTATCCCTGCCCTGTTCCTGCTCTTTGTTATAGTTCAATATAGTTCAAGTGTGGAAAATGATCATAAAAATATCTGTTCCCCAGCACAACCTGCAGCAACATCAGAACAACTGGGAATGAAACAATTTGTTCCCCAAGGGAGAACTCGATGACTAACAATTGCTGTGAAATGGGAGAACAGTATAACCGTGATGCTCAGGGTTTGTTTAGACTAGGAAAAGTGATGGAGTTTAGGTCAGGTCAAGGGGAAAGCTAATGCCAACCCCTGCACCTGGGCTGCATCTGCACTACAATTTTTTACATTAAGATCACTAATTTGAGCAGCCAACGCCATGTACAGTCCTAGTGGATGTCAGGCACAGGTAGTTTTTGCCTCAGTGTAGCTTGTTGAGATCAAACCTCTCTCCCCCCACCTGGAGGGATGAACATTCCTTGCAGGAGGGACACACACTCCTGTGACTCAAAAGGAAAGGAGTTGATAGAAAAGATCACAGGACTGACCCCAAAGAAGGGTGAGCTGCAAAAGGCAGAAGCAGGCAACTGATCTGGTGGAGCTGAGAGAAGATGGTGCAAAAATCATTATGTGGGAAATGAGCAAATATGATTTAAAAAAATTTTTTTTGGCTAACCCTAGTCAAGGGATTTATTACAGTTCTCTCTCATGTGGATTTTCTGATGTCTAATGAGGCTTGAGTGCTGATTGAAGCTTTTCCCACATTCGGAGCATCCATAAGATTTCTCACCCATGTGGATTTTCCTATGTTTGTTAAGGTGTGAGCTCTGATTAAAGCTTTTCCCACACTCAGAGCATGTGTAGGGCCTTTCTCCTGTGTGGATTCTCTGATGTACAATAAGGTGTGAGGGCCGATTGAAGATTTTCCCGCACTCTGAGCATGTGTGGGGTGCTTCTCCTGTGTGGATTCGCTGATGTGAGATGAGGGCTGAACTATCGATGAAGCATTTCCCACACTCAGAGCATTCATAAGGTTTCTCACCTGTGTGCATTGTCTGATGTCTGATAAGGGCAGAGCTCCGACTGAAGCTTTTCCCACATTCATGGCATGTGTAGGGCTTCTCTCCTGTGTGGATTCTCTGATGTCTGATAAGGACAGAACTCTGACTAAAGCTTTTCCCGCACTCAGCGCACGTGTAGGGCGTCTCCCTTGTGTGGATTCTCTGATGTGAGATGAGGGCTGAACTATCGATGAAGCATTTCCCACACTCAGAGCATCCATAAGGTTTCTCACCTGTGTGGATTTTCCTATGTTTGATAAGGTTTGAGCTCCGACTGAAGCTTTTCCCGCACTCAGAGCATGTGTGGGGCGCTTCTCCTGTGTGGATTCGCTGATGTGAGATGAGGGCTGAACTATCGATGAAGCATTTCCCACACTCAGAGCATTCATAAGGTTTCTCACCCGTGTGGATTCTCTGATGTCTGATAAGGGCAGAGCTCCGATTGAAGCTTTTCCCACACTCATGGCATGTGTAGCGTGTCTCTTCCAAGTTGATTCTGTCGCTTGTTATAAGGTCTGAGAGGCTACTAAAGTTTCCCTCTGGCCTCCCCTGAGTCTCACAGGCTTTTGTTTTTTCTGGGACTGCATAACTCCCGGAAACATTCCCTTTGGATCTTCCTGATAAAGTTCCATGTGGTTCTCCTTGCTCAGCATCTTCCTGATGGGGTTTCTCCTCCTCATTCTGACTCACCATCCCATCACCTGATGGGAGACAGAGAGAATGCAGGCATAGATCACTACCTGCACCGGAAAGAAAGAAAATCACAGAGAGAGGAATGGAAAAAGGGATGAAGAATCCAAAATGTATGTGGGAGAGATCAAACCTATCAGGAGCTGATTTTCCCCAAAACCTTCCCCAGAGGAGAGAGGAAGGGATCAGTTTTGGTCTGCATCTCATGAGAACACTCAGGGGAAAGAGAGATCGGGGAGCGACTGCTGCCAGTTGTCACTCATGGCTGCCCTCCTATTCTGACTGACATCTGCCATAATGATTCCACCTCTGCAGGGAACAATCCTGAACTTGGAGAGCTCACAGGGTCTTTGTAGGGCATCCCGAATGTTTCCTGCATTCCCACACAGTTGTTGAGTTGGTTTAACCAAGTCCTCACCTGTGCAGGCAGCTCTTGGAAGCACTTCTTTCTCAGAGCCCTGGAGGTCTGGGACCCACGGCTCTTCCCCTCATTCCAGCTGCGAGATCACATCAGGTTTGGAAACTGGAAACCGTACTGCAGGCAAAGAAAACCAGGGAGGTCAGTGGAATTTGTGGGATACTTGTAACAAGGAATGGTTTTAACCCCAGCTCATTTTTAAGCAGTAACATCCCAAGACCAACTTCCTTGTCTCAAAGTGGCAGGAGAGTTGTTATTATAAATCATATTCATTACCTTAGTGCCTAAGGAGCAACTAACAGTGGGTCCCCATTGTGCTAGGACAAGTACAAACCCAGAACAGTAAATGGCCCATGCCCTGAAGAATTTACAGTCTAAATAAGGCCTTTGGCTAAGCAGCAGGGGCAGCCATAAGCTGGGAAGCGAAGGGTCACATCCTCACATCCCAAACCGGTCACACTGAAATAAGGTGCTATTGGGCTGTTAGGAAGATGATCCTGTCCTGATAGCGCCCATCACCACCAGATAAAGAAACAGATCTTAAGATGGTTAAAGAAAACTTAGTTTGACAGCAGCCTGTCTGGCAAGAAATCCCTTATCAATGGTTGTGGTTGTGAAACCCTCATTTCTGTATTATTTTATCTTTATGGCCACCACTCTTCTATTGTTAATCAGTCCGGTTCTCTAATTGTTTCTGTCTGCTGCATAATTAATTTTTCTAGGTGTAAGTTCATTAGGGCAGTGGAATATGCTTGCTTCGAAATAACCCCAATAAACATCGCATTATCTGTGCTTTGGACTTCTGGTCTTTCGCTGCTTGCTGTCTGCGTGACAAGAACCAGGGAAGTGGGAGGGTGAAGAGAAAACCCTCTAACAAATGGACATGACCTGATAACCAAGAGGTGAGCCTTTAAGGAAGGTTTTAATACACTTTGGAATGGATCAGGGATTCTCATGAGGACTGATGAGGGGCTGATGGTAAACACACATTATGCTGTATAATTAATTTTGCTAGGTGTAAGTTAATTAGGGTGGTGGGATATAATTGGTTAGATAATTATGTTACAATATGTTAGAATTGGTTCGTTACATTTCAGTAAAATGATTGGTTAAGGTATAGCTGAGAATATTACTATATAAACAGGGTCAAACAGGAGGGGAAGGAAATTGGAGTCATGTTTGTTAAGGTGTGGGGGGGAAACGGGAACACAGGCAAGGCTCAGCTGCATCAGAGCTGGGAAGGGAGACACGGGATAAATGCTCTGCAGCATCAGAGCTGGGGAGGGAACACTGGGGAACAGACTGTATCAGTCTATCGAGATAAGCCCGACTGGTGTGAAGGGCTTCAGAATATGCTTCCTTGGAAACTAACCCCAATAAACATGGCATTGTCTGCGCTTTGGACTTCTGGTCTTTTGCTGCTTCCTGTCTGCGTCACAAGGACCAGGGAAGCGGGAGGGTGAAGGGAAAACCTCTAACAAAACGGACATGACCTGATAACCAAGAGGTGTGCCTTAGAGGAAGGTTTTAATTCACTTTGGAACAGATCAGGGATTCCCATGAGGACTGATGAGGGGCTGATGGTAAACACACATTTAGATCCTTTTCTTGTTTTATCTCTTTTCCCCATAAGGCTGAACCTCTGGCACTGTCATGGATCCATAGGATCTGTGCAATGCCCTGGCTTTTAAACCGTCCTTGGGAGGTGCCCCTTTAATGCACTAGACCCCCAAGGGCTCCCACTCTTCCACATGTAGCTTCAACACCTGAGACTGAGCCTCTGGCTTCAACACTCCTACTTCAACCTGTGAGCTCTGCCAGCAGGTCCAGCTGAACGACACTCCTGTTCAGAGACTGTTCCTCAGTCATGCTTCAATGCACCTCAGGAAGTTTTTGCTGTGACGCTGGGCAGACTTTTAAAACATAGCAGGGTTTATTAGTCAACCGAAACGCAGCACTGGAAAGTCTTTTCATTAGCACAGAGAAGCAATGAAGACAATATAGTCCACACTGGCCAATGCCCTTGAGCCAGGCTGCTGTAGAAAACAGTTTGGTTTCTTTTCACTGTCTCTGTCCATTTGTCTTCACTCCGGCAAAGCTCCCTGTGTCTGCGAGCCCAGTTCTTTCTGCTCCCAAAAACATAACGAGTCCATGTGTGCTTCACTCAGCCAAGCTGAGATCCTCCCATGGACAGGTGACAATTATTCCCTTGTCTCTGTCGGGTATCCCATTGATCTATGTTGGCCCCAGCCAGTCCTTAATGACCCATTCATATCACCCCATGACAGCTACGTGAGAAAACACCTCACGTCTCCTGCTATTTATAATCATAGCAATACCAATCACAGCGGGAAACCGAGGTGTGTATTGGCTTCATACAAGTATCACCAAAAGTCCCACCTCTCACACACACACACACTGCTCACAGCCCCTGGAGAGAAAGCAAAGCACAGGAACTGGACGTTAGTCCAGCAAACACAGTGGAGGACAAGCTGCAATCCTCACACCCTGGTCAAACAGGAGAGGCATGTGGGTCCCTGCCCATAGAGAGGGGCTGGCTGGAGGCCTGATACCTGAGGGGCCATTCCGTGAGCAGACCATGGAGGCAGGTCAAAGGCTTCGCTACCCCAGAACTGTGACATCGCAAAAGCACATTTTGGGGAATTAGGAAATCTAGTGACTCAGGGGTAATGGGAGGGAGAAATAAACTCCCCCAGTGGGAGGAGAAGGCTGGGGAATTATACACTAACATTCAGGAGCAACAGCCTCTAATTCTTCCGGAAAAGGAGAAGGTCAGAAACAAGAACTGGGCCACGCAGCCTCAGGAGGGACAGGCTCAGAGATCCAAGGAGCCTGGAGGGAAGACAGCTTGTGGCTGCTGCAGATGGGGAGAGGGGGGACAAGACTCTCTCCAAACTCTCACTCTTCTTGACCCCGACCTGATTTTACGATCTATGACCCAGTCTCACGTCTTGTGGGCAATTTCATACTCGCTAGAGGTAAGATGTCATGATCAGAGTATTGCTTATTAGCTTGGACCATGAGTGGAGGGGCAAGGAGGTGAACATAGATAAATGGGTTATTCAGCTTGCTACAGTTAAGGGCCTTATATTAGGTGGAGGATTTGTGGGAGAAGTTCTGCTGAAGTCTGGGATTTACCTGACCAGCCTAAGGAGAGAATCCCAGGTCATATATTTTGCACCCTCATTTTGACAGACTAAGGAGTAACTACAAACAGGTGGAATACGCCACAGGATTCTGAAAGAAGGAAGTTTGGGGTGGGCTTTAGCAATTAGGTTGCTATGCAGGATCTCAGCAGTTGGACACATTTATATATTGGGATTATTAATAATTAAGTGATGTAAATCATGAGTATTAAGGCTTGATGCTAAATTATGGACTTCCCAAAGGTCACATATGGGTTGGGGCAGCTATTGACATTATTGTAATCAGAGCAAAGCAGCAGATGCGGTATATTGCCATCCTATTACCATAAGGAAGTGGATAAATTACCTCTCCTAGTGACCATTTTTTCATTTTGTCAGGTCCCCGAGACAGTGTAAACTGAAGCAGGGCCTCCCTTCTGATGGGCTGCCTTGCCCCTCGATCTTTGTTTCCATTGGTGTCATAACTTGTACGTCCGCACCGTGCAAGCCCCTCTTTACTATACTGATCTTAGTCTAACTGTTACGTGGATTGATCCTTGCCTGTGATTTCAGTTATAACTGTCTGTATTTAATCAAGTTTCTGTGTGTTTCACCAAATTTAATCTCCTCCATTAACGGTGAGTAGCCATGTACAAGGGCGAGTTGTGCCCCAATACATCATCTTATAGGTGTAAAAACTGTACAGGCTACACCACCAGCCTGTGACATCATCAACAAAGTGCCCATTTGTGCCTGGGAAGGGGCCCTGCTCTGGGAGGGAGGATGCAGCAAGGACTCAGGATCGGTGGCCGGGGTCGCTGTGCACAGAGATGGGGAGGTTATATGGGGAGGGGGGTAATGAGTGGGAGAGGGAGGTCAAGAGTTAAAATAATAATATTTGGGGGAGGAAACGTATAATGAAGTGAAACAGAACAGAAATAAAACTGGAGTGTAGGCTCTAGAACAACAAGGCTTGGGCAGGGATTCAGGGTTAAAGGTCTGGGATCCCCCAGCGCTCTAGATCCCCAAACCTCTCCTCCCTCCCACTGACCCACCCAGACCACTTCCTGGGTGCCCTTCTCCCACACTGCCCTCCCCTTCTTCCATTACTCTCAGCCGGCACCACCTCCCGGCACCTTGGGAGCTTCTTGTGTTCCCTCCTCGTCTCTCAACCTCCTCCCTCCCTGCTGCTTCTTAGCTCTAACCCTGCACACACCCTCCCCATGTCCTGGCACCCCAGAATTAGCTACTCCCCCCTTCTCTGCCCCTCCCACCGCTCTGTTCTCCCTTCACCCGTGGGGTCCTGAATAGCAACATTATACTCTCCTATCAAAAGATGAGCTCATCTGACTGTCACACAAGCCAGGCATCAGTCACACACCTATTTTTATTAATTAAATTATTTATTTTTTAATAATTTTTAAAATATTTTTATTTTTTTTATAATTTTATTAATTAATTTTTAAAAACAGTTGCTAATGTAGCCAATAAGGATACATTAAATGCAATTTCAAAATGACTGATGACAAATGTCTAAAAATTATTCTAGTGGGTGGGAGATGAGGCAAAAAAGGGGGGGGCAAGGAAACTTGTCAAAACTTGTATGACGAATAAAGGTATAAAGTTATTACTGCTCAGGTTCTTTAGAGACCCCACAGCTTCTAATAACCCAGGAGACAGGACTCCTTACCCAGCGAGGTCACAGTCTCATAGTTCTCCTGCATGACATCCCAGTAGAGGGCTCTCTGAGTGGGGTCCAGCAGAGCCCCCTCTCCCCTGGTGAAATACACAGCCACCTCCTCAAAAGTCACCGGCCCCTGAAAGAGCAAGAGTCCAGCACTCAGTACCTACTGCATCACTCACACTTTCAATCAAATGGAAGCTCTGGTGGATGATAGTCAACAGAGTCCCATCCCACCCCGCTCAGAGCAGCCAGGAAACGCCAGGGGGAGGGGACGAAGCGAGAGCCCCTTTTCTCTCCCAGCAGATCCATCCCCCCCCCCAACTAGCCACAGACGGACACAGGAGATGGAGACCCTGGCAGGGTGCAGGGAGAGCTTGCTGGCAGGGAGCCCAGCGCTGTTCTCATTGTGAAGAGCTGGACGGGGCCAGACTCAGTGGGGGGCAGACGACATGGCGGTCCAGGGGGGCCTTGCTGAGGGGGTTCCTCCAGCAGGGGTGTCCTGTCTCTCCTCCCACCACTTCTCTTCAGCTGTCTGCCCCTGCAGCTGTTCCTGCAGCCCTGCCCCCCCCCCACCCACTTGGAGCTGCCCCCGGCCAAGCTGCTCCCAGGAGCCTCCTGTGCTGTGTGGGGCGGGGGGGGGGGTTTGCTGATGTCAGAGTGGCCCCACCCTCCTGCCTCTGTGCCCAGTCTCTGCTGAGCTGAGCTGGGGGGACAAGATTCTGTGCTGCTGCCTCTGGGTCAGGAGTGGGAGCTGCTGGCCCCTGCTGCCGTGTGAACGAGCCTTCGGACTAGTGAGTGCCGCTGGGCTGGAAGTGACAGCGGGTGTGTCTCACCCCCCCCACACACACCCACACACACTCACCCCACCACAGACACATCAGTTACTGTTGTTACTTCCTGTCAAAATGCGCAAAGTACATATAGTCTCCATAATTTTATTCTTTCACATTCGGTCAGGATGACAGTGCTGGTAGTTTAGCTTTTTTACTGATCTCTGAATTTCATCATTTTATTTCTGTCTTATGCTTAAATTCAATTCTCTGAGTAACGAGTTCTAAAACAACTCACCTGGCCTGGCTGGAGTAATTATCATTATTACTGTTATTGCCGTATTGTGCTTTGTCATTTGCTATTTACAATCAAACAACAGACTGTACATTTTGCTTGTACTTACCTTAGCAGGGCTCGTTAGAAAAAAAAAAGCTAAACTCAAACTTTAGACACTGTGCAGATGAAGATCATTTATCTTCAAACTGTATTTTAAAATCTGTCTGTAAAGTAACTTAAAATTTCTATGAAAATAAACGCAGCTCCAAGTATGATACTAATTGCAATGATGGAGTCAAATCTTACTGAGTCACATACATGATAGTGATATGCAGAGAACCAGGCACATGCAGGGCAGTGGAGTTTTTATAGCACGTTGGGGGCCTTAGAAAGAAAAAGGTTAAGAACCCCCCCCCACAGCCTCCCTGGTGGGTGCCCCCTCACATCTCACAGCAGCCGCTGGTTAATCAGGTCGGGCTCCAGCCCTGGGATTCTGGCCCATTTTCCTAGCCCCACCTAGGGGGGTTGTTTCCTGTCCCACAAATTAGAGCATTTCCACCCTCTTACCTCGTGGGTCTGTTCCTAGAATGGAAGCCGCATATTGAACAAGTCCCAACAGGTTTGCTACACACTGGCCTCCTCCCATTCTCCACCCTGGGAATTTTTTGGCAAACTCCAACCTCCAAACCAGACTGCCCAAACCTCCCACCTCTGGTGCATTTGGTGTCCCTCTCCCTCCAGCAGAAACCCACCAGCAAACCCCCAATAACCCCTACCTGGACGGGATCCTCTGCAGCCATTTCCCTTCCCTGTCCCATGGGAGGATGGGATGAGCTGGAGCGAAACATGGACGACATCCTGCAGCCTGGCAGGGTGAGAAGGGCAGTTGTGGAGGTTTCAGAACAGGCTTTAGTTCACGTCACATCACGATTCCCCCAGGCCCTTTCCCTGCAGAGACACAGCCTAGGCCCTGCCATGCTGGGAACATGCTCCAGCTCTTTATTGCAGGGGAGACCTGGCCCCTCCTGCCAGGCTAAGCCCACAGGGAGATTTTTCAGCCTCCCCAGTAATAAAGTCTCTGAACAAAATGCTGGAAAGGAGCAGAACCAAAGGGGCTGGGCAGGCTCCATAGGGACACTGGCTCCTCCCTTCCCCTCCTGTGCGGCCATGTCCTGTCGCTGGCAGAGATCGGCCCCCCCATCTCCCTCCCAGAGGCAGCCACGTCTGCGGGTTCCCCCAGCCAGCACCTACTAACCCCCACCCACGTTGGGGGAGTGACACAGGACAGCAAATTCCCACCCACCCAAGGACAAATTGCTGCAGATCAAACGGGCTGGGTTCACATCCCAAAGCTGAGTAGAATTTAAGAATTATGGAGAAAATAGGGAAAATGAGAGACTAGAGAGTCAATAATTTTAGGGAAAACGAGGGAATCTCCTTGGATTTTCTAGCCACATGTGGGGAGGGGAGAGAGAAGGGGAAGAACCAGAGAGAATTGTTCTCAGGTTTTGAGACGGAAAGAAATGGCACAAACAGGAAAAGGATGCAAGTAGCTCACCCTGTGACCATAGGCGTGTGCAGCACATTTCATTAGGGTGTGCACCCAGGGAGACCCCCCTAGCCCCACCCCATCCACTGCCTCCCACTTCCTGCCCCCTGGCTGCCCCCCTCAGGACCCCCAACCCCCCCTGCTCCTTGTCCCCTGACTGCCCCCTCCTGGGACCCCCCCCCCACTGTAACTGCCTCCCTAGGACCCTACCCCCTACCTGTCCTCCGGACCCTTATCCACCCCCGCCCCAGACAGACCCCCGGGACTCCCACGCCCCAACCAACCGCTCCCCGCTGATACCAGACACATCTGTGTTCTTGGGGAAGCAGGGTGCAGTATCCAGCCTGACTCATGAAAGACACCCCCCAGCCTCTGCTTAAACCAAAACCCATCAGAGAAAAAAACTTGCAGAGAGCAGTGAAGGGCCTTGGGAGACACACCTAGACCCCTCCTGACAAGGGTGACAAGATTAAGCCATCTCCATTAGCATACAGAATGGAGAGTGGAGACAACTCCCCTACCCTCATCTGCAGGAGAGATGGGACAGGAAGCCATCTCAATTTACATACAGAATGGATAACAGAGAACCGCACTGAATTCTGGGACCAGAAAAAGCAGGGAAGCACTGCATCATGGGAATCTCTGCTCCAGATGCTAATGAACCTACACCTGCCCACACCCAGCTCAGCAATTATCAGACCAATTGTAGCAATGGATCCTTAATTGATGCCCAAATAGTGAAGCCATCTAGTTGGATTGTGAGCTCCCTGGAAGAAAACACCACCCATAGCCAAGAGTGATCAGCTCCTATTGTCTAGTCTACAGAAAACCCTTGAGTCATCAGCCTTACCTATAAACAAATGCATTGTTCTCCCTTGAGCCACTGTATTTTCTCTACAAAAATCCCCACTCACCCTCCAGTCAGGGTGCTGATGCTTAGATCCAAACTAGGCATCAGTTCCACTGGGACTCCATCTTCTCCTGACTGATCGTGCTGGGGGCTCTGCCTGTCTCCAGCCCTCAGGACCCTGAGCTACCAGCATCACCTGGGAACCCCGACCAGTTCAAGCCTCATGGAGTGGCTGAGACCCCCCCACTTTCTCTCTCGCTGTTTTACTTTCTACCGTAGGTATTAACCTTTAATAGTGGATGTTAGGTTGGTTTAGGCTCCTTGTGCAGTGATCACCAGTATTCAATACATAACCTGCATGGTTCAGCTGGCTGCTTCTCTCTCTCTTGCTGAACCTCACTCTTTTGTGTTTTAGCTTCCCCCTGTCACTCTGCAGCAACGCGTCTCTTACCTAAGCTACAGATCCCTGCAGCGCCCAGAATCCTGTGGGGTTTGCTCATCAAGGAGGTTCCTGCCAGTACAATTGTGATGTGAGAGTGGGGACAGGGCCGTGCTGAATCTGGGACACATAAAAGTTACAGCTTGAAAGTGCTGCTTCATCCAGCCCAGTGAGTCCAGGGGCAGATACGGGGTCAGCGTGGCAGTGCTGATTGACCCGGTACGCTCAGACTTGCTCTGTTACTGTAGGGGCCGGTGGGTGGGTGGCTCATCTGGTTTGGGGGCTGGAAAAACCCAGCCCTAGGGAACCCAGGTCCTGCAGGAGAGCTCCAATGGGAGGGGACGTGCAGAAGGGAGGAGCAGAGCTCCAATGGGAGGGGACGTGCAGAAGGGAGGAGCAGAGCTCCATTGGGAGGGGACGTGCAGAAGGGAGGAGCAGAGCTCCGTATGAAAACACACGTGACACAAGCAGCACATTGATAGAATTACAGAATCCCCTCCCCAGAAATGTAACCCGAATAAATGAGCGTACTCCAAAGTAAGGGGCAACTCTGGTAACACCGCCCCCTGACAGGACCCCCAGAACTCCCGACCCATCCAGCTCCCTCTGCTCCCTGCCTGCCCTGACCCCGCTCCACCCCCCCCCAGGCACCCCCGAACCCTCAACCCATGCAACCCCCCCCGCTCCTTGTCCTAACCGCCCCCTCCAGAGACCCCACCACCCTCTAATCACCCCCACAACTGTCCAACCCCCCTCCCCACCTCCTGGCAGCTCTGTCTACTGCCCTGCTCCCACCCCACATTCAAAGGGGCAGAGCAGGTTCCCTCTCCCTCGGGGGGAAGGTTGCCTAGTGGTTAAGGCACAGGACTCAGGCTCAGGCATTCTGGGTTTGAGTCTCTGCTCTGCCACAGACTCCCTGCTTAGCCTTGGGAAAGTCACTTCACCTCCTTGTGCCCTAGATCCCACCTGCCCAATGAGGCCAACACTGACCCTGCCTCCTGGGCTAAATCCATCCATGGCTGGGTGATGGGGGGAAATGGAGATACCAACATGGGGAGATTTGGGCTGAATTTCTCCACAGCAGGAGAGTGAAAGCCAGCTCCACAGGGGGGATGGGAGCGAGAGGGGCTCAGGCCAGCTCCACACAGAGGGGGGTCAGGGCTTCAGCCCTGCAACTTCTGCCACTAAGGTGGCTGGGGCTCCCGAGTCGGGGACTTCAGCCCCACATCTTCTGCCAGGGTCCGGGCTTCTCCTGCCTGCCCCAGGGTGGCTCCTCTCCCCCTCCCCCCACCCAGTGCAGCTCCTGCAGGGGCCCAGGGCTTCTCCTCCACCGCCCCCAGCTCGGCTCCTCTTCCCCGCCCCCCACTCCCTGCCGGTACCTGGATGTTGTGTATTTGGTTGTCATGGGTTTTGTTACTATGGCAACTGAGTTAGACTATTAAGGGATAGCTCAGCTGGTTTCAACCGGCTGAGTGAGCTCTCTGTATATCTGTAAATAAAATGGAGGTTTTGGTTAGCTGCCTGCTCTCTGGCCTCAAGTGATTGCTTCCTACACCGGCTGCCCCAAGGATATAACACTGGAGCTTCTCCTCCCCCCAACCTTGTCTTAGGTCACACAGCCAGTCAGGGGCAGAGTTGGGAACAGGACACCAGAGCCCTGATTTTCAAACTAACCATCGGATCTTGAATTTCAGACATTGAATGACCTGAATAAAGTGCTCTCAGATGAGCTCCAGACCAACAGTGCACAGGAATTATTCAGCAAGTATTTGAGGAGAACTGCAATGTTAGAGAGAATCATGAACTGCTCAGAGACCATTAATGCAGAGAAGCAGCAAAATTTATCAAACACAGAACTGGTTCTGACTTATTTCCTTGGTCTTAAAAGAGAACAACAAGGAACTGAGTCTCCTCCCTGTCAATAACCCCCTGCTCAGCCAATCAGGGTAGAGACTAAGGAAGGGAGGCTGAGGGTTCTCACCAGAGAGCCCAAAGGATGGCCCAGGTCACTGGTGGGGATCACTGCCCAAGCACTATTTCAGCCCACAGTTTTGGGTGGACCTCCCACAGTGGGAGCTGCAGAGCACTCCCCCACAACACACACACACCTCCTGGTGTTGGGAGGTGAACAGGAAAAAGAACAAAAGAAGCATGAGATAAAGAGAAAGGAGGGAGGGATGGATGGAGGAAAAGGTAAAACAAAAAGGACAAACCCCAATGTCCCCAGTGATTCTAAGGGACAAAATCCCAGGTGAGGAATAAAATTCTGCCTCCTTAAGCTCGTGTTTTCCATGCATAGAATTCAACTGTCACCAGATGGATCAGACTGAACAGGTTTCAAACCTCGAGGAGGCTCTTACCTTCTAAACAGGGACGGCTGTTTTCTAGTAAAATCACCGAAAGGGAAGGAGAAAACTTGGAAGAGGTTCCTCCTGGCGCTCACATCCGTGAACCCAAATACTCTCTCAGTCCTCAAAGAGAGACCTGGAGAAGGAGACTTGCTGAAGCAAAGCCACAGGGGTCTCTGAGGTTTCCCTGGTCCCTCGCCCCTGTCCTGCCTGGCTGATGTCAGCATCTCTCTGTGAGGTCACCACCTCCCCACCACCTTGGACCAATAGGCTGAGGTCCTGCAAAAGGCCTTTGTGATGTCACTGCCACACCCCTCCCTCGCTGTGCCAATGTCCTGCCCCTGGCCAGGCACTTTGTAGGTTTGAGCTACTCCCTGGGGATCACCCCACTCAAGGAGCGTTCGTTCTAGGCAGCAAGCCGGCTAGACAGGGAAACATCAGACGCTGCTCCCAATGCTACACTCAGTTTGCCAGAAATTAGTCGACTTTATGGCCAGAAGAGACCATTAGAGCATCTAATCTGACCCCCTGCATATCACAGGCCCCCTGTATGACAAGAGCTACTTGGGTCTGTTCCTAGAATGGAAGCCGCATATTGAACAAGTCCCAACAGGTTTGCTACAGCCTGGCCTCCTCCCATTCTCCACCCGTGAATGTTTTGGCTACTCCAACCTCCAGGCCAGACTGCCCAAGCCTCCCACCTCCTGTGTATTTGCTGTCCCTTCAGCAGGAACCCACCAGAACCCCCCCCCCCCCAATAATCCCTACCTGAGCTGGCTCCACTGCAGCCATTTCCCTGCCCTGTCCCATGGGAGGATGGGATGAGCTGGAGCGAAACATGGACGACATCCTGCAGCCTGGCAGGGCGAGAAGGGCAGTTGTGGAGGTTTCAGAACAGGCTTTAGTTCATGTCACATCACGATTCTCCCAGGATCTTTCCCTGCAGAGACACAGCCTAGGCTCTGCCATGCTGGGAACATGCTCCAGCTCTTTATTGCAGGGGAGACCTGGCCCCTGCTGCCAGGCTAAGCCCACAGGGAGATTTTTCAGCCTCCCCAGTAATAAAGTCTCTGAACAAAATGCTGGAAAGGAGCAGAACCAAAAGGGCTGGGCAGGCTCCATAGGGACACTGGCTCCTCCCTTCCCCTCCTGTGCGGCCATGTCCTGTCGCTGGCAGAGATCGGCCCCCCCATCTCCTCCCCAGAGGCAGCTGTGTCTGCGGGCTCCCCCAGCCAGCACCTACTAACCACCACCCACGCTGGGGGAGTGACACAGGACAGCAAATTCCACCTACCCAAGGACAAATTGCTGCAGATAAATGGGCTGGGTTCACATCCCAAAGCTGAGGAGAATTTAAGAATTACAGAGAAAATAGGAAAAATGAGAGACTAGAGAGTCAATAATTTTAGGGAAAATGAGGGAATCTCCTTGGATTTTCTAGCCACATGTGGGGAGGGGAGAGAGAAGGGGAAGAACTAGAGAGAATTGTTCTCAGGTTTTGAGACGGAAAGAAATGGCACAAACAGGAAAAGGATGCGAGTAGCTCACCCCCGTGACCATAGGTGTGAGCAGCACATTTCATTAGGTGTGCACCCAGGAGCCCTGCCCTAGCCCCACCCCATCCACTGCCTCCCACTTCCTGCCCCCTGGCTGCCCCCCTCAGAACCTCCAACCCCCCCTGCTCCTTGTCCCCTGACTGCCCCCTCCTGAGACCCCCCCCCCTGTAACTGCCTCCCTAGGACCCTACCCCCTACCTGTTCCCCTGACCCTTATCCACACCCCTGCCCCCAGACAGACCCCAGGGACTCCCACGCCCCATCCAACCACACCCCCCCCCAACAGGCCCCCAGAAATCCTGATCCATCCAACCCCCTCTGCACCCTGCCGGGGCCAAACCCGCTCCACCGCCCGCCAGGCGCGCCCCGAACCCTCAACCCATCCAACCCTCCTGCTCCTTCTCCCCTGACCGCCTCCTCCACAGGCCCCCCCCAACCGCTAATCACCCCTCCAACTATCCAACCCCCCTCCCCACCTCCTGGCAGCTTTGTCTAGTGCCTGGTCCCACCCACACACTCAAAGTGGCAGAGGAGGCTCCCTCTCCTCCGGGGGGAAGGTTGCCTAGTGGTTAAGGCACAGGACTCAGGCGTTCTGGGTTTGAGTCTCTGCTCTGCCACAGACTCCCTGCTCAGCCTTGGGAAAGTCACTTCACCTCATTGTGCCCTAGATCCGACCTGCCCAGTGGGGCCCAACACTGACCCTGCCTCCTGGGCTAAATCCATCCATGGCTGGGTGATGGGGGGGGGGGAATGGAGATACCAACATGGGGAGAGTTGGGCTGAATTTCCCCACCGCCGGAGAGTGGGAGCCAGCTCCACAGGGGGGATGGGAGCGAGAGGGGCTCAGGCCAGCTCCACACAGAGGGGGGGTCAGGGCTTCGGCCCTGCAACTTCTGCCACTAAGGTGGCTGGGGCTCCAGAGCCGGGGACTTCAGCCCTACATCTTCTTCCAGGGTCCGGGCTTCTCCTCCCCTGCCCCAGGGGGGCTCCTCTCCCCCCCGTGCAGCTCCTGCTGGGGTCTGGGCTCCGCCCCCCGCCTCCCAACCCAGCGGGGATTCTCCTCCCCTGCCCCAGCCTGGCGCTTCTCCCCTACCCCCCGCACTGCAGCTCCTGCAGGGGCCCGGGGCTTCTCCTCCCCCCACTCCAGCTCGGCTCCTCTCCCGCCCCCACGGGAGGGGGGGGGAGCAGCCTCCCCAGCCGGGGCTCAGGGCATTGGGGTGCCGGGGCTCCCCCCCTGCGCACGCCTGGGCCCGGGACACTCACACACACACTCTGCCCCGGGGCTCCCCTGGTGCCCAGAGACCGATCAACCCCCCGCCTGCCCCCCCGCCCTTCCCCGCCTGCAGCTCCGGCCTCTCCCCTCCCGCCCCGCCAGCCGCACCCAGGGGAGCCCCGGGCCCCCGGCTCTGTCCCCACCTGGACCCAGCGGCGCCGGGGGCAGCTCCTGCTGCAGCTGAGACCAGCGGCTCCGCTCCGGCCCGGGGGGCTCCAGCGCTGCTGGCAGCACGTGGCCACCAGGGAGCAGCTGCTGGGCCCGGGCTCCTGCGTCACAATGTGCCAGAGCCCCGCCCCCGGGCTGTGCCAAAGCCCCGCCCCCAGGAGCTGCCCCGCCCCCGGGCTGTGCCAGAGCCCCGCCCCCAGGAGCTGCCCCGCCCCCGGGCTGTACCAGAGCCCCGCCCCCAGGAGCTGCCCCCCCTCCGCGGGATTTGTTCTCCTGCCTCCTACTTCCCAGCACCCACCGCTCCCAGCTGCTCCCTTCCTGTGTCTGCAAACACCCCCTGGGCGGGCTGCAGCGCTCGCTGGGGCTGGCTCCAGTGGCTGAAATTGCCTCCATCTCTAATCACCTGGGGCGGGGGTAGAGGGAACGAAGGGAGGAGATGGGCCCAGGGTGTGAAAGCAGAATTAGGGGGCAGGGAAAGAAGGACTGTTTGGAAAGGTGGAAAGGAAACCCTGTCACCGCTCCTGGGTGATCCAGATGGAGTCAGAAGAAGTTGGGCAGCAGAGGCTCAGATAAATTGAGAGGAACCCCCTGGGTGTCCCAGTGTTGGCCAGGGATTGTACAGCACCTAGCGCAATATGGGGTCCCGATCTCAATCATGGTCTGTGCAGCACCTGGGAGCCCTAATGTCTGTTTCCTGATCACAGGCACTGGGGATGGAGTGAGGGAAACCTCAGCACCTGAAGGGTTAATGCAGCCCTGTGTACAGCCCCTGCTAGGGTGACCAGACAGCAAATGTGAACAATCGGGACAGGGAGTGGGGGTGATAGGAGCCTATATAAGAAAAAGACCCAAAAATCGGGTCATCTGGTCACGCTAGTCCCTGCTGCGCTTACGAGGGGTTGGCTTAGAGAGTTGTAGTAATAACAGCAGCAAAGAGTCTTGTGGCACCTTATAGACTAACAGACGTATTGGAGCAGGAGCTTTCGTGGGTGAATCCCCACTTCGTCAGATGCACCAATAGTCCCATATGGTCTAGTGGGCAGGATTCCTGGTTTTCATCCCCAGGGCCTGGGTTCAACTTCTGGTGTGGGAACAGTGCAGAGCTTTTGCCCAGAGTGGAGACAGGAAATGAAAGGAACAGGAAGGGATCCTGCCAGCAGGGGAGTTAGACAGTGTGGGGAGGGGATCCCAGAAGTGGGGGTGGGGGGCAGAGGTCTGAGCGGAGACCAGGGAAGGATCCCAGCAGTGTGGGAAGTTGAGAGCACAGGCCTGGCCTGGGGACCTGGAAGAGTGAATGTGTCCCTCTAAACCCATCAACTGCAGACTAGGCAGGACTGGAAGAATTACATATTTGTTGGTAAATGTCAATTTCTGTGTAAACGCACAACCCAATGGCAAAATATTTCCATCGATAATCATCAAAATTGGCAGATGGGCAAAGTAAGAAACATGCTGCTTGAGAACTTACCCTGTTGTAGGAGCAGCAGTGATCTGTGTGCTCCGTATCACCTGTATGCCCGAAAGGTCGGTTACACTCCCCCCATCCCCCGCCCCGCCCCATCTCCTCTCCCTCTCTGAATGCCTGTGAAGTGGCTTTCCCCCTCCCCTCCCTCCTGCAATGCTGGTGGGATGAAGGGGCTGGTTGAACAGCTGGAAGATCAGAAGAGCTCCTAGATAGACAAGGTGTCTGGGACTCTCATTAGGCAGCATTGTGAAAGCACAGCTGAGCACAGGGCCCCTTCCCCTTTTAATGACCTGCTCCTCATGGCCTGCGACTGGAGATGACTTGGCTGCATCCGGTGGGTCACACTCCACCTCAGCCAGTGTCCATGCAGGGTCCCTGCTCTGGGTGTGTGAGCGCTGCCTAATGAGAGTCCCAGACACCTTGTCTACCTGGAAGCTCTTCTGATCTTCAACAAGCCCATTCATCCCCCAAGCATTGCAGGAGAGAGCGGGAGGAGGAGGAGGGGGAAAGCCACTTCACAGGCATTCAGAGAGGGAGAGGAAGTATAACAGACATTTTGAGCATAGAAATCACTGCTGTTCCTACAACAGCAGGGACAGGCCACTAGGAGCTGAGAAAAGGAAGCCATCCTGTTTCTGCCTGGCTTTGAACCAGGGACCTTTTGCGGGTTAGGCAAACGTGATAACCACTACACTACAGAAAGTCTGTAATGGGGCTGTGCCCTTCCCTTCATAAGAACATAAGAATGGCCATAGTGGGTCAGACCAAAGGTCCATCCAACCCTATATCCTATCTGCCAACAATGGCCAATGCCAGGTGCCCAAGAGGGAGTGAACCTAACCGGAAATGATCAAGTGATCTCTCTCCTGCCATCCATCTGCACTCTCTGACAAACAGAGGCTAGGGACACCATTCCTTACCCATCCTGGCTAATATCTATTAATGGACTTAACCTCCATTAATTTATCTGCAAAAAGAACAAAGAGAACATGTGGCACCTTAGAGACTAACAAATGTATTTGAGCATAAGCTTTTGTGGGCTAAAACTCACTTCATCGGATGCATGCAGTTAAAAATTCAGTAGGAAGATATATATACACAGAGAACGTGAAAAAAATGGGTGTTGCCATACACACCATAACGAGAGTGATCAGTTAACGTGAGCTGTTATCAGCAGGAGAAAAAAACCTGATTTGGGGAGGGGAACAGGAGAAAGGACAAAGGAAGGAAGAGACGAAGAGAAAAGAGGGATCAGACAGTGGATGGAGCAAGAGGTGAAACAAAAAGGACAAACCCTTATGTCCCCAGTGATTCTAAGAGACAAAATCACAGGTGCAGAATAAAATTCTGCCTCCTTAACCTCGTGTTTTCCATGCCTAGAATTCAACTGTCACCAGATGGATCTGACTGAACAGGTTTCAAACCTCCAGGAGGCTCTTACCTTCTAAACAGGGATGGCTGTTTTCTAGTAAAATCACTAAAAGGGAAGGAGAAAACTCGAAAGAGGTTCCTCCTGGCGCTCACGTCCGTGAACCCGAATACTTTCTCAGTCCTCAAAGAGAGACCTGGAGAAGGAGACTTGCTGAAGCAAAGCCACAGGGGTCTCTGAGGTTTCCCTGGCCCCTCGCCCCTGTCCTGCCTGGCTGATGTCAGCATCTCTCTGTGAGGTCACCACCTCCCCACCACCTCTGACCAATAGGCTGAGGTCCTGCAAAAAGGCCTTTGTGATGTCACTGCTGCACCCCTCCCTTGCTGGGCTAATGTCCTGCCCCTGGCCAGGCACTTTGGAGGTTTGAGCTACTCCCTGTGGATCACCCCACTCAAGGAGCGTTCGTTCTAGGCAGCAAGCCGGCTAGACAGGGAAACATCAGATGCTGCTCCCAATGCTACACTCAGTTTTTCAGAAATTAGTCGACTTTATGGCCAGAAGAGACCATTAGAGCATCTAATCTGACCCCCTGCATATCACAGGCCTCCTGTATGGCACAATAGCTACTTTGGGGGCAAATACATTCCAGAAAGGCATTTAGTCTAGATGAAATGTCATCAAGAGATGGAGAATCCACCATTTTCCTTGGTAGCTTGTTCCTGTGGTGAATCATCCTCGCTGTTGAATATTTGTGCCTTTGTTGTAATATGAATTTGTCTCTTTTCATCTTCCAGCCATTGGGTCTTGTTATACCTTTCTCTGCTTGATTCAAGAGCCCTTTAATTCCCAAATCTTTTCTCTCCCTGAAGCACTTCAACACTTCAATGAAGTCACCTTTCAATCTTCTTTTGATCAGCTAATCAGGTTGAGCTCTTTCAATAGCTCACTAGAAGGCAGTTTTCTCCAGCCCTCAGAACCTTTGGTGGCTCTTTGCTGCCCCAGCTCCAATTTCACAACATCTTTTTCAAACGAGGACACCAAAACTGGAGGCAGTATTCCAGTATCAGTCTCACTGATGCCGTGTCACCTCCTGTGACGTTATTGACATAATCTGTATCTGTATAGATCACCGTTGCGACAACTGTTCTATATTTGTAGCCAGTATTGTAGAAAGGTTGTCGTGTAAGGGGTCTATGGAGAGGTTCTGATTGGCTGATTATAATGATGCTATCTCTAGATGTGTTTCATTTTTGTAGTTGAAGTTATGAATATTGGCTTTCTGCCGGCTCACCCGCCCCCTCGCCACTGCCCACCCACTCGCCTCCTCAGCCCCCCTCCCTCACCTGCTATTGTGTCATACAGGAGGCCTGTGCAGGGGGTCAGATTAGATGCTCTAATGGTCTCTTCTGGCCATAAAGTCGACTAATTTCTGAAAAACTGAGTGTAGCTTTGGGAGCAGCGTCTGCTGTTTCCCTGTCTAGCCGGCTTGCTGCCTAGAACGAACGCTCCGTGAGTGGGGTGATCCACAGGGAGTAGCTCAAACCTCCAAAGTGCCTGGCCTGGGGCAGGACATTAGGCCAGCAAGGGAGGGGTGTGGCAGTCACATCACAAAGGTTGTTTGCAGGACCACAAACTATTGGTGGGGAGGTGGTGACCTCACAGAGAGATGCTGACATCAGCCAGGCAGGACAGGGGCGAGGGGCCAGGGAAACCTCAGAGACCCCTGTGGCTTTGCTTCAGCAAGTCTCCTTCTCCAGGTCTCTCTTTGAGGACTGAGAGAGTATTCGGGTTCACGGACGTGAACGCCAGGAGGAACCTCTTTTGAGTTTTCTCTTTCCCTTAAGGAGGCAGAATGTTATTCTGAATTTTATTTGATCCCCACCAGTGACCTGGGCCATCCTTTGGGCTCTCTGGTGAGAACCCTCAGCCTCCCGTCCTCAGTCTCTACCCCTGATTGGCTGAGCAGGGGGTTATTGACAGGGAGGAGACTCAGGTCCTTGTTCTCTTTCAAGACCAAGGAAATAAGTCAGAACCAGTTCTATGTTTGACGAATTTTGCTGCTTCTCTGCATTAATGGTCTCTGAGCAGTTCATGATTCTCTCTAACATGATTCTCCTCAAATTCTTGCTGAATAATTACTGTCACTGTTGTTGGTCTGGAGCTCATCTGAGAGCATTTTATTCAGGTCATTCAGTGTCTGAAATTCAAGATCCGATGGTTAGTTTGAAAATCAGGGATCTTGGGTCCTATTCCCAACTCTGCCATTGACTGGTTGTGTGACCTCAGACAAGTCAATTCTCCTTTCTCAGCCTTAGCTTCTCCCTCTTTCAAGTAGGGATAATAATGATCTGCTCCTACCTACCTCACAGTGGGTGGAGGCAGGGCCGGCTCTAGGTTTTTTGCCGTCCCAAGCAAAAAAAATTTTGGCTGCCCCCACCCCAGCCCTGGGCTCCCCACTGCACCTCCCTGCCACCCCAGACCTGGGCTCTGCCCCCTCCACCTGCACCCCCTGCCACCTCAGGAGGTGTGGGGGGGGAAATTCCAGATCTTTCCACCTTCTTCCAAATTCCTCCTAAGGCGCCACTTTGGGGGAATGTGCTCAGTGGGGGAGCGGCAGCCCCCCCCCCCGCTCGCCCCTAGCTACGCTCCTGCTTGTGGGGGTCCCTGCAAGACCCAGGGCCTGGGGCAAATTGCCCCACTTGCCCCCGCCTCTGGGCAGCCCTGCTAGCAGCTCTTCTGGGAGCGCAGGGAAGGAATGACTCCCCCTTCTCTAGCTTCTCCCCGTGGGGCTCTGGGGAGCAGGGAGGGTTGTATTGACACCTTCTCTCCTGCAATGGTAATGGTCAAACAGAGGGGACGTGGCCACCTTCAGCCCTGGCAGTGAGATATTCCCTCTCCTCTTTCTTCATGCTGATGTTGTTATTCCATAAAACATGAACCATGGAATAAATAGCTGAGTTTACTTCAGGGTGAGGAAAGAAAGGAGCCACCAACTCCCCAAAAAATCTCAGTGCCCCAGAGAAAAGCTGCCCCTGTTATTGGAACTAATGATGTGCTGGAGATATGTTGGGAAAAGGGACTGTCTGAATTGCCAAGGCAGGAAACGAATAATCTACAGCAACATCATTAACCACAGACACACTCTAGCCATGCTCCAGCCAGTGGGGAAATGGGCAGGAATTCATAACGTCAACTATAAAAATGATACACATCTAGAAATAGCATAATTATAATCAGCCAATCAGGACCTCTCCATAGACCCCTTTATGCGACAACCTTTCTACAATATTGGCTACAAATAGAACAGCGGTCGCAATGGTGATCTATACGGTTACAGATTATGTCAATAACGTCACAGGAGGTGACACGGCATCAGTGAGACTGATACTGGAATAGCCACCAGTTTTGGTGTCCTCGTTTGAAAAAGATGTTGTGAAATTGGAGCTGGGGCAGCAAAGAGCCTCCAAATGTTCTGAGGGCTGCAGAAAAATGCCTTCTAGTGAGCTACTGAAAGAGCTCAACCTGCTTAGCTTATCAAAAGAAGATTGAAAGGCGACTTCATTGAAGTGTTGAATTGCCTTAATGGAGAGAAAAGATTGGGTATTAAAGGGCTCTTTAATGTAGCAGAGAAAGGCACAACAAGACCCAATGGCTGGAAGGTGAAAAGAGACAAATTCATATTACAACTAAGGCACAAATATTCAACAGTCAGGATGATTCACCACAGGAACAAGCTACCAAGGAAAGTGGTGGATTCTCCATTTCCTGATGTCATTTCATGAAGACTAAATGCCTTTCTGGAATGTGTTTGCCCCCAAAGTAGCTCTTGTGTCATACAGGAGGCCTGTGATATGCAGGGGGGGTCAGATTAGATGCTCTAATGGTCTCTTCTGGTCAACTAATTTCTGAAAAACTGAGTGTAGCATTGGGAGCAGCGTCTGATGTTTCCCTGTCTAGCCGGCTTGCTGCCTAGAACGAACGCTCCTTGAGTGGGGTGATCCACAGGGAGTAGCTCAACCCTCCAAAGTGCCTGGCCAGGAGCAGGACATTGGCCCAGCAAGGGAGGGGTGTGGCAGTGACATCACAAAGGCCTTTTGCAGGACCTCAGCCTATTGGTCCAAGGTGGTGGGGAGGTGGTGACCTCACAGAGAGATGCTGACATCAGCCAGGTAGGACAGGGGCGTGTGGGAACTTGGCAGATAAGTATGTGAGAGCTGAAGTGTTTAGACTTCAAGGTCGAGGCTAGTTTTTATCTGCTGGTAGGCAGTAAATAGGATGATAAGTCAAACAGGTGTTAGGATGATAATTACCCTATGGGGTTACAGCTGCGGCTGTGTAAATTTTGTTAACCAATTAGCAACTGCTTGCTTGCCTGCTTCAAGAGTATAAAGATGTATGCTGGAGAGAAATAAATGACTTTGCTGCCAATCAAACTGACTGAAGAGCTTTGTTCATATACGCCTGCGATGCAACAAATGGTGACCCCGACGTGATTGAATGAGGACAGTGTTGGTGGCCTGAACTGAAAAGAAGAAAAGGAGGCGCACCTGAGTCTCAGTGTCGAGCGGCTAGGAGCCGCAGGGCGTCCGAAAAGAGGGGCGCACCTGAGCTCAGTGTCGAGCGGCGGCCGCAGGGCGTCCGAAAAGAAGGGCGCACCTGAGTCTCAGTGTCGAGCGGCTAGGAGCCGTAGGGCGTCCGAAAAGAGGGGCGCACCTGAGCTCAGTGTCGAGCGGCGGCCGCAGGGCGTCCGAAAAGAAGGGCGCACCTGAGTTCAGTGTTGAGCGGCTAGGAGCCGTAGGGCGTCCGAAAAGAGGGGCGCACCTGAGCTCAGTGTCGAGTGGCAAGCCGCAGGGCGTCTGAAAAGGGAGGCACACCCCAGCCCAGAGGTGAGCAGCTAATATGGGAACCACTGCATCAGCGGAAGAAAGGACGGTGCATGAATGTTTGATGCGCATCGCGGAGCGGCAGGGAGAGAAGCTCCCCTCTAATACGTTATCCTGTCTGCTGCGGTGGGGACGGAGAAGGGGACTTTCTGTTCAACCAAGTACAATTTTTGATAAAACTGTTTGGGAGCGGCTAGGCTCCGAGCTTTGGAAGTCGGTGGCTCAGGGCGATAAGGAGGCCTTCTCCCTGAGTCCAGTATGGAATAAGGCGAAGGAGATAGTAGAAACTCTCGTGGCCGAGGCAGGAGTGCAGGCGGCCCTTTCTGAGCTTTGCCGCCCAACGCCCGGAATGCCTTCTGTGTTGCCGGTTGGAGCCAGAGAGTTTTTCGGTGGTGAGGACACGGTGATACCTTTGGCTTCCAACCCCTACCCTATGGATGATGTTGCCCCTGCTACGGCTCCACTACCCTCCAATGTGGCTATTGGCCCCGACATGATTGATCCTGCTACGGTCCCGTTACCCCCCGATACACCCGAGCCTATGGAGACAGCCTTGCCGTATGCGCCCCCTCCAAAGCCATGCCGTGTCCACGGGACCTGGGGGTGCCACGATTGCGGGGGAACGAAGGGGGATCGGGTGGAACATGTGCCATCAAAGCCATATCCCGATTTGACTACGTTTACTCAGTTTACTCAGTCTGATGCCTTCTATAAGGAGATGGAGCGCCAGGGTCGACAGCTGCAGCATATGTGTGACAAGTTGGACCAGTTGCACGGTTCTCCACCTGGATCATCGCGGTCGCATCTTCACGAGCGCTTTCATCCGACTCGCCCTCCCACCCCGCCTGGCCCCGGGGACCCTCCAACTGGGGACCCTCCGGATCCGGTACAGCGCTGGCATGGGGTTTTAAGAGAAGCCATCCTTGAAGGTCTAACACCCGAGGCCTTTCCGGTGATTACGCCAGACCCTCAACACCCTAATCATAGACGGTGGGCCCCTTTGGACTGGAAGTTGATCCGTGAGGCACAGAAATCGATCATGGCTTATGGACTAGATAATCCGTATGTACAGTCTATCATTGAACAGGTATTTGCTGGCCAAGCAATGTGTCCGTACGATGCGATTAAGCTAGCTGACATGCTTCTTACACCTACACAGAAACTGTTGTGGAAAGATGATTGGGCTAAGAGAGTTGACTTGGCTCTTGTCCGCAATTTGGATTTACCGGATGATGATCCTCGGCGCGTGGCCACTGCTGATATGTTTTTGGGAGCCGGTCGCTTTGTTGACCCGCATTTGCAAGCCCGCCTCGATCCCCGGATCCTGCAGCAGTCGCAGGAACTGGCTTTGGCTGCCTTTAAAGCGGTGCCCCAGATGGGAAAGCCGAGCCCTCCCTACGCTAAAATTATGCAAGGCCCATCGGAACCGTATTCCACCTTTTTGGATCGCCTTCGAGAGGCTATTGATAGATCTCCTAATCTGACGCCAGAGGCCAGAACTGCAGTTGGACTTGATCTTGCAACCCAGAATGCAAATCCCACTTGCCGCCGTATATTAGCCACCTTGCCCAAGACTGCGACCCTGATGGAAATGATTGAGGCATGTGGTAGGGCCGCTATGCTTGAGGAGACGGATAAGGCAGCAATTCATGCTAAGGCACAGGCCTCTGCACTGGCCGTGGCGTTACAACCCCTGCTCGGGCGACAGCGGGGGGCTAGAAAACCTACCCGGCCAGCCGGCCCCTGTTTTGGTTGCGGAAAACCCGGGCATTTCCGGCGGGACTGCCCTATGCAAAATGAGCAGCGGGCCTCTGATGTGTTACCTGAAGCTGCAACTGGCGCTTGCACACGATGTGATAAGTTTGGACATCGCGCCGCCGACTGTTGGGCGCGTTACAAGAAGGATGGAACACCGCTGCCGGGAAACGGATCACGGAGCGCCCCTCGGAGGAGCGCGACGACACAAGTACCTCCACCCGCCAACCTGGCTGCCTGGAACACCTCCCCGGAGCAACCCGTGGCAGTGCCGGAGTGGATTTGGCCACAGCGACAGATGTAGTTTTACAGACTGACGAGGTTCAAGTTCTTCCTTCCAACACCGATGGCCCATTAGGATTTGGATTAAGTGCCCTTTTGATTGGCCGCTCGTCAACATCAAAACAAGGTATTTTTGTTTTGCCTGGCCTTATTGATGCCGACTATACGGGGAATATTGGGATAATGGTACGTGCCCTTTGTCCCCCTGTGACTATAACTGCTGGTACACGTCTTGCTCAGTTAATACCTTTCAAGGGATGTGTGCCCCGATCGACCCCGATTGACCGCGGGTCTCGAGGCTTTGGATCCACTGGCCCTCCCCAAACTGCCTTTGCTATGGACATCACTTTGCGCAAGCCCACCCAAACTGCTCGGCTTCAGGGATCCGATGGGCGGCAGATCACTCAGGGAGCTTTTATTGGGGATGCAATGCAGAGTGGGGTAACTGAGGCATCTGTGACGACAGAGGTAGAAGATCCTGTGTTTACCTTGGAATCAGAGCCCACTGAAGCGGTTGCAGCTGAGGCCCCCATGCAGAATGATGTAGGAGATGCGCCATCTAACCTAGTATCAGAATGCCCAGGGGCAGTTGTAAATGGGGCCCCTCTACAGAGCGCCATGTGTCCTCAAGAACTGCCTGTGTGTGGAAAGGGAGACGAAGAGGAGCAAGAGAATTTAGCTGTGCAGCTGGCAGATACTGGCTCACCCATTTTTAGTATTGAAAGCTCTGGGGCTCAAAAAACATTTGTGCCTGTTACAGCTGCAGCAATTGAAGAACAAATCATTGCAGAAACTGTAACATCTATGGAAACCTCAGCTGAAACTTTAAAGCCTTTAGAAGCAGTGCCTGGAAAACTATTTCCTGAACTAGTCCAAGATATTACCACTGCTCATTCAGGATTTGAGGCTGCAAACAGTAGGACTGAAGAAACTGCAACAGTGTCAGTATTAGAGATGACTGCTGCAATGGTGGATGGAATGACTGAGAAAGCAACAAGATGTACACACCCTGAGCCCCTGGAGAACAACTGCTTGTTAGCTGTGCCAGGATCCCGTTTGTTTGATCCTCCCTGATTGATTTAATTGATTGAAATAATTTTTGCTTTGCCTGAATGTATAGGATGATATCCTGATAATTTCCCCCGTAGAACTTGAACCACGATGGTGGTGGAACAGAAGAAAAAACACTCACATCATTGATATTGCCAATGTCTAGAAATTCCTGACTAAAAGGGCATTGAGAACTGACCCTGGTAAAGAAGCAAAGAATTGCACACTGGCAGGAAAAAATTTGGACTCCTGCTAAAAAATGTGGTATTGATTGGATTTTGGGGTTTATTTTACAGGCTGCGCCCTGTGTTGTGGAATTTTTTTTTAGCATGTATTGCCCTCCCTAATTGGATTGTAAATGGTATTACCCCCCCCCCATTACTACCCCTGTTTTTTAGAGCCTAATTGTTTTTTGTTTTTAAAGTTTGAGAAAACTCAGCCAAAAGGTTTGTTGAGTATTCTCAAAGGGGGGGGGGAGTTTATGGTGTTATTTAGGCATAAATTTAGGTAATTTGGGAGAATGGCTTTGAATTTATGTGACCCAAAATACCTTTATGTAAAGTGCTTTGGATCGGGCCCAGGCAGGCACGCGATAGATAGAGAACTTGAAGAGGAAAAAAGGATCGGGCCCAGGCGGCGGGCAACAGACAAGAAGCTTGGAAAACTGGTTGATAACCTTGAGGGTGTAGTTGATAGAGAAGGTAATTAACTACAAGCGAGTAATGTTAGGCAGAGTAAAAGTTAACTCTGTGATTGCTAGAGGGAACAGCAGTTGAATTTTGCAAAGTTGCTAAAGAGTAAAGTTTTGGTGTTTTTGAAATGTTTGTAAATAAATTTAGGTAAAGTTATTAGTTTGTAATTGTTTGGTTATAAATAATTTTGTTGTATTAGCTGAAGAATGTATATAGTGCTATGTAATTGAAATTGTATTAGGCTTAAGGGTATATAAGTGGTGATTTTTTTTGGGGGGGGGGGTTTAAAGGTAGAAGTTAATAGTAAGAACCCTTAAGCTGTGAATAGCTTTGAATTTAGAAGTAAGCCAAGATGCAATTGTATTACTGTAAATGATTTAATTGATGAAGTGATTCCCCTGTTTTGTCTGAAATTAATAAGGGTATTTGTGTATTTTAAGTAATGATTGATTGCCCAGTAGGGGTATATTTGTTTTTGTATTTTAGATAATTGAGGAATATGGATGTTAGCTGCTTAGTACTTGATATACCATGCATTTGTTTACAGAGTTAAATTTATGTTATGTGTTGTATGTTTGTTTGTTTGTTTCTTTGTTTGTTTCTGGCCAGAATTGTTTTTTGCGTTTTATGTGGTTTATGTTGTGTTTTTCTAGGACCCCCCCCCCTCAGTGTCAGTTTGATCACCTGACATCTGAGGGATGATTTGGTAATAGAAGTTTGCCACAAGTTGGTGTGCTATAGAGAAGGGGGGAATCCTGTAGAATTTACACCATTTATTTGTTGTGCTTTGTTTTTGTTTGGTGTTGTTGGGGTTATGTTAAGAATTGCATGGTTATATAGGTTGGCTTTATAAAGTTTTAATTTTGGTTTGTGATAGATTGTAGTGTTATGATGTTATGAGATGGGAATGTTTTGCTTATGCCTTTTTTCTTTTTTTTATTTTTTTATTTTGAGAAAAGGCGGGAGATGTGGGAATTTGGCAGATAAGTATGTGAGAGCTGAAGTGTTTAGACTTCAAGGTCGAGGCTAGTTTTTATCTGCTGGTAGGCAGTAAATAGGATGATAAGTCAAACAGGTGTTAGGATGATAATTACCCTATGGGGTTACAGCTGCGGCTGTGTAAATTTTGTTAACCAATTAGCAACTGCCTGCTTCAAGAGTATAAAGATGTATGCTGGAGAGAAATAAATGACTTTGCTGCCAATCAAACTGACTGAAGAGCTTTGTTCATATACGCCTGCGATGCAACAGGGGCGAGGGGCCAGGGAAACCTCAGAGACGCCTGTGGCTTTGCTTCAGCAAGTCTCCTTCTCCGGGTCTCTCTTTGAGGACTGAGAGAGTATTCGGGTTCACGGACATGAGCGCCAGGAGGAACCTCTTTCAAGTTTTCTCCTTCCCTTTCAGTGATTTTACTGGAAAACAGCCGTCCCTGTTTAGAAGGTAAGAGCCTCCTGGAGGTTTGAAACCTGTTCAGTCTGATCCATCTGGTGACAGGTCACTTCCCTTCTCTATACCTCAGGCTCCTCCCCATCTGCCCAATGGGAACAGGGAGAGTTCTCAAACTCTGGTCAGTTGTGAGCCTGGCTCTGACCGGGGTCACACGTCCTCTGATGCAGGCTCATGTGCAGAACATGGGAGCTCTGGCTTGTCCTAAATGCTGTAGAGCGTGAGTTCCTGGGAAAGGGCAGGGGGGTGGGAGCAAGAGGAGAAAGGCAGAGACATTGGAGACGAGGAATTGGGGGGGAGAAGAGAGAAAATAAATGATTGAAGCAGAACAGGTGTCCCAACTCCATCAGGCTCATCACAGGTGTTCACAGAGCTGGGTAGCTGCAGGTTTTCCTGTGTCAAGTCTGAACTTTGATTCTAACAATGTGCGTTGAAATATCAAGGGGATCTCCACATACCTGATCTCTTCCCCCCTCCCCTTTTTTGTATTAATTTTTATTTTTACGTGTTTGGCTTAACTGTGATCTTCCCTTTCCCCACCTGTATTGCAACTTGGGGGTTATGTTTATTGTGCCTCCCTTTTGTTCATGTTGTTATAATTGTAACAGCAAAGGAATCTGCAGGAGCAAAAACTGACTCAAAACTTCATTTCCCCATCATGCCGGAACATCCTACAAACAGCTCACGCAGCTGGAATCATAACACGCAAGGCCAGGGGATGGGAGATGCAGGTTTCCAAGTGTTCTGTCTTTCTCAGATGACACATTCTAGCCCCTTGTGTGCCTCCATCCTGTATGACCTGCTGGACTTCGACACATTTATTATTTCATTCTCTAGATAATGTGATTGTAACACAACGTGACTGAAATTAAACCACTTCCAGATGAGGAAACAACAAAGGAGAAAAGCCATTATTGCATTGGCTGGGAATCAAACCCAGATGAATTGCTTAGAAAGCACCTACACACACCACTATACCACCAATGCAGCTGGCAGGAGTAGTTTTCCTGCAGGCTCTGTGTGCTGGCAGAGGGAGTAACACATGACCACAGAGTTAGTGAGCAGGGTGGATGGGCTGGAAGCTGCCTGACAGCTGGGGGCAGAGTTACCATCCCAGAGTGACTGAAAGGGGGCAAAGGTGAAAACAGATCTCACTGGGAGCTGGCCCCACACCAGCCCCGCCCCTAGGAGAGGGGAACTGAAGCTCAACTTCAATCACAGAAAACTCTTCCCTGAGAAGGAAGGGGACAGCTTGTTTTAAAGACCAGGTTTGTGTTTGTTCCTGCTACATACGGAGGGGCTGGGTAGTGCTGATTCCAGCCCCCAGACTCTGGGAGGATAAGGAACAAATTCAGGCTGCCAGTGACCTGCAGGAGGGAGATGATCTGTTGACAGTGACGGACGCCTCATCCTAAAGGCCTTTGTCTGCCCCCTTCCAGTGACTGTTTGGCACAGGAATGCAGCCCCCACTCCTGGGTCTCTCCTGGGGAAATAATGTTTCTGTGCAAAACACCAAAGCTTTTAACAGAAAGGAAGAAAAGGAAATGGCCACATGATGGGACTAGGACATAAGGAATGAAACACACATGGGCGGCGAGTTATATACCCACGTGGTGCCCGGGCACCAGCAATATTCAGAGCCCTGGGGCCCAGCTCCACCAAAGTTTGGGGACGGGTCTCCCCTCTGGCCCCACCTGCCACCCCCCGTGCTTCCCCCGAGTGTCCCCCGGGCCCCCTTGCTGGCCCCATGCATGTCCCTGGGCCCCGGAGCAGAGCGTCCCTGCCTCTTCCATGCAGCTCCATGCTGCCTCCCTGCAGCAACTGCTGCCACAGGGTCCTAGTGCCCCCCCTTCCCAACTCACTGCCAGGGCAGACTGACTCTGAGCCTGCCCTTCCACCTCAGACCCTTCCCTTTTCCAGCGGGACCCTCCACCATCACAGCCCCCCCCTGCAGTCACCACTCCTGCCCCATGCTGGGCAAGGAGACAGCCCCATCCCCCACCCCCAGTGAGGCTACAGTCAGGGGCAACAGCAGGGGAGGAGGTGCATGCAGCACCCCCCGGCACCCATAATGGGGGAGGCGAGGGAGATTCCTGGACCTGAGAAGGGCCCTAGGAGCACCTGCAGTGACAGTGGTGGGAGTGAGGGTGCTGCTGGGGGGGGGAGTGAGGGGTTCCTCCCCCAGAGCTTGCTGCTGCCAGCAGGGAAAGGGCTGGGGGGAGTCCTCCTTTCTGGCCCTTGTCCCGGAGCAGCCTGCCTGCACCCCAAACTCATCCCCAGCCCTGCCTCACCCCAGAGCCCACACCCCCAGTCACAGCTTTCACCCCCCCACCACATCCTCAACCCTCTGCCTGAGCCCTGAGCCCCTCCCACACCCCAAACCTCCCCTCCCCAGTCCCAGCCAGAGCCTTCATTACCCCCCCACACCCCAACCCTCTGCCCCAGCCCTGAGCTCCTCCCACACCCCAAACCTCCCATCCCCAGTCCCAGCCAGAGTCCTCATCCCCCCGCACACCCCAACCCTCTGCCCCAGCCCTGAGCTCCTCCCACACCCCAAACCTCCCATCCCCAGTTCCAGCCAGAGTCCTCATCCCCCCGCACACCCCAACCATCTGCCCCAGCCCTGAGCCCCCTCCAACACCACAAACCCCTCATCTCCAGCCCCAGATAGAGCCCTCCCACACCCCTGCACCCCAACCTCTGCCTGAGCCCTGAGCTCATCCCAAACCTCCCATCCCCAGTTCCAGCCAGAGCCTTCATTCCCCCCCACACCCCAACCCTCTGCCCCAGCCCTGAGCTCCTCCCACACCCCAAACCTCCCATCCCCAGTCCCAGCCAGAGTCCTCATCCCCCCCGCACACCCCAACCCTCTGCCCCAGCCCTGAGCCCCCTCCAACACCACAAACCCCTCATCTCCAGCCCCAGATAGAGCCCACACACACCCCAGAACCCCAACCCACAGCCCAAGTCCAGAGCCCGCCCCCCCCCCCAACACCTTATCCCCATCCCAGACACAGCCCTCATCCCCTGCACCCTAACCTCTGCCCCAGCCCTGAGCCTCTCCAACACCCCAAACCCCAGCCTCAGACAGATCCCTCACCCCCCACACCCCTACCCTCTGCTCTAGCACTGAGCCTCTCCCACACCCCAAACCCATCATTCCCAGCCCCAGCCAGAGCCCTCATCCCTCTGCACCCTAACCATCTGCCCCAACCCTGAGCCCCCTCCTGCATCATGAACCCCTCATCTCCAGCCCCCCCACACAGCCATCACCCCACACCCCAACCCTCTGCTATAGCCCTGAGCCCCTCCCACACCCCAAACCTCTCATCCCTAGCCACACCCCAAACTCCCTCCCAGAACCTTGGGCAGGTGGGGGGCGGAGTTTGGGCAGGTTCTGGGCACCACCAAAATTTCTACAAACCTACCGCCCATGGAAACACAAGATGCTTCTCCCATGTGCATTGACTTTTAACCTTGTTTGTGGTGGTGGTGTATCCATGTTGGTCCCAGGGGTCCTCTGGGGCGCCGGGCATTAGCCACTTTCGGGAGAGTGGGCTAGATGAACTGGTCTGACTCAGTGTGGCTGTTCTTATGTTCTAACTGCTGGTTATGGAAGAGACGAACTTCCAGGCTACACAGAACTGAAGAAGGGTGCTGGGTTAGCTCCACAGCTTGTCTCTTTCACCAACAGAGGTTGGTCCTCTGCAAGCTCTTACCCTCACCCGCCTTGTCTCTCTTGGACTCTGAAAAGTGTTTTCTCTCCACTCCCCTTGGAGAGACGTTAAGTTTCCCTTTGGGCAACTATCAGGCTGAAGCAATTGTATTGACTGTGACACTAGAATTGAAGATTTAATATTATAAATAAATGAGTCTAAACCTGAGGTTCTGGTTTTCACATTGGTTTTTCTAACTCCGTTCCCAGTTCTCTTCTAGAAAGGCCTCCAGGACGCCTGCCCAGCCCAGCAAAAGTGGCCAGGAGAAAGCCCACACTGCTGCTCTTTCAGGTAGTTGAAGGCTGCTATCAAACCGCCCTCACTCCGTCAGTCCCCAGTCTGTGGCAGTGCCTGGGATTCTTCCGTCCTAAGTGCAGGACTCTGCACTTCTCCTTGTTGAACCTCCTCAGATTTCTTTGGGCCCAATCCTCCAATTTGTCTAGGTCACTCTGGACCCAAACCCTGTCCTCCAGCGCTTGGATTCTTTACATGCTTTCACAGAGCAAAGAGCACATGTTCCATGATTTCACAGGGCAGAGTTTTGTGCTATTGGGAGCTTTCCCTGTGTGGATTTGACAGGTGGATCAACATAGAGACACATTGTGACCCTCTCAGGGTGCTGAGGGCTGTGAGTCTCCTTGTTGGCACCTGCCACAAGGAAGAGGGAGTTTGGCATTTGGCAGCTGGATGTTAGTGACCAAACTCACCAGCCTGCTGGAACTCAAGGACCCTCCTCTGAGCTACAGCAGCCACCTTAACCCTTGAGTTCCTTCAATGTGTCCCCCTCTGGGGTCCAGCCCGGATCACCAGATACTCGGTGAAATCCCAGATCCTCTCTTGCCCAAGTATCCCAGGTTACTAGTTTTACTGTGGACCATTGCTACTGTATCTCACACAGCACCTGAGTACAGTTATCGAACAAGTAAAACATTTATTTAACAACGGAGAGAGATTTAAACAGATAAACATGAGTGATGGAAACCAACTGTTACCAACTAAACAAAGGCAGAAAATGATAGAATAGAAAGGCCAGCACAAAAAACAGAGAGAGGAACAATAAGATACTAAAAGGATAATGGTTGGAACTCTCCATTTCTCTCAGTCTTTGGATTGATGGGTAGTAGAGCTGTAGCAACAGTTGAGGAACCAGGGTAAATTAAATCTAAGGTTTGAGCTGCTAGTGAAGCATTTCCCACACTCACGGCATTCATAGGGCCTCTCTCCTCTGTGGATTGTTTGATGCCTAATAAGGTGCGAACTGCGATTGAAGGTTTTCCCGCACTCAGTGCATTCATAGGGCCTGTCCCCTGTGTGGATTCTCTGATGTCTAGAAAGGTCTGAGCTGCTAGTGAAGCTTTTCTCACAGTCACTGCATTCAAAGGGCCTTTCCCCTGTGTGGATTCTCTGATGTTGAGAAAGGTTTGAGCTGCTAGTGAAGCTTTTCCCACACTCACGGCATTCAAAGGGCCTCTCCCCTGTGTGGATTCTCTGATGTTTAGAAAGGTCTGAGCTGCTAGTGAAGCTTTTCCCGCACTCACTGCATTCATAGGGCCTGTCCCCTGTGTGGATTCTCTGATGTACAGAAAGGGCTGAGCTGTGAGAGAAGGTTTTTCCACACTCACTGCATGTATTTTTTCTCTTTCGCCTGAGGATATCCTGCTGTGTTGTGGTTTCCATGAGGACCTCCTGAGTTCCCCAACAGGAAATAAATTTATCCACTTTCTTCCCTGGCTGGTTTCCTTGATCTGTTTTTGGTCTGTGCTGAATCTCCCAGGATTTTCCCTGCTCATGACTCCTGGACACATTCCTTTTCGATCTTTGCGATAATGCTCTGTTTTTACCCACTGGCTCAACATTTCCAGGCTGAGAATTCTGCTCCTCTTTCTCACATGCCATTGCATCACCTGCTGTGACAGAGACAGAAACCTCAAACAGGGATGGAAAGGGGAAGACCAAACAAAAACAAGTGCTGAAGACAGGTCAAATAAAAATCAGGAGCTGAACTCCCCCAAACTCTTCCCCCAAATAGGAGAGAGGAGGGGGATGAATTCAGCCTTCACATCCCATCCAAATACGCAGGGGGAAGGGAGGAAGCTACTGCCTGGTGTCTGCTAGGATTTATAGGAAGCCATGAACTATATTTACCCTGAGGATATGACCCCTGCAAGGGACAATAATGAACTGAGAGACCTCCCCAAGGGCTTTGTTGGGCATTCCAGATGTTTCCTTCAGGCACTTACAGATTCTGAGGTGGTTTAATGTTTCCTCACCTATGCAGGGAGATCTCAGGATCTCTCTTTCCTCTGACCGCTGGAGGTCTGGGACCCATGGCTCTTCCCCTTGTTCCAGCTGGGAGATCACATCACGTTGGAAAACTAGAAACCCTGCTCAGATGAAAGAAAACAAAGGAGTTCAGTTGATTTCAAAAGACTTGGTCATAAAAAAACAAACATTCTATTAATTTAACTTCAGTGCTTAGTGTGACCTGGTGGGCCAGGGGCAGTTCTCACTGAAAATGCCAAGATCAGGGCAGGCTGAAAAAGGGAGAGCAGATGCTCCCAAAAATGGTGGTTAACACTGAAGTTAAACTCACCGACCAGTCACAAACACGGGTTATCGAGAAGCTGAAAAAAGAAATCACGCAGCCCCCTTTATTCCATCCCAGTTCTCTGGCTCCTAATCAGCAGCGAGGTCCAGTACAGTGAGAGGTTATTTAAAAACTCTGCTCACATAAACAAAGTGTTCCTCTGACCCCAAAGGGTCAGCCACATCACCAGGTCAGTATAGGTTTGGATATTACCCAAAATTCCATCCTTCCAGCCAGTCCTTTAGCATCTAAACTAAAGGTTTAAATGAAAGAAAGACAGAAAGAAGTTAAATGGGAACGCAGTCAGATATATTCCAAAATGGATATATCAGGTTCTTAGCAGTATTGGTGAGTTGCTGGCTTGAAAGTACGTCTGGAACACATCCACAGTTTGGATGGGTCATTCAGTCCTTTGTTCCAGGGTTCAGTTTGTAGAGAAGTTGCTCCAGAGGTAGGAAGGGGGATTGAAGACAAAATGGAGATGATGCAGCTGCCCTTTATATTCCTTTTGCCATGTGGCCTGTACTTCCTGTGTTCCAAACACAAGATTCACAGCACGTGGCATGGAAAAGCCTTGGAGTTCTCATTACACAGGCATACCCCGGCATGTCTTGCTGACTCAATAGGTGTATCCCCTTGGTCCTTTCCATGGGCTCATTGTACAGCTGATGATCGTCAATGGGCCATCAAACAGGCTAGGCAGTGTTGATCCCAATATGTCTGGGGGTGTCACCCAGAAACACTGCACAAGTCTGGAAATACAGATATACCCTACATATCTATAACTCACAATACAAAGGTGATACAAACATAGAAATAATATTATCATACTTGGCAAATCATAACATTTTTACTGACACCTTACATGGCATATCTAGCACGATTCATTATTATTTTATTATTAATACCAAAGTGTCTCACAATTCCATACAGTGTCACACTTGGTAAACCAGTGAATTCCCAGGACCAGTTCCCCAGGGCCTTGAAGATGCCGAACACTATCCTTATAAGGGATTGAAATACCCACATATCTGCTGGGAACACACACACAGACACTGTGTCTGTCTATACCCCTGTGTTCACTCTTCTAGAAAATTATGATCAATTTTGTACACAGTATGGCTTGTGAGGTATCATTTGAAAACGCATAATCTACTGAATATTATCCTCCTGTTAAAATGTGTAGTAACACTGTATGTAAAGTTATGAGATTTTACAGTATGAGATTACTGAAAATGTTACAATTCTGGGGAACACCCACAGACCAGTTCCTCAGAGACAGCAAGGCAAACAGCTGGTCAAACAGCCATTCTCCTGTAGGGGGAAGGTGTGAAGAAGACATTTACATTCCATCACAGGGACCTCTTGAAGCTGTTGTGGAAAACAACCACACGTTTGATTTTGAATCAGCTCAGCCTGAGGCTCTTTTCTTGGTTAAAAGTGCGCAGGGGGCGACAGCTATTGGAATACTGTCCCCTGAGCTAAAAATCACACAAGCCTTTTAAAGCTTAAAACCCCAAACAACGACACATATGTTGCACGTTAATTACCTTATTTGGAATATATTGCAAAATATGATGCAAGCAATGTTGGAAATAATTAAGAAAGGGATAGATACGACAGAATATATCATATATCATAATTGTAAAAACAGCAAATAAATCCATGATAGACCCACATCTTGAATACTGCATGAAGATGTTGTCGCCCCATCTCAAAAAAAGATATATTGGAATTGGAAAAGGTTCAGAAAAGGGCAACAAAAATGATTAGGGGTATGGAACAGTTATGCCAGACCTAACCCCCAGTTTCACTTGAGTAAACAGGAGCTATTTGACACTGTGCGATACGGCTCCTGTGCTCTGTTCCCAAAGTGTTCTGCAGCAGGGGAGGGTCTCTGGTAGCGTGTGTATGTCACTGGCATATTGGGGTGATGCTGAAACAGGACAGAGTAGAGGTGGCATTGTGGGGCTGGCATGAACCTTTTCTCTTCATTTCCCCTTCCAAGATCCGAGGGGACAGGACTCCTTACCCAGCGAGGTCACAGTCTCATAGTTCTCCTGCATGACATCCCAGTAGAGGGCTCTCTGAGCGGGGTCCAGCAGAGCCCACTCTCCCCTGGTGAAATACACAGCCACCTCCTCGAAGGTCACCGGCCCCTGAAAGAGCAAGAGTCCAACACTCAGGACCTCTTTCCCCACTCACAGCCCCACTATTTGTGGCAGAGAGGAGCCAATCAAATGGAAGCTCTGGGTGGATCCCACTCAACAGAGTCCAACCCCCACCCCGCTCAGAGTATCCAGCAAATACCAGGGTGAGGGGACGAAGAGAGAGCCCCTTGTCTCTCCCAGCAGATCCATCACACCCCTACTGGTCACCGACCGATACAGGAGATGGAGCCCCTAGCAGGGTCCAGGGAGAGCTCCCTGGTAGGAAGCCCAATAGCCTCCTCATTGTGAAAAGCGGGATATGAAGGGAGAGGCAGCTCCAATAAGCCTGACTCATGGGTGCCCCCTTCATATCTCACAGCAGCCGCTGGTTAGTGAGGTCAGGCTCCAGCACTGGGAGTCTGGGAGTCTGGTCAGTTTGACTAGCTCCATGTAGGTGGGCTATTTTCTTTCTTCACAAATTAGGACATTTCCACCTCCGAACTTCCTGGGTCTGTACCTAGAATCTAGGCCACTTATTAAATAACTCCCAGCAGGTTTGCCACACCCTGGCCTCCTCCTTTCTCCACCCTGTGCATCTCCTGCCCCGCTCCAACCTCCAAACCAGACTGTGCAAACCTTCCCATCTCCGGTGTATTTGCTCTACCTCTCCTCCAGCAGGAACCCACCAGCAACCCCCTGATAATCTCTACCTGAGTTGGCTCCACTGCAGCCATTTCTCTTCCCTGTCCCACGCCAGGCTGGGATGCGCTGGAGCAAAACATGGACATCATTCTGCAGCCTGTCTGGGGGAGAAGGGCAGTTGTGGGTGTTTCAGAACCGGTTTTAGTTAATTTCACATCAGAATTCCCCCAGGCCCTTTCCCTGCAGACAGACACCCTAGATTCTGCCATGCTGGGAAATGCTCAATCTGTTTATTACAATGTAGACCTGGCCCCTGCTGCCAGGCTAAGCCCAGACACATTTTTAACCTCCCTTTTCCCTCCCCTCACCCCACCGGCCAGAGAACCCCCACCAGATCTTCATTGCCAGGTTGGGAGTCCCAAAGTGTTTTCCCCCTCCCCCCAAGAGACCCCAACAGCCAGAGACCCCCCCAAAGGGACCCCCACTGGGAACTCAGTCCCTCACTGCCTGCCTAGGATCCCCCCCCCACCCTCCAGCAGGATCTGCCCTGCCCTTTGCCTGGCACCCCCTCCTCCCCCCTGCGGGATCCCCTGATGCTTTACAGGGGCACCCCCTGGCCTAGCGTCGGGGATTCTCCCACACACACTCTGTGCACTGGGCACGGCAGCAATCCCAGGAGTCTGCGGGGGAAGCCCAGACAGAGCCCCTGGCTCAGCACCAGGCTCCCTTGTTAGCCAAAAGGGCTCGTTTCCCCCTGGAGCTTACCTAATTACACCAAGGAGGCACGGAGACAGGAAGACGAGTACCACACCCTTTATTGATCGGTCAGCTGAGCGGGTGTTCCTCTCGGCTAATGCCAGAGAAAGAGACACACCTTTCATGGCCAAGCGGCCTACCTTTATAGCCGGTAACAAACAACTTAGCCTACGTTTGTCTACGTCATTTGGTTGACCTATAGACCCTGTACATGTATCTATTAGGGGATAATTGGATATGCAGGATACATATATCATTTTGTGGGGGCTACAAGATACATCTGTTGAGGATACATTTGTCATTCTGAAGGGGACACAAGATACATCCGTTGACCCTTTGTACTAGATACTTTGGATGCATACATGTGAACGCAGCTGCATACACTTGGGGAGCCAACATATACTTGGGGAGCCAAATAAAACTGATAAGCAAAATAGCTGAAATAGGTAAATACACGGCCTTCAGTCTAATGAGTTCTGTAAGCTTTCCAACACGGTTTGGGCAAGCATAGCATAACTTTGGTTCACTCAGGCCTAATGCAAAAAGGCTTCATTAGCACTATGATTTTCCAGCACCCTCTAACACCCTGTCCCAGCTCCCCAAGAGACGCCCACCCCGGCTGTTCTGCAGCCCCCAGCGATACCCACCTCCAGGACCCACAGCCTCAGGGCTGGGCACATCACAACCACCCCCTGAAACCCCAAATCTCCAGAACCCACCAACCTCACTAGGGTACCCCCTGCCCAGCCACCCAGAGGCCTCCCCCCACCACAATCCCCCTTCAGCTGCTATCTCCCCCCCGCAGCCCCAGCCCCACCCAGCAACACTGTTACCTCACAGTGCCTGAGAAGTGGATAGAAAGTGACCACCGCCCCCTGCTGGCCAGTCACACAGGCAGAGGGAGCCCTGGGGGATGCCTCTTGAACTGGAGTATGGAAGGCCTGGAGGGACAAAATAGATAAGAAATGTCCATGGCCTGTCTCTACCAAATAATGGCCACCATGGATCCACCCCAGAGGTGGCTGCATCTTAGCACTGCGGGAAGCAACCCCTCACCAAGGCCATTTGCCATGGGGTTTGGGATACTTCTCAACTCACACTGCACTCAGAGTGACCTCATCATCCCGTGCCAGCTGGAGAAAAGGGTCCAGCCAACTCTTCTGTAACTGGTTGGGAACCACTGACCCCCCAAACAGGGGGAGGCCTCTGGCTTTGATGTGTATTAAATATCTGACTGGTCTCTTTCTTTGGCAAACATTTTAACAGAGATAAAGGAGGGACCAAATGATTCACAAAGGAGTCGGGAAAGATGATCTCTGGGCAATTTCACCCCTGCAACCTCCAGGATGGAGAAGAACTCAGGGCAACAGGTTCCCTCGAAGGAAGAAGTTGCTGGGATTTAGAAACACGGGGAACAGCCCCAAACCCGATAGGATTTTTAACTGACATTTGATAATGACACAGAAAGAGGCAAAACCTGAGCTTTGAGAGCAACGTTCAGAAATGAAAGAGTTCCCAATCAGAGAGATTTTGGATCCATTTTGCAAATTATAGAGAGGAAAGTGGAAAATCAGAGGGATTTTATATCAGTTGTTGATAGGAGGTAAAATCTGAGTGTTTCACATCAATATCTGATAAATGAATAAAGAGGAAATGGGCAACATTTGCAAACATTTTATATCCATGTTCAAGAATCTGAGAAAAGGTGTAAATCTGAACTTTTCTTAGTATTTTATAATTAGAGAGACAGGGGAAAAATCTCAGGGCATATTCAATTAGAAATGGACAACTAGAGAGCAGTGGAGCAAATGTTTAGGGTATTTTATATGAATCTTTGAGATTTGCACAGAAAATGTGTCACAAACTGCGTATTTGATAACATGAGAGAAAAACACCAAGATCTGAGGGGATTTTATATTGCTGTTAACGAACTAGTGGAAAAGGGGGACTGTTGGACTGGATTTTATACGACTGTCCAATACATAAACACAAAGTAATGGTTCCCCCCACCCCCACCATTGCCATGGGCAGCAGGGAGCCCTTTGAGGAGCTGATTAAAAGGGCAAGGGAGGGGGAGCTGGAAGGTCCCTGGATAAAGGAAGGGGGCAGCAGTGGGGGATGGACAGGTGACTGGCAACTGATGGTTGGGGGTAACTGTGTTGGTAGTTAGGGGGCAACAACTGGGATTGGGAAACGGGGGTCTGGGCAGTCCCCATGGGGGACACGTGCGCCTCCCTTCCCTGCCCTGGCAGAGACCCGGCATCTCCTAGAATATCAGGGCTGGAAGGGACCTCAGGAGGTGTCTACCCCAACCCCCTGCTCAAAGCAGGACCAATCCCCAACTAAATCCCCAAATGGCCCCCGCAAGGAGTCAGCTCCCAGCCCTGGGTTTAGCAGGCCAGTGCTCCAACCACTGAGCCATCCCACCCCCACTCCAGGGGCAGCCATGTGCTGGGGAATGACTCAGGGCAACAATTTCCCACCTAAACAAGGACAAATCGCTGCAGATAAAATGGGTGGGAAAATGCCCCTCACTAGAGAAGATTTTAAACTGACGTTTGAGACTCAAGGGGAGAAGGGGGGAAATCGGGGGAGAGGGGCGAGCTGATCATTGGAGGATGGGGGAAATCGCCCCAGATTTTATAGCCCGTGTGAGACACTGAGCGAGAAAAGGGGCAGAACTAGAGAGAATTTGTATCGGGGGCGAGAGGCAAGTGGCACAAACAGGGACAGGATCCAATTAACCCCCCTCACCCCTTCACCCGCCCGCCACTCCCCCCCCCGGGAATTTCCTGGCTGCCCAGAGACAGTTCAACCCCGTGTCCCACTGACCTTCCTCCCTACAACTCCAGCTTCTCCCCTCCCTGCCTGACACCCCCATCTCCCCACACCACAGGAACCCCGCCAGGCCCCAGTCTCTGCCCCCCAAATCCCACTGGGGCTGAGGCAGCTCTGAGGCTTCTCCCAGGTTCCCCAGGGCAGAGTCACTTTCCTGCCCAGCCCCAGTGCCCCCCCCCGGGGTCTCTCACTCCCCGGGGGGCTCCGTGGGAGGCTGGATACCAGGGATGCAGGACGGCAGGAATGGGGGTGACAGGCCTCCTGTTCCTCAGTCTCACGGCGGGACCGAGGGGGCTCGTCACTCTCCGGTTCGGGAGCGCTGGGAAGACCCGACCGTGGAGGGGCCGTCGCTGTGGGGGGGCGGCCCCGTGCAGGCGCTGAGCACGTCCTTATATCACTTCTGTGGCGGGAAAAGTGCTGAGGAGATGGAACGCTGAGGGCTGGTTTTGGCGGGAAAAACCGGTTTGGACTGGTTAGAGCCTGTCCCCTGATGGTAAACAAGTCCCCTCTCAGAGCTGGAGTCCAGGGGTCAATAGTTCATATGCTCCAGATTGGATCTTATTTTAAAGCCAGTGATTTACTTCATAAACATCTTATTAACCAACTAATTGAACCTATTGAACAGTTTATACTTCTTACACCTAACAATGAGATAAAAAAAAGATCACAGACAAACCTTGTCAGTAACGGCTAATGTCCCAACGGGGAAGCACGTGCGCTTGTTGCAGAGCTGCTGCTCAGGGACAGGAACCTCCTGGCACCCCAGCCTCCAAAATCACTCAGGCTGCACTTTCTGCACGACTAGGTGCTGGCTGAGGGGGGCGTGGGAACTGGTGGCCTCTGCTGCAGGTGATGGGAATCGCAGGTATTTAAAGCCATGGCCTAGAGGAGGGAAGTGCCTAACTCCAGAGTCTGCAGCTGCCTAGGGCCAGGGCTGAGGATTTAGAGTCCCTAGTGCAGCCATTGCAAGGTTCAAGCAGGCTCAGCCCTGGCATTGCCACCCCTCCTGCGGCTAGTAGCTGCAGCTGGCTAAGGCTGGCCTCTGGGAACTGGCCCCATGGCTGTAGCCAGAGAAGCTGCAGGTGGCTCTGTGACTCCTGGGGCCATTAAGCTAGAGCAGCTAAAGACACTGGAGTTCACCTCAAGGAACAGAGGTCACCAGTAGGACAGGAATGTCAGGGGGAGGAGGGAAAGAGGGAGCAGGTCAGGCTGGCAGAGGGAGCTTCCAGCTGGGTGGGAGCATGTCCAAAGTGGAAAGGAAACAAGCATGGGGAGAGGTGGTGGGGACCAGGTAGCAGACTAGCATGTAGATGGGAGCAGAGGGAGAGAGGCTGGTGGCTTCAGATTCCCAAGGGCTAAGTCCTGACTTTGGGGAGATGGTGTTTGCAGGTGGCTGGCTCACATGGCAGGATGGGGGCTGAGGGGGGGATCTGTCAGAACTGATCAGGTGTCTGCTGGCTTTAGAACTGTGAGCTGAGACTAGGACCACATGCCGTGACTGGTGACGTGGGGGGTACTGGAGACATGGCTAGAGAGGGTCTGAATGAGGAAGGAGATAAATCTGTGGGGAGTTTGCTTGATCACTATGAAAGTTCTGCTCACTGTGGACACTGGTAAACCCACATGGGTGTACAGCTCAATGAGAAAACCCGGGGGTTGAGGGAGCTGTGTATGGCAATGCGTACAGTCATGGAGAGGTGTGTGATCAAAATGAAAAATGTCTCTGAGGTTCAGTACCGGGTATGCTATGGCACCAATGGCTCTGCCCCACCAGGCCCACACTCGGAGCCCACAGTGACTACATAGGGGCCCACAGATATGTTTGGTGCTGGGACCCACAGAAGGTTAATCCGGCCCTGAGTGCCTGAGCACTGTTTCAGCCCCACATTTTTGGGTGGACCTCCCACAGTGGGAGCTGTAGAGCCCTGCCCCGCAACACACACACATACACACACACCTGCTGTTGGGAGGGGAACAGGAGAAAGAACAAAAGAAGCAAGAGACGAAGAGAAAGGAGGGAGGAAAAGGTGAAACAAAAAGGACAAACCCTAATGTCCCCGGTGATTCTAAGGGACAAAATCTCACGTGCACAATAAAATTCTGCCTCCTTAAGCTCATGTTTTCCATGCCTAGAATTCAACTCTCACCAGCTGGATCAGACTGAACAGGTTTCAAACCTCCAAGAGGCTCTTACCTTCTAAACAGGGACGGCTGTTTTCTAGTAAAATCATCGAAAGGGAAGGAGAAAACTCGAAAGAGGTTCCTCCTGGCGCTCACGTCCGTGAATCCGAATACTCTCTCAGTCCTCAGAGAGAGACCTGGAGAAGGAGACTTGCTGAAGCAAAGCCACAGGGGTCTCTGAGGTTTCCCTGGCCCCTCGCCCCTGTCCTGCCTGGCTGATGTCAGCATCTCTCTGTGAGGTCACCACCTCCCCACCACCTTTGACCAATAGTCTGAGGTCCTGCAAAAGGCCTTTGTGATGTCACTGCCACACCCCTCCCTTGCTGTGCCAATGTCCTGCCACTGGCCAGGCACTTTGCAGGTTTGAGCTACTCCCTGTGGATCACCCCACTCAAGGAGCGTTCGTTCTAGGCAGCAAGCCGGCTAGACAGGGAAACATCAGACGCTGCTCCCAATGCTACACTCAGTTTTTCAGAAATTACTCGACTTTATGGCCAGAAGAGACCATTAGAGCATCTAATTTGACCCCCTGCATGTCACAGGCCTCCTGTAGGACACAATAGCTACTTTTGGGGCAAACACATTCCAGAAAGGCAACTAGTCTTCCTTAAATGACATCAAGAGATGGAGAATCCACCACTTTCCTTGGTAGCTTGTTCCTATGGTGAATCATCCTCGCTGTTGAATATTTTTGCTTTAGTTGAAATATGAATTTGTCTCTTTTCACCTTCCAGCCACGGGGTCTTGTTATGCCTTTCTCTGCTAGATTAAAGAGCCCCTTAATAGCCAATATGTTCTCTCCATTAAGGCACTTCAACACTTCAATGAAGTCACCTTTCAATCTTCTTTTGATAAGCTAAACAGGTTGAGCTCTTTCAATAGCTCACTAGAAGGCATTTTTCTCCAGCCCTCAGGACATTTGGTGGCTTTTTGCTGCCCCAGCTCCAGTTTCACAACATATTTTTCATCTGAGGACACCAAAATTGGAGGCAGTATTCCAGTATCAGTCTCACTGATGCCGTGTCACCTCCTGTGACGTTATTGACATAATCTGTAACTGTATAGATCACCGTTGCGACCGCTGTTCTATATTTGCAGCCAATATTGTAGAAAGGTTGTCGTGTAAGGGGTCTATGGAGAGGTTCTGATTGGCTGATTATAATGATGCCATCTCTAGATGCGTATCATTTTTGTAGTTGACCTTATAAGTATTGGCTCTGTTCTGTCCATATTTCAAACTTGTGCTCTGCTTCCGGGGAACACCCCAGACAAGTTGGTGTCAGTTCTGCCTAGCCTGCTTGATGGCCCATTAAGGACCATCAGCTACACAATCGACCCACTGAGAGAAGGCAGATACGCCTTGTGACTCAGCAAGGTATGCAGGGACCTGCCTATGGAGAGAACGCTAAGGTTTTTCTATGCCACGTGCTGGACAGAGTGTCCTTGGGACAAAGAAAGCAAAGACCACATGGCAAGAGACTATAAAAGGCTGATGCCTCATCTCCATCTTGTCTTCAATCCTGCTTCTTACCTCTGGAGGGACTTTGCTACAAACTGAAGCTCTAGACAAAGGACTGAATGGCCCATCCCAGCGGGGGATGTGCTCCAAAGACTTGATTTGAACCTGCAGTTTATTCCATCATTGCTACAAGCCTGAACCAAGAACTTTCCCATTACTGTATGTGAAGGGTTAAAATCCATGTGCATTTTATAAAACAACCTGGTCTATGGATTGTGCCAGCTCTTTTCCAGACCCGAAGTCCAGACTATGGTCTAGCCCACTATGACTCTTTTGATGATTTAAATTACACTCACAGGCACCGATGATATTACTGAAAGTTTGGGAGTTAGGAGCTGGTAGGTCAGTGGCCCAGTCCCCTCACAGATGACCCCGACCCTCTGGGACAGGGGCAGGTCTGAGCTCTCACACCAAATGCCTCATTGTGGCTGCCAGAATCTATGGGCGGCTCATTTAGTTTACACCGAGGGTTGAGTCCTGCTTCGTGCACCATGTGTGAGAATGAAAATCCTAAACCGCCCTTTGAAATAACAAAAGCAGCAGGACGTGTTATTGTCCCTGCCCCAAAGCAGACAGACCGATGGAGAAATGCCATGAGTCCAGGGTAATACTCCACTGCCGTTCTACCTTTTTTACTTGCTAAACTCCCTCCCAGCCTTGTGGGGTCTCAGAGCCCAGTACTGAGCCTGAGCCGAGATGTCTACACTGCAAATTTACCACCCCACAGCCCAAGCCCCGGGAGCCTGAGCTGGTATGGGGCAGCCCTGGGTGTTACATTGCAGTGTGGACATAAGCCTATTGTGTTTCATTTCTTAGGTTCTGCTGCCATCGTGTGGCCATTTCCTTCCCCTCCTTTCTGTCCAAAGCGCAGAGCCCAGTTCCTCCAGAGGGAGAAGGACGTTGTTGCCTGATTTGGGGAGGGTTAGTAGGGACAGTGGAATTTATCCACTTAATTTAGTTGTATTTAATAATTAATTGTCTAATTAATTAAGAATGTTAGTAATAATTAATAGATATTAATAATATGGGTATGGCTCGCCAATATGTGTGATCAGAAGATAAAAGTTCGTCTTGAATCAGGCTTCACAGAATTTAATACAAGGAGATTGGGGTCTAACAGGAATTACACTGAGACAAAGTTTAGTCAAACAAGACCTTTTATTTAAAATCAATGAAACAAGAAGTAAATGTAAAATGTTAAAAGCAGTATGAGATTACAAAGTTACAAAATATCACAGTTCTTTAAGAGATATGATATGATATTACACAATTCTAATGCACTTTGCAGCAAATAGTACTAAAGTGAATTTCACACCTCTGCTAGAGGAAGTATAGTTATAAAGAAACTGGTTATGAGTTAAACCCTTCTTAGCATAGATGCTTTAGAGGTGAAGTAGAAATTAAGAATTATTTCATACTCACAACTTTGAAAAGAATTAATACTACGACTAGCATTGACAGCTTTCGTAGGAGAAGGAGGCTTCGAAGCAGGTTGAGACGACCAGGAAACAGAGAGATGTATCGCCTGCCCTAATGGTGGATTATCACACCTTTTATAGGGAGAAATCTTTCCTCCTATGCCCAAATTTGTCTTTCCCCCATGGAAAGGTGAGGGTACCTGTTTTCATAGGCTGACCTTTGTGTACGTACTAATGACAACTATCTACGTATTTTGTGGTAGACTTGTTATATTTTGTGGGCAGAAATACCCTACTTTTGCACCTAACTAGGTGAAAGGTTAGCAGATATTCAGAAAGTCCCTAGACAATTTGCGTAGGTTTGTTTCCTAGTATCACTTTTCTGAGTAAGGGTCTTAAAGGTTGCTTTCAGCGTCACAGAGGAAATAGGCCAGAATGTCTGGTCTAGAAGTTTCTAGGTATCTTGCATTAAAGCTATTGCAAATTCTATTAATCTATGCAGCCTACACACTTTTATCAAAAGACATTTTATACAGACCAACAGATTAATCCTCAGGGCTACGCCCCCTTTGATGGGGTGGTTTACATAAAGAAACCCCGTCACCTAGGACTTAATATCTGTGGGGCCCTTTTTAGTTTCATACCTGGGCAAATTTTGGTATGTATCAGGAATGGGCACCATGTATATATATTCATCTTTATCCCCAGATGGTGCTCGTCTGTGCATTTGTTTAGGGGATTGTCTGGGTGTCTGTCTAGGTCTCTGCCTAGTTTTTGGCTTGGGTTTGTTGCGTTTATACAGCATATAACCTAACATAAGGAAATTAATCACAATCCCAATTCCTTGGATAATTATCCATACTTCTAATCCAAAATTTTCTTTAGAAGTTGTTGCAGACTCATTCCCTTCATTCATTAATTGGGTAATAACTTGTTGGGCTTCATCCATATTGTTAGTAATTTGAATGAGGTGAGTCTCTTTAAGAGTCATTAAGGATTTCAGTTGCAACCCTAATGGTGGAATATAAGCCAGAAAAGTAGGTGTACTTTGAATAGTTAAATTCTGGTAATCAGGGTTAGACTGAATAATGGTAATGTTCTCAAAAATAGGAATAGGGGAAATAACTTGATTTCCTATTACCATGGGTTGCTCTGGGGTAAAACAGAAATTTGGCTCTGTGACAGGACTCTCCAAGGGACCATACTGGTACCTCTTTTGATTGGTAACCACGCAAAATTGGTTCCTTCCAGCATAGGTCACCCTCTCCATCGGAGTCTTCCATGTGGTCAGCCTCACCAGGCATGACGATGATGAATTCTGTGCTTTCTCTCCCTGTAGTCCACACAAAACAGTGTCTGTTTCAAACACATTACACCTACAGATATACTGGGGTCCCTTTTCAGAACAACAGGCCATCTGTGGTACCTTCCAAGTCTGAGTTGGAGTGTGATAGACTACCAGGGGAGGTGCATTAACGCGTTCCCTGTAGATGTCATCTTCGAGGTGACCTATAGAATGGATAGCAGCCAATTGCCTGTACACATCTCTGTCTGGGTCAAACACTGGTAACGAGACCGTGAATGAGACATACAAAGACCGTGCCATCATACAATCTTTTGTAAGAGAACAACTGTCTCGGTTGGGGTGAGGTGTCACAGATCCTATCTCTCTCATAGCACCCACTGACAAATGCTGGCATACATCCAAACAAGTGGATCTTTCCTTTTCCAGCTTTTGAAAACATTTAGGACAATACCAACTCATTAATTGTTCATCCTTAATTAAGTCAGGGACTTCTCCTAATTTTAAGGATCGCAATGCATCAGTAATTGTGCTTACAACATATTCCCCATATGCAGAACATATAATTTCTTTCCCCAAATGCTGATCTCTTTTCTGATCATTGTTTAAAGCAATTAACTGATTAATTTTCTGTTGAGTTTCATTAAACAATTGGGTTATATCATGCATATTATAAACAGTAAATCGTTCTTCCTGTGCCAATCCCTTTATTCCCTGTAATATTGGATTGACTACTCGGTTAGCTTCCTCTTTTAACACATAATCTATATGCTTGCGGATTTTTCCAATATCCGCCTGGTTCCAAATTGACATTCCTGCACCAAATAGTCCTGTTAGGGATCCTAAACCTCCAAGGAGATTTAAGCTACGTTTTCTCCTAAGAGTTGGTGACTTAGGGACTTCATCATCCTTCAACAGAACAATATCCCGCACTCGTTGCTGATAGGCTACAATCCTATCCACAAGTCGTACTGAGAAAAAGGAAGCTACTTTGGTATGTTGACAATAGCTAAATTCTCCCAAGTACCAATTAGACAAATTTAGCACTACAGGAATATGCATAAATTGAACTTGATTAATTATTTTTCCCATCATGGGTGTTGTGGTAAGACCACTGACAGGTCCTGGGTTTAATACTGGACAATTTACATCATTTGTTCGTGACTGATCAACATCATAGTCAATAACTGGGTCCTGAACTCTAAGTTCAAATGTCATATTCTGGACATATTTTTTGTTTCCTGTTTTGGTTTGAAAGGTAGCTATGATGAGCACCTCATATCGCCCTTGATCCTCATATTCAAGCTTATACAAGGTTAAACTTCCCCCTGTTATCAAATTATTACAGCTAGCTTTATTTTTCCAAGTTCCATAAGCTATACCATGTTTTAGGGAAGTTGAATTTATAAACGTCTTGCAACCACCCCCCCTTTGAATTCTCATCCAAGGGCCACATCCTTTTCCAACCACTAGAGGGTAGTGCAGTTACTTTTTCCAATTGATATTCAAAAGTAACATCCTCCCCCCGAATTCCCTTAACCTGTTGAATCGGGTTGTTGACCAGTTCTGGATTAAGTATAATAGTCCGTTCCTTCTTTGTTGGTATGTTCTGTTGCTTGGGCTCAGACAACTGAGTGCGATCCGGTCGTCTGGTTTCCTGGGGTTGCAATAGTTCGGTTTCAGACTTAATATTTTGGCATAGTCCTACCCTTAGAGCAACAATAAGGGTGTAATAAGTCAAAATGTCAATGTCAATTTCATGGTTGCAAACTGCTGGGCTCCAATTGTTGCGATTTCGTCTGATCACTTAAGTCCTGAGGAGGAAGTTGCTCCTGCGACCTGGACGATCGATACAGCTTTAACTGGTTAGCATGATAAATCTTATCTCTATTATGCTTTCCTCCTGTTACTCTGATCTTATATACTGCTGAACTGAGTTTATCAATGATTTGGAAAGGTCCAATCCATCGATTACACAACCCATGTTCTGGTGACTTATATGACAATAACATTACTTGATCTCCTACCTCCCAAGTATTCTCTCTCTGGTTTTTGTCAAAGTAAGCCTTTGCCTTACGTCTGGATTTTCCCAATTTAGCAGCTACCTGCAAGTGAATGTGATTTAAATGTTTTTGCAGATTTTGCAGGTAGGTATCCATTTTATTCCTCTAATTGAGTGCCACTAGCTTGCCAAATTAAATGTTCTGGTAATCTCATTGTTCGGCCTGTCATCACTTCAAAGGTGTTTTATCAGTAGATGCAGCCGGTGTTGCCCTCAATGCCATTAAAATTAAAGGCATGAGGGTGTCCCAGTTACGTCCATTGGCATCAACCAGTTTCCTCAACATCACTTTTATAGTCCGATTGGTCTGTTCCACCATCCCAGATGACTGTGGTCTGTATGGGATGTGTAGTCTCTTGGGACTCCCATCAATTTAAGACAATCCCTAAAGAACTGTCCTGTAAAATGTGATCCCTGGTCTGATTCTACCTTTGCAGGATCCCCAGCGAGAGAAGACTTGTTCTACCAAGACCTTGGCAGTGGCTTTTGCAGTATTGGCTTTAAGAGGAAATGCCTCTATCCACTTTGAGAAAGGATCGATAATCACCAATAGATATTGGTTACCTCTTTGGGTCCTTGGCAAAGGACCTACAAAGTCAATCTGCAAAGCCATCCACGGACCTTCATACACCTGGGATCTTAGTGGTGCATTTCTTTTGGATGGAGTAGGATTAGCTTGGGCACATGCCAGACAATTTTCACAATATTGTTGCACATCCATCCTAAGAAGTGGCCACCACCCTACAGATGCAAGACGTTGGACAGTTTTGTCCACTCCCTGATGTCCTCCTGTAGGAGTGTCATGGACCATGTACATCATTTCCCTTCGTAGGTGAGCTGGAACTACCCACACAGGGAAAGGACCTCCTGTATACATGAGAACTCCATCTACGACTTGTAACTGCTGTTCATGTCGTTTGTACAAAGGGTCTATTATTAGTGATCCCTCTTTGTCTATTTTGGAAAGCTCTAAAATTACTTTTATTATGTCCTTATCCAATTTTTGCATATCTTTTAGATCTGGTATATTGGGTTGTACCAATTTAGTTGCAGCTATAGGACATTTAGGATTAGGGGTAATAACAGAATACTCCTGATCCTTACTTTCCCAAAATTCTCCTGATCGGGCTCCTTCAGGGGCCAATTTATCAGCTTTCTCATTTTCCATAGCATAAGGGTCTAATTTCCAGTGAGCTTTTACTTTTTTTATTTTGATTGGCCGCTCTGAAACAGTAACTATTACTGTTAACCAATGGATGTATCTCATCAGTGATGCATACCTAATAGGTGTGCCATCAGAAGATGTAAAACCATTTGTTTCCCAATATGGTAGGAACTCTGTGAGAGAATTGCATACCCATGCAGAGTCTGAAAACAGACAGATATCTTGGTATGTGGTGGTGATGGAGAACTGCACACAGTACTCCAACACACAAGCTACTGCAGCTAATTCTGCATATTGAGCCGAATGTGGAGTGCATGAATATGCCTTTTCCCAAGGCTCTCCTTTCCCCTCAGGGGGAACTGCATAGATTCCGAACCCAGTATAGGGTTTGCCTTGATGGTAATAACTAGAACCATCAACAAAGAATTTATACCTATTAATGGGATCTGTCTCCTGGATTAAAGGTTGAAAGAGCTTTTGTTTTCCTCCCCTTAGATCCAATTGATCAAAGTTGGGACACTTGTGTGGCTCTCCTGATACAATAGAGCTGTTGGTAACAAGGATGGTGTCCTAATAGGTTTGACTGCAATATCTTTTCCTTGCAGTAATAATGCCCAGTGAGCAAGGCGAGCATTTGAAACTGCCCATCTTTTACCCTATTGGACAGTAAAAACTGAAGAGGAGTGTGCGATGAGTGTAATATGATCGGGCTGAGGCCAATTAGAAAAGAAAAGTGTTGTATGGCCCAACTGGTTGCCAATAGATACTTTTCACAATTGTCATATTTGAGTTCAATTGATGACATTAAACGTGAGGCATAGGCCACAGGTCTGATTTTCCCATGCCTTTCTTGTGAGGCCACAGCCGCCAACGCATTAACACTCACCGCTACCTCCAGATGATAGGGTATTTCATGATTTGGTGTGATCAACACCGAGCCTTGATAATGGCCTGTTTTAGTTGGGAGACTGCCTCCGTGTGTTGCTCAGACCATTCCCACTGTACACCTTTCTTTAGAAGTTGGTACAAAGGACCTGCAATAGAAGCAAAATTAGGATGAAATCCCTGTGGTACCCAGTTAAACCTAGGAAAGCTCTTAAAGCCGTAGGTTCCTGTGGTAAAGGCAATGTTTGGATTGCATCCACCTTCTGTTGCGCTGGGGTTCTACCCCATTTTGTCAGGGTGAGGCCCAAGAAAGAGACACAATTAGCCATTAGCTGAGCCTTGGCTGGATTGCACTTTAACCCTGCTTCTTTTAGAATTTGCAGGAGCTCGTCAAGTCTTTCTAAATGCTCCTCTTTCGTCTGTGTTGCTAAACACAGATCATCTACATATTGAAATAGAACATTTGGTTTAGAAAATGATGACAGTATCCGTCTCATTTGTGCATGGAATAGAGCTGGAGAGTTTTTATATCCCTGGGGCAAACGTGTCCAAGAATATTGCACTCCCTGAAAACTAAATGCAAAACGGTACTGTGAAATGTGTGCCAATGGTAATGTCCAAAAGCTGTTACTGATATCTAATACAGTAAACCATACAGCCTCTGGATCAAAAGATTTGATTAGATCTGGCATTTTGGCCACTGTAGGGGCACAAGTTGGTGTGACTTGGTTTAGGCGTCTGTAATCTATTGTGAGACGCCACGAACCATCCGGTTTCTTAACAGGCCAAATAGGTGAATTTGCAGTGGAAGTACATTTTCGTAGTACTCCCTGTGTCAGCAAGGATTTAATAGTCTTTTCTATGTATGGATTTGCTTGTTCTGGGTAAGGATACTGTTTTTGGGCTGAAATTTCTCCTCCTTCCACAACAATAGTGACAGCCATGCATCCACAGTCATGTTTGTGTTTAGCAAAGGCATCTGCATGTTTGTACAGTAATGCCTGTAACTCAGGTTGGTCTGCATGTTTAGCCACTATTTTGTCCCAATCATACCCTTCAGGTTCAGAGTTCTCCACTGGAGATACCATGCCACACTCAGGTATGACTATTGGAGAGTCATCCTTTTCCTGTTCTACTGAAAGACACAATAATTGGTTACACAAATCAAGAACACATCCCTGTTTGTATAAGAAATCAGTTCCCAATAAGGAATTCTTTGGGTCTGCTAACTTCATTAATGCAAAAGTATGATTCTTTCTTAGGTGACCTATTTGTACTTCAAGGGGTGTAGAAAGTGTGGTAGTAACCTGATTACTTGCAAAGGTTGCAAGTGTTTTGGTACATCCTGATGATAGAGGAGAGGATCTAGGATCCTCGACATGGAGAATACTGATTGCTGCTCCAGTATCTATAATGAGATTCCTGTCTAGTCCCTCTATCACTGCAGATATGGTGGGTCTTCCACTTGTATCTCTGCCTACAGGGGTTATGACTACACTCGGGGTTGTTTGTAGTCATGCAGCATATGCTGTCAGATAATCAAGGGGTTCCTCCTCTATTTCCTCAGAGGCAGCCAATTCTTGGAGGAGTGGCTGTCCACTGGGGAAAAGGGGATGGATCAACGGAGGCCACTGGACGGTTCAAGGTTGCTGAGCCTTGGCCTTCCATCATCATCAGCTCATTCACACGGGCATGAAGTTCTCGGATAGCCCGTCGTTGAGCCTCAAGCGTCTGTTGCACTGTTTTAAACATTTTCACAACTGAGTCCTCAGTTTTGTGCAAAGGCGGTGATTTAGGTCTCTGCAGACGTGAACTGTTCTGTGCAGCATCTGAAAAGAAAGGAACACGATCCCGGGCTCCTGCATAGGATCCAAACGCATAACCCTGTCGAGGGACCTGGCCACTCAAAGGTCCAGGGTTATTACGTGGGTTAGGGTCATTTTGCCAACGTTGATACTTAGGGAATTTAGGAATTCCTCGTCCTAATCCTGGCTGAGGTTGAGGTCCCTCAATCCTCACCGTAGGATTAGTTTGTGGTTCCTGAAGTACTGCAACCGGGGCTCCACGCCGACCTAATTTAGAGCCTCCCTGTGCATGTGCTTTAGCCAGTAAGGCTAATGTTCTTTTTAAAGAAATATCATCAGTGATATGCATATTAACCATTTCTCTTAACTGAGGAAGAGAATTATTAACTAGCAAACTGATGTATGGCAGTTCATCTGTTTCCTCTTTGATATGACTCCGCCAAGCTGCACTTAACCGCAAATGAAACTGATGTGGAGTTTCATTAGGTTTCTGCTTTAGGTTAGACAGAATTGCTACTCCAGCTTGCCCTGGGTGCTGGTTATGTTCCAATAGGGCTACTGTCTCTTGAAAACTTTTCTCCCCTACCCTAAACTTAAGTGGCAAAGTACTCCACAATGCTCGATTCACTGTGAGTTGTAAGATTTTAACCCAATCTTCCCTTGGTAAGCCAAACACTTTTGCTGTCTCCTGCACACGTTGTGCATGCATAGCAACTGAAGAATCCTCCATCATTCCTACTTGCTTAGCTACCAGGTCTAAGGTTTTAATATCTGTAACGACTGCTACAGGACAATCAGAATTGGAACCTGCAGTTCCTTCTTCTGGATCTGAATCTGAGCTTTCATCTGAGCTTTCATCTGAGCTTAAATCTACAATTTCTATTCCTTGCCTCCTTCTACCTGGATTCACATTTTCCTCATCTGAACCATCAAAACTTTCCACTGGAGATAATCCTGGGTATCTAGGATAATTTTCCATGAAATGTCTATGGGTTACATTCAAAGTGTCTCCACACTGGCGCAGGACATCCCTTAGTCCACTAAAGTCTGGCGTGGTAGGGCGTTCTACTGATACACTAGGTGATACCAGCATATACCACGGGGGTGTAGAGGACCCACGAAATTCCTGGAGTCTAGGCAATGTTGATTGCCCGAATGCCAATAAATGTCCACCCAAAGGGACTGGATTTTCTACTCTATATGGTGCTAATGTAACATTGGGTGGAGGAGCAGGAATTCTATTCCCTGCTTGTTGTTGTAGCTCTCTTTGTAACTTAGAGATCACTACATCACATGCATTAGCTACCTGTGTTACCTGTGATACAGCCTCTTCCAACCCTTGAACAATGACCGATTCTAAAGGTATACTCACAGAAGCTGTCTCTACAGAAGTAGAGATCTTTTCCTCTTTCTCTGCTTCTCTGTTTGTGTCACTAACTGCTTCACTGACTGTGACACTTGTCTCCGCCTCTTGAACTGTCACTTCAGAACTTCCGTCTCTTATCGGCAGACTGTCAGTTTTCTCTGCACTGCCAATTTCTGACTCCACAGATTCAACTTGCAAATTCGCTTCTGAAGGTACTGTGTTTGCTAATTCTCTTGTTTTACTTCTAGTCACTGGTCCAATAAGATTTTCTACCTCTGTCGGGTCCACCATACCAATAGGAATGGGAATCAATTCTTCAACTTCCTCTGCTCTATTTTCTCCCTTTTCTAGTTCTTTAATCTTTTCCAACAGCCGACCACGGTCCACTCTATAGGCTACCAGCATCTGCTGAACTTCCCTGAGTAACTCCATCTTTTTATCCAATTTCTTTCCCAATGAACTACAAGCTACAAACAAGCATTCAACAGCTATTCCCTTCACCACCTTAGCTCTTTTCTTTTTCTGCTCTGTTTCATCCTCAAATACATTACTCACAAAACCCCACGGGTTTCTCTGCTCAGAAATCATTTCACTATTTCTCAGCTGCTCCAAACCTCCACCATGTTCCTGAATATATTTCCTAGCAAAGTTTTCCAAAGCTAAACTGCTAGAAATTCCAACACACTCCACTCCTGTCCTATCTTCACTTTTAACACTCTTACTACGAAATAGAGAATTCATCTCTTTCTTTTCCTAGTATATTCACTAGAATCTAGTATTGTCTAGTATATTCACTAGAATCAATCTTCTGTTGATTTACTCTGATATAGAAGGCGTCCCTTCACAGAAACAACAGGATAATACCCCTTGTACACCGGTTTAAACACTGTATCATAAAAGTCCCAAGTAAATAGAGGGAGTGGGGATACTCTCTTCTCTCTTCTCTCGATGGCTTATAGCAGATCGAGAGGTCTTTCCCCTCTGTCGGGACCTGCCAAATATCGGGGAATACTGAGGCAGACGGATCAGAGGTGCAGTCCGGAAGAGTTAATGGGACTAAGATAAGGTATCTTTGAACTATTCAAGTTCTGACTGATTGCGGCCTTTCTGGCGGCTATGAATACCTTGCTTTATTAACTCCCCGCCACCACTAGTGTGGGTCATCGGATCCAATGCTACTGCGAATTATTTTATTTGGTACCATTCATTAACTTCTTCAACATATAAAAACCCCTTTCTGTGCGCGCTTATCACTTTAAAACAATATTACTTTAATATTCAGTTATCAATACAAAACCTTTAGGCAAAAGTGAAAGTAAAGACCTTAAGATTGCTTAACCACAATACAAAACGGAAATACTGGGCGTACTGCCAGCAACAATAATCACAGGAAGTTGTCTCTGGTTTAAGAATAAGAGTTCAGAATTTTACTGAAATTAACTATTTACTTACGGTTCAAAGAAATTCCCTGAAATTCCTGTCACACACTCCTTACATCTCCTCCTGGCTGGCTCGCCAGTCTGTTGCCTGATTTGGGGAGGGTTAGTAGGGACAGTGGAATTTATCCACTTAATTTAGTTTTATTTATTAATTAATTTTCTAATTAATTAAGAATGTTAGTAATAATTAATAGATATTAATAATATGGGTATGGCTCGCCAATATGTGTGATCAGAAGATAAAAGTTCGTCTTGAATCAGGCTTCACAGAATTTAATACAAGGAGATTGGGGTCTAACAGGAATTTACACTGAGACAAAGTTTAGTCAAACAAGACCTTTTATTTAAAATCAATGAAACAAGAAGTAAATGTAAAATGTTAAAAGCAGTATGAGATTACAAAGTTACAAAATATCACAGTTCTTTAAGAAATATGATATGATATTATACAGTTCTAAATGCACTCTGCAGCAAAGAGTACTAAAGTGAATTTCACACCTCTGCTAGAGGAAGTATAGTTATAAAGAAACTGGTTGTAAATTAAACCCTTCTTAGCATAGATGCTTAGAGGTGAAGTAGAAATTAAGAATTATTTCATACTCACAACTTTGAAAAGAATTAATACTACGACTAGCATTGACAGCTTTCGTAGGAGAAGGAGGCTTCGAAGCAGGTTGAGACGACCAGGAAACAGAGAGATGTATCGCCTACCCTAATGGTGGATTATCACACCTTTTATAGGGAGATATCTTTCCTCCTATGCCCAAATTTGTCTTTCCCCCATGGAAAGGTGAGGGTACCTGTTTTCATAGGCTGACCTTTGTGTACGTACTAATGACAACTATCTACGTATTTTGTGGTAGACTTGTTATATTTTGTGGGCAGAAATACCCTACTTTTGCACCTAACTAGGTGAAAGGTTAGCAGATATTCAGAAAGTCCCTAGACAATCTGCGTAGGTTTGTTTCCTAGTATCACTTTTCTGAGTAAGGGTCTTAAAGGTTGCTTTCAGCGTCACAGAGGAAATAGGCCAGAATGTCTGGTCTAGAAGTTTCTAGGTATCTTGCATTAAAGCTATTGCAAATTCTATTAATCTATGCAGCCTACACACTTTTATCAAAAAGACATTTTATACAGACCAACAGATTAATCCTCAGGGCTACAAAGGGATATGTGGGAAGGGGAGGGGGTGCACCTTCTGGGGAGGGAGTTTGGGGATAGGAGGGAGTGCAGGGTGAGGGCTGTAGGGCTGAGGATGAGGGGTTCATGATGCAGGAGGGGGCTCAGGGCTAGGGCAGAGGGTTGGGCTGTGGGGTGAGGGCTGAGGATGAGGGGTACATGATGCAGGGGGGGCTCAGGGCTAGGGCAGAGGGTTGGGCTGTGGGGTGAGGGCTGAGGATGAGGGGTTCATGATGCGGGGGGGGCTCAGGGCTAGGGCTGCGGGTTGGGCGGTGGGGTGAGGGCTGTGTTTGCGGGGTTCATGATGCAGGGGGGCTGAGGGCTAGGGCAGAGGGTTGGGCTGTGGGGTGAGGGCTGTGGATGAGGGGTTCATGATGCAGGGGGGCTCAGGGCTAGGGCAGAGGTTTGGGGTGTGGGGTGAGGGCTGTGGGGCTGAGGATGAGGAGTTCATGATGGGGGGCTCAGGGCTGGGGCTGAGGATTAGGTGTGAGGGGATGAGGGTTCTGGCTGGGGATGAGGGGTTCATGCTGTAGGGGAGGCTCAGGCCTGGGGCAGAGGATTAGGGTGCCGCGGGATGCCGGTTGGGGCTGAGGATGAGGGGTTCATGCTGCGGGGGCCCTCAGGGCTGGGGCTGAGGATTAGGGTGCAGGGTGATGAGGGGATCATGATGTGGGGCGCTCAGGGCTGGGGCTGAGGATTAGGGTGCAGGGGGTTCATGCTGTGTGGGGGCTCAGGGCTGGGGCAGAGGATTAAGGTGCGGGGGATGAGGGTTCTGGCTGGGGCTAGGGGATGAAAGGTTCATGATGCGGGGGCTCAGGGCTGGTGTTGAGGATTAGGTGCGGAGGGATGAGGGCTCCGGCTGGGGCTGAGGATTAGGTGCGGGGGATGAGGGTTTGGGGCATTGGAGAGGCTCAGGGTAGGGCAGCCTGCCTTGCCATTAGTGAATGGCAGGCACTAGGACACTGCGGCAGCAGCCAACAGTTTTGCCGGGAGCCCTGCCGCAGCGCAGCACAGAGCAGGCGGGGGAGCGGCCGGCGGGGGCGCGACGCAGCGCGGCCGGGGTGGGGACACGCGGGGAGGGGGTGGCAAGCGGGGACTGAGACCTGCTCCAGGCAGGGTCGCGGCGGCGCGGGGAGGCCTGCGGGGGCTGAGACCTGCTCCAGGCAGGGTCGCGGCGGCGGGGGGAGGCCTGCGGGGGCCGGGGCCCGATCCAGGCAGGGCCGGGGGAGAGACCCAGCTCCAAATATTGCTGGAGCAGGGCCCCCGGCCCTGAATATTGTTGGAGCCTGGGCACCGCACACAGATATAACCTGCCGCCTATGGGCAGGAGCGTGTCTACCCCACGCGTGTCCCCGCCCCCGCGCTGCCCCGCGGGCTGCAGGGCTGGAGCAGCCCCCGCGCCGCGCTCCCGGCCCTGGCCATGGCCCCGCTGCCGCACAGAGGGGTGGGGGCCGGTGAGGGGGGGCAGGAAGGGGCGGCTCCTCCATGAGCCTGGCCCCGCCCCCGGGCCCAACGCAGGGGGGGTGGGACACGCGGGGAAGCCGGTGGAGCAGCAGCTCCCAGCCCGTGCAGTGCCCGGCTCAGCAGAGCGTGTCAGCTGGATCCCAGCCGCTGCAGCCCGGGGAGGAGGAGGAGTTGCAGGGCATAGGGAGGGGCTGGAGCGGCTGGAAGCGGGGGAGGCGCCGGGAGGGAGAACAAAGAACCGGGACCATCAGCCCCGGGCAGCTCCGGAGAGACCAGACGCTGCTGCCTCCATCGGGAGTTGAGCAGCTGCTGCTTCCCCAGAGGGGTCTGTGCGGGGGGGGGGGCGGGGAGCCCGGCATTAACCCCTCCGTGCCCGGCCGGGGGGGGGGCTTCTCTGGCTGCAGTGGAGCCAGCTCAGGTAGGGGTTATTGGGGGGTTGCTGGTGGGTTCCCGCTGAAGGGGGAAGGGCAGGAAATACTGAAGAGGTGGCAACTTCTGGGGAGTTAGGGCTGGAGGGGGGCAGGGAATACCCTGGGTGAGGAAAGGGAAGGGGACAAAGTGTGACAAACCTGCTGGGACTTGTTTAACGTGGGCCTAGATCCTCAGAACAAACACTTGGGTGTTGGGGGAGAAAATTCCCTAATTTGTGAAACAGGAAACAGAGACACCAACCCCCTGGGCAGGGCTGGGAAAACTGACCAGACTTCCAGTGCTGACACCTCAGCCTGCTAGCCAGGGGCTGGTGTGACATGGAAAGGGGGCACCCAGCAGGGAGGTGTAGGGAAGATGTCCCGGCCCCTCACATCCAGCTGCTGGCAGTGGGGAGGGTGTTGGGTTCCCCACCGTGGGGCTGTATCAGCCTCTGGCTAGTAGGGGTGTGATGGGTCTGCAGGCAGAGACAAGGGGTCCCTCTTTGTTCTCTCACCGTGATGCCCCCTGGCTGCTCTCAGAAGTGGGGGGATAGGAGCCTGCAGACTGTTTCTCTGTCAGAGCTTCCATTCAATTGGTTCCTTTCCCCCACGAATAGTGGGGCTGTGAGTGGGGCAGCAGGTGCTGAGTGTTGGACTCTCGCTCTTTCAGGGGCCGGTGACCTTCGAGGAGGTGGGTGTGTATTTCACCAGGGAAGAGTGGGCTCTGCTGGACCCCACTCAGAGAGCCCTCTACAGGGATGTCATGCAGGAGAACTATGAGAATGTGACCTCGCTGGGTAAGGGTTCCTGTCCCCTCGGTTCTTAGAAGGGGAAATGCAGAATTAAGGTTCATGCCACTCCCCCAGTGCCACCTCCACTCTGTCCAGTTTCAGCAACACCCCGACATGCCAGAGACACCCACACTAGCCCTCTCCTCTGTTACAGAGCAGTACAGCAGAAAGTCTCACAACTTCTCTTTGCTAAGATAATATTCGGGTTCGTCTCTGTCATAGCAAACAGAAGCTTCCTCCCCCTGGCCTGCTCTCCAGTACTGAACCTCCTGCACACAGGCCATCTGAGACTGCACAGTGTTACCACCCCCTCAACCTGACTTTTCCTTTTGAGTCGCTGCCTTCACTTACCCTCACTAAGCCCCACAGATCACTCGAACATACGCCACCAGGGTGCTGACAACCCCCATGGCAAGAACACGCCCTTGGGCACCTTTGCTGACCAAGCCTACAACACTCAGCACGGAAATGAGGCAGAATTGCCCCCCAAGTTTCACATGCACCTCTCTGCATAGCACAGGCACAGCTCTGCCCAGCTGCTCCAACCCATCCCTCCATCAGCCAGTCACAGCTACAGCTGGCCCAGTGCACACAGCTGGAGGCATGCGGATAGGTGCTGGGATTCCCACCTGTGAACACAGCACAGACAATGGCACGTTCTCTTAGTCTTCCCTCGGGTCGATTATAGGTTCATAGCTTTGAAGGCCAGATGTGACTATTAGGTCGTCTACTCTGACGTCCTTTATACCATAGACCATAGAATTCATCCCGTTACTGCTGCATTGAGCTGAATACCTGAGTCCCTGTGGCAGTTTGTTAACCTTTGCGGCCCACACAGAACCATCCTCAGTGGTTCTTGCCAGCTGCGGGGTTAAGGGTTGGGGCAAAGTTAAGGTTGCATTGGAGGGGGCGTTTACATTAACTTCTCATTTCCTGGCTTGCAGAGGTTTAAGTTTAGTCACCATCTGTACCAGAGGTGGGCAAAGTACCCTCCTGCCTCCCTTGTTTTCTTTCCTTGAGCAGGGTTTCCAGTTTCCAAACCCTCTGTGATCTTCCAGCTGGAAGGAGAGGAAGAGCCGTGGGTCCTGGATCTCCTGGTTCAGAGGAAAGCGAGATCCTGAGAAGTCCCTGCACAGGTGAGGAACCATCAAACCAACCCAGAAACTGTAAGTGCCTGAGAGAACTGGCTGGGATTCCCCACACAGACTCTGTGAGCTCAGGACAGTCCCCAGCAGATCTCACTCCTGGCTTCCTACAGATGATGATTGACACCTTGGCTGGAGCTCCTCCTTCCTACTGAGTGTTTGGATGGGATGTGGGCAGGGCCGGCCTTGGGGAAATGGCACCCGGGGTGCCCCTGGCTCCCATGGGCGTGGCACCCCCCCATTCCCTCTGTCCCCCATGGGCTCCCCAGGGTCCCCACCCTCCCTTCCACCCAGGCCCTGCACTGTGCCCCCTTTGCTCCAAATACCTGCTCCTCCTGCACCCCTAATCCCTACACCCCTTCACTCCCAACACCTGCCCCTCCTGTGCCCCGAAGCCCTGCACTGTGCCCTTTCAGCCCAACCCCTTCCCCTCCCTTATGTGCCCCTAATCCCAGGCTTGTGGCCCCTTCACTGTACCCCTGCACCTCCCTCCTGCATGGTGCATACCCCCGTCACCCCAAACCCTGCCCCCGCACCCAACTCCTGCCCTCCTGAGCCCCCAGCCCCTGCACTGTGCCCCCTTTGCCTCTAACCCCGGCACCCCCCTCCTGCACCCAAGGGGGGAACCTGACCTGGATGCACAAAGCAGCTGGCATTGCTGCTCGCTCCCCCACTGGACTGCTGCTCCCCCGCCCCACACAGCCCTGGTGGGCTGGGAGAGGGGAGCAAGGAGCGACGTCAGGGCTTCCTGCACCCAGGTCACCTTCCCTGCAGGCTGCGTAAGGGGAGGGCAGGAGAGCAGCTGCTCCTGATGTCTCAGCACAGCCCAGGTGGGGAAGTGACCTGGATGCAGGGAGCCCTGGGGTGTGTGTGTGTGAGAGAAGGTAGTATGTGCCTGAGTGAGTGAGCGCGCTGTCTCTTTAAGAAAGTTCCCAGGGTCAGGAGCCTGAACTAGGCTTGTTCAGACACAAGCAGCTGCCGGCAGCTCCAGCCCCAGAGAGGCAGCAGCACACGCGGATTCCCCCGTCCTGTCACCCCAGCTCAGTGGAAATCGGGTACCCGGGTGGGGGGGAGGGGGACACCCCCCCATCAATCAGCACCTCCCCCCTGCAGAGCAGTCAGGAGGATGCTCCCAGTCGGGGGTGGACGGGGCGACTCTGGGGGTGAACGGGGGGTGGGGGGACAGGAACAGCAGCAGCTGCACACGTGGAGCAGGGCGGAGAGGGGCCCCTCTGCTCCGGAGCAGTCACCTGGCTCTGACGGCTGGTCGTCCAATTTCCCCCTGCAGCTCGGGTCTCTCCCACTCCCCCACGCAGCTGCTTATCTGCCTCCCTGTGCCGCGTTCATCAGCCCAGCGAGCCTCTCGGCAGCAGGTCAGGTGGGAATCCAAACCCTGCGCCCGGCACCCCCTTGGGTGGGGCACCCGTACAGCCCCCCTTAAAGGCCGGTCCTGGGTGGGGAGTAGAATTGATCCCCTCCACTGTCCCCTGTGGGGAAGAGTTTGGGGGAGTTCAGTCCCTGGTTTTTATTTTCTGTCTCTCCAGCACTTACTTGGGTTTGTTCTCTGCCTTTCCATCCCCAATTCTGAGATTTCTCCTCTCTTCTAGCAGGTGATGGGGTGGTGAGGGAGAGCGAGGAGCAGAATCCTCACCAGGAAGATGCTGAGCTCGCCGAAGCGCATGGGGAATTACTGCGAATAGCCAAAGGGAGTGTGTCCAGCCCCCATGAGCAGGGAAAAGCTGGTGAAAATTACCACAGACCAGAGAGAGAGCAGGGAAACCACACAGAGGAGAGAGTGGATGAACCCATTAATTGTCAGGGAACTCACAGGGACCTCAAGGAAACTACGTCCCAGGAGAAAATCCTCACGGAAAAGCGAGAGTCTACGTGTAGTGAGTGTGGGAAAAACTTCCATTACCGCTCAGCCCTTATTCGACATGAGATAATCCACACGAAAGAGAGACCCTACGAATGCTGTGAGTGTGGGAAAAGCTTCAGTCGTACCTCAGCTCTTAGTAGGCATCAGCGAATACACAGAGGAGAAAGACCCTATGAATGCTGTGAGTGCGGGAAAAGCTTCACTCAGAGATATACCCTTAACTCTCATCAGAGAATCATCACAGAAGAGCGACCCTACGAATTCTGCAAGTGCGGGAAAAGCTTCACTCAGAGATCAGCCCTTATCTCTCATCAGACAACGCACACGGGAGAGCGACCCTACAAATGCTGTGAGTGCGTGAAAAACTTCACCCGAAGCTCAAACCTTACTAGGCATCAGAGGATCCACACAGGAGAGAGACCTTATGAATGCTGTGAGTGCGGGAAAAGTTTCAGTCACTTCTCTTCCCTTATCTCTCACCAGAGAGTCCACATGGGAGAGAAACCCTATGAATGTTGCGAGTGTGGTAAACGCTTCTCTCGGAGCTCACACCTTACTATGCATCAGAGGATCCACACAGGAGAGAGACCCTATGAATGCAGTGAGTGTGGGAAAAGTTTCACTCACCTCTTCTCTCTTATCTCTCACCAGAGAGTCCACACAGGAGAGTATCAGAGGGGTAGCCGTGTTAGTCTGGTTCTGTAAAAGCAGCAAAGAATCCTGTGGCACCTTATAGACTAACAGATGTTTTGCAGCATGAGCTTTTGTGGGTGAATACCCACTTCTTCGGATGCAAGTAGTGGAAATTTCCTGGGGCAGGTTTATATAAGCAAGCAAGCAAGCTAGAGATAACGAGGTTAGATCAATCAGGGAGGATGAGGCCCTGTTCTAGCAGTTGAAGTGTGAAAACCAAGGGAGGAGAAACTGGTTCTGTAATTGGCAAGCCATTCACAGTCTTTGTTTAGTCCTGAGCTGATGGTGTCAAATTTGCAGATGAACTGGAGCTCAGCAGTTTCTCTTTGAAGTCTGGTCCTAAAGTTTTTTGCTGCAGGATGGCCACCTTAAAATCTGCTATTGTGTGGCCAGGGAGGTTGAAGTGTTCTCCTGCAGGTTTTTGTATATTGCCATTCCTAATGACTGATTTGTATCCATTTATCCTTTTTCTTAGAGACTGTCCAGTTTGGCCGATGTACATAGCAGAGGGGCATTGCTGGCATATGATGGCATATATTACATTGGTGGACGTGCAGGTGAATGAACCGGTGATGGTGTGGCTGATCTGGTTAGGTCCTGTGATGGTGTTGCTGGTGTAGATATGTGGGCAGAGTTGGCATCGAGGTTTGTTGCATGGATTGATTCCTGAGCTAGAGTTACTATGGTGCATGTGCAGTTGCTGGTGAGAATATGCTTCAGGTTGGCAGGTTGTCTGTGGGCGAGGACTGGCCTGCCACCCAAGGCCTGTGAAAGTGAGGGATCATTGTCCAGGATGGGTTGTAGATCCCTGATGAGGTGTTGGAGGGGTTTTAGCTGGGGACTGTAGGTGATGGCCAGTGGAGTCTTGTTGGTTTCTTTCTTGGGTTTTGTCTTGCAGTAGGAGGCTTCTGGGTACACGTCTGGCTCTGTTGATCTGTTTCCTTATTTCCTCATGCGGGTACTGTAGTTTTGAGAATGCTTGGTGGAGATTTTGTAGGTGTTGGTCTCTGTCTGAGGGGTTAGAGCAGATGCGGTTGTACCTCAGTGCTTGGCTGTAGACAATGGATCTTTTGGTGTGCCTGGGATGGAAGTTGGAGGCATGAAGGTAGGCATAGCGGTCGGTAGGTTTTCGGTATAAGGTGATGTTAATGTGACCATCACTTATTTGCACCGTGGTGTCTAGAAAGTGGACCTCCCGTGTAGATTGGTCCAGGCTGAGGTTGATGGAAGGGTGGAAGCTGTTGAAATCATGGTGGAATTTTTCCAGAGTCTCCTTCCCATGGGTCCAGATGATGAAGATGTCATCGATGTAGCGTAGGTAGAGAAGGGGCGTGAGTGGACGGGAGCTGAGGAAGCGTTGTTCCAGGTCGGCCATAAAAATATTGGCATATTGTGGGGCCATACGGGTGCCCATAGTGGTGCCACTGATCTGGAGATATATATTGTCAGCAAATTTGAAATAGTTGTGTGTGAGGATAAAGCCACAGAGCTCAGCAACCAGTTGTGCTGTGGCATCATCAGGATACTGTTCCTGACAGCTTGTATTCCATCACTGTGTGGGATGTTTGTGTAGAGAGCCTCTACATCCATGGTGGCCAGGATGGTGTTTTCTGGAAGGTCACCAATGCATTGTAGTTTCCTCAGGAAATCAGTGGTGTCCCGGAGATAGCTGGGAGTGCTGGTAGCATAGGGTCTGAGTAGAGATTCTACATATCCAGACAGTCCTTCAGTGAGAGTTCCAATGCCCGAGATGATGGGGCATCCAGGATTTCCGGGTTTGTGGATCTTGGGTAGTAGATAGAATAACCCTGGTCGGGGCTCTAAGGGTATGTTGATTTGTTCCGGTGTTAGTGTAGGGAGTGTCCTGAGTAGATGGTGCAGTTTCTTAGTGTATTCCTCAGTGGGATCTGAGGGAAGTAGCCTGTAAAATTTAGTATTGAGAGTTGTCTGGGCCTCCTTTTGGTAGTCAGACCTGTTCATGATGACAACAGCACCTCCTTTAACAGCCTCTTTGATTATAATGTCAGGATGGTTTCTGAGGCTGTGGATGGCATTGCGTTCTGCACGACTTAGGTTGTGAGGCAAGCGATGTTGTTTTTCCACAATTTCTGCCTGTGCACGTCGGCGGAAGCATTCAATGTATAGGTCCAGACTGTCATTTCGACCCACACAGGAGAGAAACCCTATGAATGCAGTGAGTGCGGGAAAAGCTTCTCTCGGAGCTCAACCCTTGTTACACATTACAGAGTCCACACTGGAGAGAGACCATATGAATGCTGCGAGTGTGGGAAAAGCTTCACTCATAGTTCAGGCCTTTCTAAACATCAGAGAATCCGTAAAGGAGACAAACTTCATAAAAACCTTCTCTAGAGCTGTCAGGAGATTTTTTCTTTAATTCTTTTGACAGTTCCCAGGTAGTGAGTGTTAAGGCTGTTTGCATCTTTTGCACACTGTAGTTCCTCAGCTTCCACACATGAGTTGCCCACTTTTGAAGCTCGCCTGTCTTTGGGGTGGATCCTGTGGTCCTTTGTCTCAACTCCATTGTCCTGCGAGTCATTGGAGTGTGTGTCCTTTCTACCAGGAATGTCATCACCCCAGGTCGGGGAGATGGGGGGTGTCTTCAACCAGCTACGTTGAGATAAAATCTACCTGGGTCTCAACACTGTGGTTGTCATGGAGTTAGCTAGCTTGAGTTCACTTTCCTGATGTAAAAAGAGAACTATTCTTGCACTAAATACATGGGCCATGGATAGTTGGTGGAGTTATCTTGCACATTTCCTCCTGTCTGAGCTAACCATCATCACATTTCCTTTTCTGTAGGAACTTTACACTTCTTAAGCACTAAGGGGGTCGGAAGACCACCCCCGCATTTAGAGCGGCTGAAGTGGTTCCCACCCCCCCACACTTCCGGTCAGGAGACACACAGATTAAGCGCCGACCAGGTGCATACCACTGGAGTACGCAGTGCATAAAGCACCAATCAGGAGAGGGGGCGGTTAGTTGGCTTGAGTTAGTACATGCGCATAATAGGATGATTTATGTAACCAATTATAATAAATAGACGTGGACAGCCCCGTTCGGGGCGCTCCACGGGAACAGACTGACGGACTTGGCTTGATTCATTGCTACATCTGGTGACCCCGACGTGATTCCCCCTGCTCACCGGCTGGAATAGCCCTCTGTGCACCGAAACTCGCTGGAAAGCTTCATTTCGTGAGTATGGGTGGGAAGCTGTCAGCTCGGCAGAAAGTTCATGCGAAAGAGCTGCAGGATATCATACAACAGGCTGGCAGGCCAGTCTCCCTGGGTCAGATAGAGCAGCTACTAATTGAAATTGATCGCCAATGTCCTTGGTACCCGGATCACGGGTCACTGTCGGTAGATGATTGGATAAAGATAGGGGCGACGCTGCACGCGGAGCCTCGAGCCGCGGTGCAGTGGCTCCTGCTTTGGCAGCGATGTACGGAGGCTCTGGAAACAATCAGGGTTGAAGCGTCATCCAGGGCTATCCTTCTCACCCCCGCGCCTTCGGCCCTTCCTCCTTACCCTCGGATCTTGCCCCCTAAGCCACCTGAGGCGGTACCCGAATGCCATGATGCATGTCCGGGTACGGATGGCTCTTCACGGCCGAATTTTCGGCTGTCCCCTTTTCAGGCAATGATACAGAGGGAGGAAGAGGGAGAATTGAGCAGCGAGCAGATAGGAGAGTTATTGGCTGCGTTCCCAGTGACACATCGCCCAGGCAACGCAGCGGGGGAAGCTGAAGTGGAGATCACAGCCCCCCCCCATTCCGTTCTCCGAGAGGCGAGACGGACGGTTACTGAGTCGGGATCAAAATCCACCTTCACCCGAGGTACGTTAGAAAGGATTGCAAATGGGTATAGCATGCTCCCCCAAGATTGGAAGGATCCTTGTAGGATGCTTTTAAGCCCCATGCAGTATGTTATTTGGGATAGTGAATTTCAACAGGAAGCATTACAACAGGGGCGGGCATTAGGGGGGGCCTATACTCCCGAGCAACTGTATGGAGCAGGACAGTTCGCCACTATACGAGAGCAGGCTGCGAACATCCCTTTTGTAATGCTCCAAGCTGTGGGGCGCTGTGTTTTAAAAGCCCTGTTTACAGTACCGGTGACGGGGAAACCCCCCGGTCCTTTACCATCACCCGCCAGGGCCCTCAAGAGTCGTATGTGGAATTTATTAACAGATTACAGGAGGCTATTCAGAGGCAGGTAGATAATCCTGATGCCCAGTGGGAATTAATGAGGAAACTTGCTTATCGGTATCCCCCTTGAAGGGCTGGTGGATACTGGAGCTGACGTTACAGTCATCTCCGCTCGGCAGTGGCCGTCCACATGGGACAAATCCGAAGTGCCAGCCAATTTGGGGAGTGGGCGGATTGCAGGCTGCTCAACAAAGCATCCGATGGATTGCTATAACTCCGCGAGAGGGGGAAAGGAGATTCTCCTTAAACCCTATATCATGGATATTGCTGTATCCCTATGGGGAAGAGATTTGTTAAGCAAATTTGGATCACATCTTACCATTTATGACTGAGGCCAGTGCTGTTAGTGCCTGGCCAAGTTTTGCCGCTTTTGCTTGGGTGTAGTTAAGTCCCCCTTTCTCTTGGCTGTCCGCCAAGTTTTAGCAGCTAGTGGTGTCCTTGATTGAGGCCAGTGCCATATTTTCAGTTTTTTTCAGTTAACTCATTCTGTTCACATTTTACCATTCATGATTGAGTTTATTGCCCTTCCCCTTGTGTGGCTAACCAGTACCCCTGAGTGGGTGGAACAGTGGCCACTGCCCCAGGAGAAGTTTGTTGCATTGTGTCACTTATGTGAGGAACAATACCAGGCGGGCCATGTGGAAAAATCCACTAGCCCCTGGAATTCGCCAGTTTTTGTTGTCAAGAAAAAATCTGGTAAATGGCGAATGCTCCATGATTTTAGAGAGATTAATGCAGGCATTCAACCCATGGGACCCCTGCAGTGTGGAACCCCAAATCCCAATTTTATCCCATATGATTATCAGCTTATGATAATAGATCTTAAAGATTTTTTTTTTATAATTTCTTTTTGTCCCAAAGATAGGGAGCTCACTTTTCCCGGGGAGGTGGTGGCGGTTCTTACCCAATTTTTGGGACCCCTGCCCCCGGGCACTATGGGGCTAATCCTCCCTCGTTCCCATGCCGGAAAATATGGCATTCAGATAGTCCCGAGGGTAATAGATAGTGATTATGTGGGAAGAATTTATGTTTAGATTTGGGCTCATATGCCAAAACAGCTGCACCAAGGGGACTTGTGGGCCCAGATGGTGATTCTTCCCTTCCCTTTTTGGCTAACACATTTTGTTAGTGCCTGGCCGAGTTCTGCCGCACTCATAGCTGCTTTTTTTGGCTGTTCGCCAAGCCCTCCCTTTTTCTTGGCTGTTCGCCAAGTCTTAGCTGCGAAGCGGTGTCCTTGATTGAAGTCGGTGTTTTTTCTTTAGCTTTTTTCAGTTAACTCAAGTTAACTCATTCTGTTCTTTTTGGATTTCATTGATAGTCATGCCTTTTTTCATTGAAATGCTAAATTTTTGGCGAAGCATTTTATGATCCCTTTAATTCAGGCCCAACGTATTGTCCAAACCTGTAATTATTGTGCCAGTCCCGAATTGGGTGTTAATCCCCGTGATCTTCAATTCAATCAAATTTGGCAAATGGATGTCACGCTTTATCCCCCCTTTTTTCCCTGGAAATATTTACATGTTACCATTGATACCTACTTTCATTATATTTGGGCCACCCCCCAATGGGGCGAATAGGCCAAATATGTACTTAATCACATTTTTGCTGCGGTGGCCTTAATGGGCCACCCCCCCCCGACAGATAAAAACCGATAATGGCCCCGCCTACATTTTTCACAGGTTTGCGGATTTTTGCACAAAAGAGTACCTAATAAAGCAAAATAAAACAGTGGGGGATGATGGGCCATCCCTGGGCGCCAAGCAAAATTAATTAGCGATAGTATTGTTTATTCTAAATACTTTAAATATCTTTCAGAATTTTATAGCCACTGAATGACATTTTAAGACGGAAACCCCGCTCCCATGCCCATCTGTCAAATATAGGCAGAGCCCGGACCCTACTTGGTATGGCCCCGTTCCATTGATAACCTGGGGACGAGGGCATGCCGCTGTGCTTACTTCCACAGGTCCGTTGTGGGTCCCTGCCAAAAATGTGCGACCGTGGCACGATGACGTGGAATCAAAGCCTCAAGAACCCGATACCCAACTTCAATCTGAACCTAACCGAGACCTTTCCAGTGTGCCGAGCCACAAAGATGGCACCGAGGGTTACCTGGGGGCAGGTGAAGCGACTGGCGCAGCAGGCTCAGCAAATGCTGGAGAATAACAAGGCTGAGCCTACCCCCGAAAATTTTACTGCTGCTATTTTTGCCTGTTTGATTGCTAATTCCTTTACCATATTGTTGTGTTGTTTTTATGTGTTACCGGCTGGGGCCGAACCCGACTTGCATAGCCGCATGCGTTATAATATATGAGTTCGATTTGCGGTCCTTGCCAATCAATCTTCCTTTTGTTTACAGCAGGCCCCTGAGATGCATGGCCTGTTGGGCACCTGCCTGGTCCCAGTATGCAAGGCGCCAGGCGATGCTGCAGATGCAATAGGGATGTTAATTATATTAATGCCACCGAGATTCGATATTCTTCCATGAGCCTATGGGGTCAGGCCACTTATGTGAAACCCGCGAGTGCCTTGTCCCTTTACCCCATGGGTAGCCAATTATGCCAGTTTGACCTGTGTACGGATGGTTAATTGCACACATCACAAGCCCCAAAAGGATGTTTGCAGGTGGGTACCCCGGGATGGAACTGTATACACTTTCAAAATGTGTCCAGCAATTACGGGCACATCTTGTTACCGGAGGGTTGATTTTCTACATGTGGTCAGAGGACCTTTAATTATATTCCGCCAACATTTCAGAAGCTCAATGCTGCCTAAGCAGGCTCACGTTGATACTCCCACGAGGTCAATGTTGACCGGCTCCCAAACTAATGAGACCCGCACCCGACGCCGCAAAGCTCAATCCCCATGAGATTAGATTGTAATGCCAATGTCAGCCTTTTCAGTTGGGCTAAGTACATCTTTCTGGCTGCCATCCATGGGATGGGCTCGAATTGTTTTGCAATATGCTTTGATTGTTATCGCCTGCTTGATTGGTTTTTGTTGCTTTGCTCAGTGTATTCCTAATATAATTAGGATGTGTTTTACACCCTGTTGGCGCAAACCCCTGCCTACATTCCAGGCCGTCATGTATGCCCATAGAATCATGAAACATGCGGACCAGGCACGGGTTGACAAAACAGAAAAGGAGGGGATGTAGGAACGTTACACTTCTTAAGCACTAAGGGGTAGGAAAACCGCCCCCAACATTTAGAGCGGCTGAAGTGGTTCCCACCCCCCCACACTTCCAGTCAGGAGACACACTGATAGAGCGCTGACCAGGTGTTTACCACTGGAGTACGCAGTGCATAAAGCACCAATCAGGAGAGGGGGCGAGGAGCTGGCTTGTGTTAGTACATGCGTATAATAGGATGATTTATGTAACCAATTATAATATATAGACGTGGAAATCCCCGTTCGGGGCACTCCACCGGAACAGACTGACTGACTTGGCTTCATTCATTGCTACACCTCCTACTTCAAAAGATTAAAAAGTGTGAAAAGAGAGGTATTTTTCTCCATGATGCAAACATTCCGACATAGAAGACCCCTTCTACCAACACATATGGCAGAAGATCCTGAGATATATGAACTCACAGAAGTGGTTGGGACCTACGTTGGGACAAACCACAATGAGAACCAGGGTTCAGTTGTTGGCAATGGGGATTAAAGAAAACTAACATATATGACAAGAATTTCTGATCTTTGAATGTATTGTTGTTACGAATTAAAATGAAATTATAGGTGAAGTTATTGGTTAAAGAGTAAGAGACTGTGTGATAATCTGAATTATTTTGGAAAACTGAAAGTTGTCTTGTTTTTGTGTTTTGTTAGTCGTACAGGAAATGATGGCTAATCTTGAAAAGTTAATTTGATTTAATTTACCCTGGTTCCTCAACTGTAGCTACAGCTCTAGTACCCATCAATCCAAAGACTGAGAGAAATGGAGTGTTCCAACCATTGTCCTTTTTAATATCTTATTGTTCCTCTCTCTGTTTTTTGTGCTGGCCTTTCTATTCTATCATTTTCTGCCTTTGTTTAGTGGTAACAGTTGGTTTCCATCACTCATGTTTGTTTGTTTAAATCTCTATCTGTTGTTAAATAAATTTTTTGCTTGTTTGAAAACTGTACTCAGGTGCTGTGTGAGATACAGTAGCCAATGGTCCACAGTAACAACTAGTAACCTGGGATACTTCGGGAAGAGAGGATCTGGGATTTCACCGAGTATCTGGTGATTCAGGCTGGACCCCAGAGTGGGACACATTGAAGGAACTCAGGGGTTAAGGTGGCTGCTGTAGCTCAGAGGAGGGTGCCTGAGTTCCAGCAGGCTGGTGAGTTTGGTCACTAACATCCAAATGAAAAACTCCCTCTTCCTAGTGACAGGTGGCAACAAGGAGACTCTCAGCCCTCAGCACCCTGAGAAGGGTCATAATGTGTCTCTGTGTTGATCCACCTGTCAAATTCACACAGGGAAAGCTCCCAATAGCACAAAACTCTGCCCTATGAAATCATGGAACATGTGCTTTTCACTTTGTGGGTACATCTAAACTACCCACCGTATCAGCGGGTAGCGATCGATTTCTCGGGGATCGATATATCACATCTCATCTAGATGTGATATATCGATCCCCGAAAGTGCTCTCGTCGACTCCGGAACTCCACCAGCGTGAACGGCAGCAGCGGAGTCGACAGGGGGCGATTCACGTAGCTGAAGTTGTGTATCTTAGATCGATTCCCCCCCCGCCCTCAGTGTAGACCAGCCCTCTGAAAGCATGTAAAAAATCCAAACACTGGAGGACAGGATTTGGGTCCAGAGCGACCTAGACAAACTGGAGGATTGGGCCAAAAGAAATCTGAGGAGGTTCAACAAGGAGAAGTGCAGAGTCCTGCACTTAGGACGGAAGAATCCTATGCACTGCCACAGGCTGGGGACTGACTGAGTGAGGGGGGTTTGATAGCAGCCTTCAACTACGTGAAAGAGCAGCAGTGTGGGCTTTCTCCTTGCCACTTTTGCTGGGCGGGCAGGCAGCCTGGAGGCCTTTCTAGAAGAGCATTGGGAACTGAGTTAGAAAAACCAATGTGAAAACCAGAACCTCAGGTTTAGACTCATTTATTTATAATATTAAATCTTCAATTCTAGTGTCACAATCAATACAATTGCTTCAGCCTGATAGTTGCCCAAAGGGAAACTTAACGTCTCTCCAAGGGGAGTGGAGAGAAAGCACTTTTCAGAGTCCAAGAGAGACAAGGCGGGTGAGGGTAAAAGCCTGCAGAGGACCAACCTCTGTTGGTGAAAGAGACAAGCTGTGGAGCTAATCCCACACCTTCTTCAGTTCTGTGTAGCCTGGAAGGTCGTCTCTTCCATAACCAGCAGTTAGAACATAAGAACAGCCACACTGAGTCAGACCAGTTCATCTAGCCCACTCTCCCGAAAGTGGCCAATGCCCAGCGCCCCAGGGGACCCCTGGAACCAACATGGATACACCACCACCACAAACAAGGTTAAAAGTCAATGCACATGGAGAAGGATCTTGTGTTTCATTCCTTATGTCCTAGTCCCATCATGTGGCCATTTCCTTTTCTTCCTTTCTGTTAAAAGCTTTGGTGTTTTGCACAGAAACATTATTTCCCCAGGAGAGACCCAGGAGTGGGGGCTGCATTCCTGTACCAAACAGTCACTGGAAGGGGGCAGACAAAGGCCTTTAGGACCAGGCGTCCGTCACTGTCAAAAGATCATCTCCCTCCTTCAGGTCACTGGCAGCCTGAATTTGTTCCTTATCCTCCCAGAGTCTGGGGGCTGGAATCAGCACTACCCAGCCCCTCCGTATGTAGCAGGAACAAACACAAACCTGGTCTTTAAAACAAGCTGTCCCCTTCCTTCTCAGGGAAGATTTTTCTGTGATTGAAGTTGAGCTTCAGTTCCCCTCTCCTAGGGGCAGGGCAGGTGTGGGGCCAGCTCCCAGTGAGATCTGTTTTCACCTTTGCCCCCTTTCAGTCAATCTGGGATGGTAACTCTGCTCCCAGCTGTCAGGCAGCTTCCAGCCCATCCACCCTACTCACTAACTCTGTGGTCATGTGTCACCCCCTTTGCCAGCAAACAGAGCCTGCAGGAAAGCTACTCCTGCCAGATGCATTGGTGGTATAGTGGTGTGTGTAGGTGCTTTCCAAACAGTTGATCTGGGTTTGATTCCCAGCCAATGCAATAATGGCTTTTCTCTTTTGTTGTTTCCTCATCTGGAAGTGGTTTAATTTCAGTCACACTGTGTTACAATCACATTATCTATAGAATGGGACAATAAATGTGTCGAAGTCCAGCAGGTCATACAGGATGGAGGCACACAAGGGGCTGGAATGTGTCATCTGAGAAAGACAGAACTCTTGGAAACCTGCATCTCCCATCCCCTGGCCTTGCGTGTTATGATTCCAGCTCCGTGAGCTGTTTGTAGGATGTTCCGGCATGATGGGGAAATGAAGTTTTGAGTCAGTTTTTACTTCTACAGATTCCTTTGCTGTTACAATTATAATGACATGAACAAAAGGGAGGCAAAATAAAAATAACCCCCAAATTGCAATACAGGTGGGGAAAGAGATGATCACGGTTAAGCCAAACACATAAAAATAAAAATTAATACAAAAAAGGGGAGGAGGGAAGAGATCAGGTATGTGGAGATCCCCTTGATATTTCAATGCACATTGTTAGAATCAAAGTTCAGACTTGACACTGGAAAACCTGCAACTACCTGTCTCTCTGAACACCTATGATGAGCAAGATGGAGTTGGGACACCTCTTCTGCTTCAATCATTTATTGTCTCTCCTTCTTCTCCCCCCAATTCCTCATCTCCAATGTCTCTGCCTTTCTCCTCTTGCTCCTCTCCCCTGCCCTTTCCCAGGAACTCACAGTCTACAGCAGTTAGGAACAGCCAGAGCTCCCATGTTCTGCACATGAGCGTGTGTCAGAGGACGTGTGACCCAGGTCAGAGCCAGTCACCAGATCAATATGACCCTTTATGGGCGACTTCTCTGCCTGCTCTGCAATTTACACACACCCGCACTGAAGGGGGTGGGGTACAGCTCTGACTGAGAGACCTCACAGGAGAAACTTCAGGCCAAAGACATATTTGTGTGAATTGCTGAGATGTGAAGAGCCACCTTCCCCTCCGCGCATATCCGCATAACTCTAGAGTCACCCCCATGGCACCAGCACAGGGAACCCAGTGAGATGGGGTTACAGAATACAATGGGGAGGGAGCAGGGGAGAGAGGTGACAGGGACTCTCTCTGTTTCCTTCTCTCTTCACTTTCTGTTCGTCTCTTTCCTTCCAGGAACTGCAGTCACAGCAGGGAGGGGTTTGTCTCTTTATCAGGGATCCCTCTGTGTCACGGAGGCTGCACAAGTCATGGATTCTGTGGCTTCCGCAGTGGCCACTGCGGCTGACTCCGTGGCTGCCCCAGCAGCTGGCCTGGGGGCAGCTTGAGCAGTGGTTCCAAGGGTGGCAGGAGCAGCCACAGCTCAGTGGCTCCTGGCACCTGTCCCGAGGTGGCCGGAGCAGGGCTGGCCTCTGGGCTCCCCTCACCTGGCAGCATCTGGAGTGGCAGTGGGTCCCCGGGACTTCTCCCCCAGTACATGGTGCCACAGGCCCCCCGGATTCCCTGCGCCCACAGCTGGTGCCACGGACCCCCTGGGCCTCCCTCCCCACGATTCAATGAGGGGTATTTATGGTATAAGTCATGGCCGGGTCACGGGCAATGAGCTTTTGGTTTTTGCCCGTGATCTGTCCATGACATTTACTAAAAATACCTGCGATTAAATCTTTGCCTTCCTCATTATCGATCACATAAATCGCAACACCTCCACCTGCAAGTGAATTTAGCCCAGGACCCTCAGAGTCAGCAGCTGTTATGCCCCCCACGGAGCTCTCTGCTCAGGTGTCCTAGCGCTGGAAGCCTCCTGTTTAGATCCTAAAATAGCATTTTTGCACCAGGGGGCTGAAATTTTGGACCGGACATTGTAGCTCCACCGTTATTTTACTGAATTGCTTCAAAACAGCAAGTCAAGAAAGTCTCCTAAGTGCCAGGCTCTCTGCCATGGAAAGAGCTGCCCTGCTCTGCAGGAGTCTGTGCGCTCCACACAGCAACGTACACCTGCTCCGCACTGAAGGGGTCAGACAGCGACAGGATTGGTAACACAAATACTTCAGACTATTAACTCCAGGTCCCTTCCTTTCTTTAACCCAGGATGTGCCAGTCAACTGGTAACCATGGTGTTATCTTCACCTTAAAATACCGCTCAGGACATTTTCAGCAGCCCTCCACCCCCTGCCCTCCCTGCAGCCAGCCCCTGCCTCCAGCCAGCCCCGCACCCCATGCCCTGCCTGCAGCCAGCCCCTGCCTGCAGCCCTGCACCTCTGCCCTGCCCGCACCAGCCACGTCCTCCCTGCCCTGCCCACAGCCAGCCCCTGCCACACCCCTGCCCTGTCTCCAGCTAACTCCTGCCACACCCCTGTGGCCCCGCCCAAAGCCAGCCAGCCCCACACACCCCAGCCGTGCACACCCTGCCCTGTCTCCAGCCAACTCCTGCTGCACCCCCCTGCCTGAAGCCAGCCCGTCCCGCACTCCTCTGTCTCCAGCCCTGCCAACCCCTGATGCACCCCCCCGCGTCCCTGCCTGAAGCCAGCCAGCCCCACACACCCCTGTCTCCAGCCAGCCCCGCACCCCTTGCCCTGCCTGCAGCCAGCCCCATGTCCACTGGTGCCCTGCAGTTCCCAGGGCAGTAACCCTGCACAGCTGCTTCAATGAGGGGGGCAGGGAGCAGCTGGGACCCCACATGTGCACACCCTAGGGTGACCAGACAGCAAGTGTGAAAAATCGGGACAGGGAGTGGGGGGTAATAGGATCCTAGATAAGAAAAAGACCCCAAAATTGGGACTGTCCCTATAAAATTGGGACATCTGGTCACCCTAGCACATCCCCAGGACTCCTGGGTTCCATTGCTGGGTTTCCTATCGGTTCCACTGCTGGTTGTTTTCCTTTTCCGGCGGGACTCTGGGCAAGTTGCTCCCCCCTCTAGGGCTCCGTCCCCAGCAGGCAAATGGGGATTTCGTACCTTCCTGCTATTGGAAAGTGCTGGGAGAATCCCCCAGCCAAAGCTGCTCTGACAGCGCTAAGCAGCATCTGACCATTCAAGGTCAGAGCGCACTGCCCAGGAGGAGGAGTGTTTGGCTCTGGGGTTTCACTTCAGCCCAGTCTAGAGAGAGGGTCCCAGCCATGGGGTTTGGCTCAAGAGGACCAAGTCTCCAATTTGTTAAAGGCGTTTTGAATTCCAGTCCTGTGCTCCAAAGTGCTTGGTGTCAGTTGCACATTTTAGAAGCATGCTCTCCACTCCATTTTCCAAATCATCATTCATACTGTTTACCCACCTCCACTAGGCCCGGAACCCTGCCAAAGAAGGAAAGAGGCTGGGTTTGGGATGATTTGTTCTTGACAAATCCATGCTCACTCGTCCTAAGAACCAAATTATCCTGTAGGTGCTGCTGACAAACTGAGTGTTTAAGAATGTATTCCAGGATCTCTCCAGCTATGGAAGTGAGGCTGGCTAGTCTGCACGTCCCAGGGGTCTCTTTGTTCCGCTTTCAAAGATAGGTCCTGTCTTGTTCATGGATGGGAAGATGTTCTTTTTCAGGGCTCTCAGACGAGAACTGGGGCACAACACCTGGTTTGTTAAGGCCACAGAAATGGAGGCAGGAACCTCTTCTCTCCTGCTGGCAAAGAATCCCAGGTACCTAAAAGACAGGGACTCACACCCCTGAACGGGATTTAGAAAAGGCAGTGGTTAAAAAGTTTGGCCCTGACTGTTTCCACAGACTAGACATTTTAGCAAACTTTAGAATTCCTTGGTGCTAAACACCGTGAAACTCCCCTTTCTCCTTCACAGAGGGCCTTATCGCCCCTTATCTCACTCGACTGCTCAGAGTTCGAGAACTGTCCCTGTTCCCATTGGGCAGATGGGGAGGATCCTGAGGTATAGAGAAGGAAAGTGACCTGTCACCAGATGGATCAGACTGAACAGGTTTCAAACCTCCAGGAGGCTCTTACCTTCTAAACAGGGACGGCTGCTTTCTAGTAAAATCACTACAAGGGAAGGAGAAAACTGAAAAGAGGTTCCTCCTGGCGCTCACGTCCGTAAACCCGAATACTCTCTCAGTCCTCAAAGAGAGACCTGGAGAAGGAGACTTGCTGCAGCAAAGCCACAGGGGTCTCTGAGGTTTTCCTGGCCCCTCGCCCCTGTCCTGCCTGGCTGATGTCAGCATCTCTCTGTGAGGTCACCACCTCCCCACCACCTTGGACCAATAGTCTGAGGTCCTGCCAAAGGCCTTTGTGATGTCACTGACGCACCCCTCCCTTGCTGTGCCAATGTCCTGCCCCGGCCAGGCACTTTGGAGGTTTGAGCTACTCCCTGTGGATCACCCCACTCAAGGAGCGTTCGTTCTAGGCAGCAACCCGGCTAGACAGGAAAACATCAGACGCTGCTCCCAATGCTACACTCAGTTTTTCAGAAATTAGTCGACTTTATGGCCAGAAGAGACCATTAGAGCATCTAATCTGACCCACTGCATATCACAGGCCTCCTGTAGGACACAATAGTGAGTTTATTACGCAGGGTCCACCCCTCCCTCACTGTGAATAGTACATGAACCAGCCTTGTAATGGAGCTGAGATTTCCCAAGAACTTCAAGCAAAATACACCAGTTTCATAAAACAGATTTATTAACTACAGAAAGATGGAGTTTTAAGGATTATAAGTGGTAGGCATAAAAGAGCAAAGTAAGTTACCATGGAAATTAAAGATAAATTCACAATCTAAACTTTACACCTGATTACACTAGGCCGTAGTTCGGTTATGCCACAGGAAGGCTTAATGCTCGAGCTGCAGTGCATGCTGGGCAGGCTTAAGGCCGGGCTCCCCATGGCAGGAGAGAAGAAGAAGACTCGGCCCCTGGAGGGGCAGGTTGGGGCTTCCTGGATCCCATTTGCTCACAGCCAGTGCCCTGCCCCCACTCCCAAGTCATTAATGGTGCCCCCAGGTCAGCCAGAATGGAGCAGCGGTTTTCACTGCACCAAGTCCACTTATGGCTTACAGGCAACTCCCAAACCCTCCACAGCCCACCATCTCGGCCAGAAAGGAGCCCACTCAGCCTCGCCATTGCTGCTTTTCCGTCCCCCTAGAACCCCGCTTCTCCTGGGCTGCAAGGAGCCACCCCTGGGAAGCCAAGAGGCAGGCACAGGATTCTGCCTCCCAGCAGCCAACCGCACCTCCCCCGGCTTTGCAGAACGAATGGTGACGCTCTACTAACCCCACTTAGCCGCACTGAGGCGCTTAGCTTCTGCCCTGCCTTCCTCAGCTCGACTTTCCTCTTTTGCCCCATTCCTGCCTCACTTCCTCCTTTGGCAAGTCACGCAGAGGAGGCCAGCAGGAAGAGCCGGCCTCCACCGGCCAACCTCCAACAGCAGAGGAGGCCAAGCCACAAGCCTCCAAAAGGTGACACGCCGCACTCCTCTAGGTTCTCCATCCTGACGCCAAGGTGCTTTCTCCACTGCTGTCAGCACCCTCTGTCATGCAGGGGTTGGAGTTATCCCAGAGACAGGCCAATAGGAGAAGGAGGAGCGTCTTCCTGAACAGCAAGGGGATCTGGGAAAAGGAAGCCAGCATGTTTCTGCCTGGTTTTGAACCAGGGACCTTTTGCGTGTTCGGCAAACATGATAACCACTACACTACTAAAACTCCATCTGCTTGGTTGTTGCTCACCCTGGCACAGACCGATGGACAAACCTGGAGAAAGTGGTGACAGCCCTTCAATGGGTCAGCTGGCAGAGCAGAGGGCTGGAGCCAGACTCAGGAAGTCGTCCTTACGTCGCCCTTGTGACTCCAGCTTGAGGGAGAGCTTCTTTTTCTTCCCCTTGCTGACAAAGAGCAAGAGAAGAATGAAAGGTCAGGTGGGCCAACTCGGTGCAGAAGCCCATGCTGCCTTTTCCTGCTGCATAGCCTGAAATGAGGGACTCGTGGCAGTTAAAGGCACTGCTGCACTTTCAGAAAACATCCCACCCGTGCACAAAGGGGGATAGAAGAGCCTGTTAGTCTAGCATGCTCCCAACTGAACTACTTCAGCAGCTGCTCGGTTTCTTTTTGGCCTCCTGCTTTTCTGTCTGGGATGTTGTTGTCAGCTGTGGCACAGAAAAAGGACGTCATTGCGAGTGGCCCATTGCGAGCAGCCCATGAAGACAAGATTCACTTTTGCCTTCCTTGCTCGGCTTTACTTGCTTCCTCGCCCTATTCCTGCCTTAGTTCCTGGGTTACCTGAAGGCGACGGGGGGCCAGCAGTACCAGGAGGAAGTTGGGCAGCTAGACCCTGGTGGCAAAAGTCCTGCCACCACTTGCCACCCCACTCTCTTCTCCCAGCGTCACTTATTGGCCACCACGGACTTGGGGCCCAGCAGCGCAACGGAAGGCAGTGGACAGAGCCACCCTCGCCTTGGAGCTCCGGCTCATTAAACCACATCTTCAGTTGCTGATGGCCAATGACAGACCAACATCGCTTGCTATTTTAGCACTTGGAAATGCCATTGGTCAGTCACTGGATCTCTGTAATGCTGTTACAGAACAAAGGAAAATAGAATCTCAGTGTGACATTCTATACCTTTGGGGGAGCGGCTGTAACTCCCATAATCCTCATTTTCATATCATCATATAGAGCATGACTTGTAAGGTATCAGGGAAAGGATATGATCTGCTGAAAGTCACTTCTCTACCCATAGATGTAGACCATTCATGCATATGAAGTTATGAGAATTGTGCAGTGTGGTTGTCACTGTGCTGTAAGGTGGGGGAGTCAGCCAAATATTAGCTCCCCAGTGGCAACAGCAAGGAAAGTAACCAACACCCGGACAGGGTGTCAAACAACCCATCAACAGCCATTGTCCAGCAAGGGAGCTACAATGCAATGACTCACCTGCATGAGGACACCCCAGGGGAATTGCTCAGACTTGCTTGGAGAGACGCAGTGATGCTCACCTGACTCTGAAGGGGGAAGGGGGGCAAAGCCATGAGGGAAGAAAGGACATGATAAAAGGAGAGACATTTGCCAGGCTTTATCTCTCTCTGCCACCTACATCTACAGACACCCCCACACCAGCAACTGAAGCGCTGATGAAAGGGGAGAGCCTGGCTGAAAAGCCACCAGCCAGCCCGTGGTGAGAAACATCTACGTTTGTAAGGGTACTGAAAGGGTTAAGATCAGCTTAGAATTAAAAGCAATGAGGAGTCCAGTGGCACCTTAAGGACTAACAGATTTATTTGGGCATAAGCGTTCGTGGGTAAAAAGCCCACTTCTTCAGATGCATGGAGTGAAAATTGCAGATAGAGGCATAAATATAGATTGGAACATGAAGTGACGGGAGTTACCGTACAAGGGGAGAACCAGTGTTGAAGGCTAATTCAATCAGGGTGGATGTGGTCCTCTCCCCATAATTGATGGGGAGGTGTCAATACCAAGAGAGGGAAAAATGGCTTTTGTTGTGAACCAGCTACTCCCAGTCCTTATTCAAGCTCAAATTAATGGTGTTAAGTTTGCAAATCAATTGTAACTCTGCAATTTCTCTATTAAAGGTTTTTATTGTTTCCCTTTTGAAGGTTTTTTGAATGGCTACTTTGAATTATTAGGTGTGAATGTGTAAATGTGCTATTGATTATACAAGTCCCATATGGTCTTGTGATTCGGATTCCTGGTTTTCACCCAGGTGGCCTGGGTTTAATGCCCAGTGTGGGAACAATACACAGCTTTTGCTCAGAGGGGAGGCAGGAAATGAAAGGAATGGGAAGGGATCCTGCCAGCAGGGGAGTTGGACAGTGTTGGAAGGGGACCCCAGAAGTGGGGGTGGGGCAGTGGTCTGGGGGGAGATGAGGGAAGGATCCCAGCTCTGTGGTAAGTTGACATTCTGGAGAGCACAGGCCTGGCATGGGGGCTGGGAAGAGTGAGTGTGTCCCTCTAAACTCACCACCAGCAGACTAGGCAGGCTTGGAAGAATTACGTATTTGTTGGTAAATGTCAATTTCTGTGTAAACGCAGAACCCAATGGCAAAATCTTTCCATCGATAATCATCAAAACTAACAGATGGGCAAAGTAAGAAACATGTTGCTTGAGAACTTATCCTGTTCTAATCCTCTAGGGTTCCCTTTTGCCTTAGGCACCACCACGTGGGCATTTCATATCCCTCCTCATTTTCACACAGACACACAATTTCCTTTGCACAGATCCATGAACAGCAAAACCTCCTTGTGTCTATTGTCTGAGCCAGGGCATGCGATTCCACTGAAACCTTCTCTCCTGCAATGGCAATGGTCAGACAGAGGGAATGCATCCACCTTCCCCCTGGCAGTGAGATATTCACTCTCCTCTTCATGCTGCTGTTGTTATTCCATGAGTCATCAAGGATGGAATAAAAAGCTGAGTTTCTCCAGGGCGAGGAAAGAAAGGAGCCACCAACGCCCGCAAAAATCTCAATGCCCAGAGAAAACCTGCCTCTGTTATTGGACTCCCAGAGGTGCTGGCAATACAACGGGAAAAGGGACTGTCTGAATTGCCAAGGCAGGGAATAGACAATCTACAGCAACATCATTAACCACAAACACACCCTCATCATGCTCCAGCCAGTAGGGAAATGGGCAGGAACTCTGGCTGTTCAGCCATGGCCACACGTACAGAGCTGCACAGCAGTGAGTGTGCTGGGGAACCTGGTCTGAGCAATTTGTAATGACCCTTCAGTGAGAACAGAACCAGAGTGTAGAAAGGCCCCTGTGTTAAGTGGTTTTGGCTGAGGCCTTAGTTAGCTGGGCTAGAAAACCATGGGTGTCTTTCTGTGAAGGTTTGATCCTTGCCAACTAGGCAAAGCTGGTATGTGGTGTCTCCATGGCTGTACTGTCAGGGTCTGCTCACAATAGTGCCACAGGGAGCCAAGCCTAGACATATTCAGAGGCTAAGGCCAGGTCAATGTTTCAAACAGTGAGTCTAGGCTGCTGCAGCTCAGTAATGGAGATGCTCTGTGCCAGGGTTTCTCAAACGTCCTTTCACTGCAACCTCCTTCTGCCAAAATAACTTAATACGTAGCCCTGGAAAGAGGGACCAAGCCCCTCCACTCGGGGGGGGGGAGGAGTGCCAAAGACTGAGCCCCAGTGGGGGGAGGGCAAAGCCTGACAGATTCAGCTCCTGGGGGGGGGCTCAGACTTTTGGCTTCAGCCCCAGGACCCAACAAGTCTAATACCAGCCCTGGTGACCCCATTAAAACAGGGTCATGACCCACTTTGCAGTCCTGACCCACAGCTTGAGAACCACTGCTCCATGCTGAGGGGGGAGAGTTTTCCTGTTGGTGTAGTCCCTCCACGTCCCCAGGAGGTGGCAGCTCTGTCATGGGGAGAAGCTATATCAGTGGGGGTGCAAGCTGTGGTGTTTACCACATTCAAGAAGTTTAATCAAACCCCATTTTTAAAACCACCTGTGGTCTGGGAATGGCAAAGGAGCTCGATGAAGCAGGGTCTGGCCTTCAAAGTCCTGGAGACCACGATTCCATACTCCTGTTGTAATGGAGATATAGCTCAGTGGTAGAGTGTTTGATTGCAGCTCAAGTGGTCCTTGGTTCAAACCAAGGTGCCCTCTTAAAGAAAAGAAAAAAAATTCATTTCCATTCTCCATTATGTTCAGGAGCTCCACCATACGAGGATGCTTGAAATGAATGTGAACACTCAACATTTTGCTGTCCAAATGCATAAAAACCTAGCAAACCTGTCCATCAGCTGAAATCAGTTCCAATCCTCTAAGTGTCTAGTTTATGTTTTCATCAATTAAACAAAGGGATCATTCCCTGAAGCAGAGCACAAGTTTGAAATACAGGCAGCATAGAGCCAATATTCATAATGTCAACTACAAAAAAATGATACACATCTAGAGATAGCATCATGATAATCAGCCAATCAGAACCTCTCCATAGACCCCTTACACGACCACTTCTCTGAAATATTGGCTGCAAATATAGAACAGTGGTTGCAATGGTGATCTATACAGTTACAGATGATGTCAATAATGTCACAAGAGGTGACACAGCATCACTGAGACTGATACTGGAATACTGCCTCCAGTTTTGGTATCCTCATTTGAAAAAGATGTTGTGAAATTGGAGCTCGGGCAGCAAAGACGTTCTGAAGGCTGGAAAAAATGCCTTCTAGTGAGCTATTGAAAGAGCTCAACCTGATTAGCTGATCAAAAGAAGATTGAAAGGTGACTTCATTGAAGTGCCTTAATGGAGAGAAAAGATTGGCTATTTAAGGGTCTTTAATCTAGCAGAGAAAGGCATAAGAAGACCCAGTGGCTGGAAGGTGAAAAGAGACATTCATATTACAACTAAGGCACAAAAATTCAACAGCGAGGATGATTCACCACAGGAACAAGCTACCAAGGAAAGTGGTGGATTCTTCATCTCCTGATGTCATTTAATGAGGACTAGATGCCTTTCTGGAATGTGTTTGCCTCAAAAGTAGCTATTGTGTCATACAGGAGGCCTGTGATATGCAGGGGGTCAGATTAGATGCTCTAATGGTCTCTTCTGGCCATAAAGTCGAGTAATTTCTGAAAAACTGAGTGTAGCATTGGGAGCAGCGTCTGATGTTTCCCTGTCTAGCCGGCTTGCTGCCTAGAACGAACGCTCCTTGAGTGGGGTGATCCACAGGGAGTAGCTCAAACCTCCAAAGTGCCTGGTCAGGGGCAGGACATTGGCACAGCAAGGGAGGGGTGTGGCAGTCACATCACAAAGGCCTTTTGCAGGACCTCAGACTATTGGTCCAAGGGGGTGGGGAGGTGGTGACCTCACAGAGAGATGCTGACATCAGCCAGGCAGGACAGGGGCGAGGGGCCAGGGAAACCTCAGAGACCCCTGTGGCTTTGCTTCAGCAAGTCTCCTTCTCCAGGTCTCTCTGAGGACTGAGAGAGTATTCAGGTTCACGGACGTGAGTGCCAGGAGGAACCTCTTTCGAGTTTTCTCTTTCCCTTTTAGTGATTTTACTAGAAAACAGCCGACCCTGTTTAGAAGGTAAGAGCCTCCTGGAGGTTTGAAACCTGTTCAGTCTGATCCATCTGTTGACAGTTGAATTCTAGGCATGGAAAACATGAGCTTAAGGAGGCAGAATTTTATTCCACACCTGGGATTTTGTCCCTTAGAATCACTGGGGACATTGGGGTTTGTCCTTTTTGTTTCACCTTTTCCTCCATCCCTCCTTCCTTTCTCTTTATCTCTTGCTTCTTTTGTCCTTTCTCCTGTTCCCCTCCCAACACCAGGAGGGAGGTAGGTGTGTGTGTGTGTGTGTGTGTGTGTGTGTGTGTGTGTGTGTGTGTTGCGGGGGAAGGCTCTACAGCTCCCACTGTGGGAGGTCCACACAAAAATGTGGGGCTGAAATAATGCTCGGGCAGTGATCCCCATCAGTGACCTGGGCCATCCTTTGGGCTCTCTGGTGAGAACCCTCAGCCGCCTATCCTCAGTCTCTACCCTGATTGGCTGAGCAGGGGGTCATTGACAGGGAGGAGACTCAGGTCCTTGTTCTCTTTTAAGACCAAGGAAATAAGTCAGAACCAGTTCTATGTTTGATGGATTTTGCTGCTTCTCTGCATTAATGGTCTCTGAGCAGTTCATGATTCTCTCTAACATTGCAGTTCTCAAATACTTGCTGAATAATTCCTGTGCACTGTTGTTGGTCTGGAGCTCACCAGAGCGCTTTATTCAGGTCATTCAATGTCTGAAATTCAAGATCCGATGGTTAGTTTGAAAATCAGGGCTCTTGGGTCCTATTCCCAACTCAGCCACTGACTGGCTGTGTGACCTCAGACAAGTCAATTCTCCTTTCTCACATGTAGCTTCTCCCTCTTTCAAGTAGGGATAATAATGATCTGCTCCTACCTAGCTCAACACACTCACTCTTCCCCAACACACACACAGTCTTCACACTGCAGTTGAAAAGCAGCTGGCAATCTAGTAGGATGCCCCTGGAACAATGGGAGAGAGAAACCTGCATCACTGAAAGTGCAGCCATGGAGACACCACACGGCAGCCTTGTCTAGCAGGGGCAGGGGGGCGAGAAGGGACATCATCCGAGCTCCCTGCATCCAGGTCACTTTCCTCAGCTGGGCTGCGTCAGGGGAGGGCAGAGAGCAGCAGCTTCTGATGCTCCCCTCACAGCCCAGCCCAGGTGGGGAAAGTGACCAGGACGCAGGGAGCACATAGTGTTGCTCCTCGCTCCCCCCAGCCTCTGTGGGGCCACGGAGGAGCATTGGGGCAGGGGAGAGCAGTGAGCACCTTTGCACGGCCACACGGTGCCCTTTGACCCCCTGGAGCCCTGGGCGGCTGCCGGGGGCCCCACCCCTAAGGCCGGCCTGGGCGGCTCGTAATGGAGGCTCGGGGGGGCTCAGCCTCCCCAAACCTTGCGTCGCCAAGGGGACAGTGGGGCCCATGACTAGGGGCCCTGGCCAAATTGGGCCCCCCTGGGAAAGTCTCCCCCATGTCAGCCCCAGGGCTGGAGGAGCTCCCACTCCCTGCTACGGCCCGGGGGCTGCAGCAGGGGCACAGAGCTCTCTGGTCTCGGGCCGCAGCGGGGCCGGGTAAAGGAGTGACAGGGTGGGGCCAGTGGGGAGGTGGAACAGAGGTGACAGTGGGTGGGGCCGTGGGTGGAAGGTGTGGAAGGGGCGGAGCCACACACAGAAGTGGGGTCATGGTTCCGGTGCGGGGGCCCCCGCACTTGTTCTCCCTTTCCCTGGGCTTTGGCATCACTAGCCCTTGCTTAGCGAGTAGGGGTCAGTGGTCCCCAAAATGTGGGGCGTGACTCCTAGGGGGACACAGAGGAAGATTGATGGGGGCACCTCAGGGCCTGAGCCAGCCCCCATGGAGGGCAGGGAGGGAGCCCCACTCAGCCCCACTCTGTCCCAGCTCTTCCCCAACCCCCCCCACAGCCGGGGCCCCAGGCGCCCCGCCCCGCCGCGGCCCCCGTACCCCGGGCCGCCCCCCCCGCCCCAGCAAGCAGTGGCCCCACTCCCAGCCCCGGTTCTCGACCGCGGCTTCCGTGGGGCCACAGCCATGGATACGAGGGCGCAGTGTGAAATGTTTGGGGCCCACTGGGTTAGGGTGACGTCCTCAATCGCTTCTCTGCAGTCCAATGAAAGCGATTCCTCACCCACCCACCCCTCCGTCAGGACGGCCTAGGTACGTTCCACTGCCCTTCACTCGTACAGGAAGGAGAATAACATTTCATTCCACTCAATCCTAAAGTGATTTGTTACCCACCACCATCCCAAACTGGTCATTTTGGGGAAGCGGCCCCACCATGCTGCATAGCTAGGCAGAGTAGGGGTGTCTGTGCAAACACGGCCTGTTCCTGAAGTCTTCCCCCAACTCCTCACTAGATGTGAGGGGGGAGCTCATTCAGCCCCTGCTTATGCTTAGTATTGGGAACCTCCCTAGTGTCCCTAGCTCTGCCGGCCTTAGATTTCTCCTCCTGTCCACTTCTTGACAGCTCGGATGAGGTGGCCGAGTCGTTAAGGTGATGGACTGCTAATCCATTGTGCTCTGCATGCATGGGTTTGAATCCTATCCTCATGGGATGCATTTAGTCTTCACCCTCCTTTATAGACAACCATCTCCCCCTTTGGTACAATGACAGACCCAGCAATGTTGCTTCTGTTACCCAAAATTGGGCCAGCTAGTAAGTGTAGGGAGGACTAATGACCCCCCACAGTTTGGCAGAAAGCAGCACATTTATTATATTGATAGCTAAGCTCAAAAGAAGGGATGGGGGGGGTCACACTCACACTTGCATACTCATGCTCCCAGGACAGGCCTGGCACTGGAGATGTCAGGATCCTTTAGGGTAAGTGTCCCCCAGCGCCGCAATGGACGGTGCGATGAAGGTAAGTCTTCCTGAGGCACGATGGAATGTAACACAGCGAACCACTGGCCAGGCGGTCGGGGCGAAGGGCATTCACTGGAGGTACAAGCTTGTGAGTGACTCCTGAGCACAGGGCCCCTTCCCCTTTTAAGGACCTGCTCCTCATGGCCTGCGACTGGAGATGACTTGGCTGCATCTGGTGGGTCACACTCCACCTCAGCCAGTGTCCATGCAGTGTCCCTGCTCTGGGTGTGCGAGTGCTGCCTAATGAGAGTCCCAGACACCTTGTCTATCTAGGAGCTCTTCTGCTCTGCCAGCTGTTCAACCAGCCCCTTCATCCCACAAGCATTGCAGGAGGGGAGGGGAGGGGGGAGGGGGAAAGCCACTTCACAGGCATTCAGAGAGGGAGAGGAGACGGGGCGGGGGAGGGGGGAGTGTAACAGACCTTTTGGGCATACAGGTGATACGGAGCACACAGATCACTGCTGCTCCTACAACAGGGTAAGTTCTCAAGCAGCATGTTTCTTACTCTGCCCATTGGTCAGTTTTGATGATTATCGATGGAAATATTTTGCCATTGGGTTCTGTGTTTACACAGAAATTGACATTTACCAACAAATACATAATTCTTCCAGTCCTGCCTAGTCTGCAGTTGGTGGGTTTAGAGGGACACATTCACTCTCCCCAGTCCCCATGCCAGGCCTGTGCTCTCAACTTCCCACACTGCTGGGATCCTTCCCTGGTCTCCCCCCAGACCACTGCCCCCACCCCCACTTCTGGGATCCCCTCCCCACACTGTCCAAATCCCCTGCTGGCAGGATCCCTTCCTGTTCCTTTCATTTCCTGTCTCCACTCTGGGAAAAAGCTCTGCACGGTTCCCACAGCAGAAGTTGAACCCAGGCCCCCTGGGTGAAAACCAGGAATCCTGACCACTAGCCCATATGGGACTATTGGTGCATCTGACGAAGTGGGGATTCACCCACGAAAGCTCCTGCTCCAATACGTCTGTTAGTCTATAAGGCGCCACAGGACTCTTTGCTGCTGTTATTACTACAACTCTAAGCAAGGCCTGCACAACATACGGGCCGCGGGCCGCATGCCTCACTCATTCTAAATCCCTCGCACATGGCGCTCTGGGGGCAGCCCAGAGCCCTTTGAATCTCAGCTGCGGCCGGGAGTCAGAGGGCTCTGGGCTGCCCACAGCAACGAGCGTAGAGCCCTTTAAATTCCAGCCGTGGCCAGGAATCAAAAGGCTCTGGGTTGCCCGCAGCAGCGGAGAGCGTAGAGCCCTTTAAATCCCAGCCGTGGCCGGGAATCAAAAGGCTCTGGGTTGCCCGCAGCCGCGGGGAGCCCAGAGCCCTTTAAATCTCAGCCGCAGCCAGGAATTAAAAGGCTCTGGGTTGCCCGCAGCGGCGGGGAGCCCAGAGCCCATTAAATCCCAACTGCGGCTGGGAATCAAAAGGCTCTAGGTTGCCCGCAGCCGCGGGGATCCCAGAGCCCTTTGAATCTCAGCCGCAGCCGGGAGTCAGAGGGCTCTGGGCTGCCCGCAGATTCCCAGCCGTGGCTGGGATTTAAAGGCTCAGGGCTCCCACGGCTGCGGGCAGCCCAGAGCTGTTTGAATCCCGGCATGCAGCTGCTGTTTGCCCCCTCCCGGACCTCTGCCCCAACTGCCCCCAGGACCCCACCCCTATCTAAATGCTGCTGCTCCTTGTCCCCGATTGCTCCTCCCAAGACCCCTGCTCGAACTGCCAGTTGGGACCACAGCCCTATCTAAGTCTCCCTTCTCCTTGTCCCCAACTGCCCCCTCCAACTTTCCCCCAGGACTCCACCCCCTACCTGTCCCCTGGGACTCCCATGCCTATCCAACTGCTGCCTGTCCCTTGACTGCCCCCTGGAACTCCCTACCCCTTCTCCAACCCCCAGCCCCCTTACCGTGCCACTCAGACCAGCGTGTCTGGTTCCATGCAGCTCCAGACACATTGCTGCCATGCTCCCCCATGGAGCCCACAGGCCCCACCCAGAGCACCTGCCTTCCAGATTTGAACACCTCAAAACTCAGGAGTGCTCAAGCTCAGTTTGGGCAGCTGTTACGTCATTTCTCCCAAATTAAATATACTGATCCACTGTAACTTGCTGTAGAAAAAGCAGGATAAAATTGAGCAAGAAATGCTTATTAGCACTGGAATTGCTATTTTCAACAGCCATTGCCTTTTTGTTTGTTTGAGGAAGACAGTGATATTGCATAGGCAAATTCCCCAGAGAAAGAAAGAGTGGAACAAAAGAATAATAAAGGCACCTCAACTTTTCCTCATTTATGGAGGACAGTTTTATAATATGCATCCAGATCTCCACCAATCACACAAGCTGAAAATTGTTCCACTTTACTGCAGCTCTGTAACCATATGGGAACCAATCCTGTCTGTGTTTTGTGCACATCCAAAATTCCTGCTGAATGACCTGCCCTGGGAGCGTTACCAGTGACCCAGGGCTGGGGAGGCAGGAGGTGTGTGTGGGGGGGAGGCACTGGTGGGGGGGAGCCCAGTGCTGGGGCATCAGCAGGGTGGGGGGAGGGCACTGGTGGGGAGGAAAGGGGGAAGCCCAGCGCTGGGGCGGCAGGGGGTGTGGGTCATTGGGGGAGAGCCCAGGATTGGGGCAGCAGGGGAGTACAGGGGGGAGCCCAGGGCTGGGACTGGGGGCAGCCAAATTTTATTTTGCTTGGGGCAGCAAAAAGCCTAGAGCCGGCCCTGCCGGGTTCCCCCAACCACCGGATCCCCGAGCCCTTTAATTTGACCCTGAGGGCTCCCAGCCACCTCTTCAGCTGGGAGCCCCCGGTTGATTTAAAATAAAGTATCACCTCCCCACCCCCAACCTTCCTTTTTGGCCCACAGCTGTTTTGGTGGGACAGCGCTGGGGAAGGAGGGTTTGTTTCTGCAGGGCTGGACGGCCCTGGGGTGGGGTGTTGCTGCGGGGCCGGGAGGTTTTGGCCCTCGGCTGTTTTCTTTGGAGGAATGTGGCCCTTGCCGCTTTACGAGTTGTGCAGGCCTGCTCTAATGGTCTCTTCTGGCCATAAAGTCGACTAATTTCTGAAAAACTGAGTGTAGCATTGGGAGCAGCGTCTGATGTTTCCCTGTCTAGCCGGCTTGCTGCCTAGAACGAATGCTCCTTGAGTGGGGTGATCCCCAGGGAGTAGCTCAAACCTGCAAAGTGCCTGGCCAGGGGCAGGACATTGGCCCAGCAAGGGAGGGGTGCGGCAGTGACATCACAAAGGCCTTTTGCAGGACCTCAGCCTATTGGTCCAAGGTGGTGGGGAGGTGATGACCTCACAGAGAGATGCTGACATCAGCCAGGCAGGACAGGGGCGAGGGGCCAGGGAAACCTCAGAGACCCCTGTGGCTTTGCTTCAGCAAGTCTCCTTCTCCAGGTCTCTCTCTGAGGACTGAGAGAGTATTCGGGTTCACGGACGTGAGCGCCAGGAGGAACCTCTTTCGAGTTTTCTCCTTCCCTTTTCCTGATTTTACTAGAAAACAGCCGTCCCTGTTTAGAAGGTAAGAGCCTCCTGGAGGTTTGAAACCTGTTCAGTCTGATCCATCTGGTGACAGTTGAATTCTAGGCATGGAAAACAGGAGCTTAAGGAGGCAGAATTTTATTTCGCACCTGGGATTTTGTCCCTTAGAATCACCGGGGACATTAGGGTTTCTCCTTTTTGTTTCACCTTTTCCCCCATCCATCCATCCCTCCTTTCGCTTCGTCTCTTGCTTATTTTGTTCTTTCTCCTGTTCCCCTCCCAACACCAGGAGGGAGGGGTGTGTGTGTGTGTGTGTGTGTTGCGGGGGAGGGCTCTGCAGCTCCCACTGTGGGAGGTCCACCCAAAAATGTGGGGCTGAAATAGTGCTCAGGCAGTCAGGGCCGGATTAACCTTCTGTGGGTCCCAGCACCAAACATATTTGTAGGCCCCTATGTAGTCACTGTGGGCTCCGAGTGTGGGCCTGGTGGGGCAGTGCCATTGGTGCCATAGCCTACCCGGTACTGAACCTCAGAGACATTTTTCATTTTGATCACACACCTCTCCATGACTGTACGCATTGCCATACACAGCTCCCTCAGCCCCCGGGTTTTCTCATTGAGCTGTGCACCCAGGTGGGTTTACCAGTGTCCACAGTGAGCAGAACTTTCATAGCGATCAAGGAAACTCCCCACAGATTTATCTCCTTCCTCATTCAGACCTTCTCTAGCCATGTCTCCAGTACCCCCCATGTCACCAGTCACGGCATGTGGTCCTAGTCTCAGCTCAGAGTTCTAAAGCCAGCAGACACCTGATCAGTTCTGACAGATCCCCCCCGCAGCCCCCATCCTGCCATGTGAGCCAGCCACCTGCAAACACCATCTCCCCAAAGTCAGGACTTAGCCCTTGGGAATCTGAAGCCACCAGCCTCTCTCCCTCTGCTCCCATCTACATGCTAGTCTGCAACCTGGTCACCACCACCTCTCCCCATGCTTGTTTCCTTTCTACTTTGGACATGCTCCCACCCAGCTGGAAGCTCCCTCTGCCAGCCTGACCTGCTCCCTCCTTCCCTGCTCCCCCTGACATTCCTGTCCTACTGGTGACCTCTGTTCCTTGAGGTGAACTCCAGTGTCTTTAGCTGCTCTAGCTTAATGGCCCCAGTAGTCACAGAGCCATCTGCAGCTTCTCTGGCTACAGCCCTGGGGCCAGTTCCCAGAGGCCAGCCTTAGCCAGCTGCAGCTACTAGCCGCAGGAGGGGTGGCAATGCCAGGGCTGAGTGTGCTTGAACCTTGCAACGGCAGCACTAGGGACTCTAAATCCTCAGCCCTGGACCTAGGCAGCTGCAGACTCTGGAGTTAGGCACTTCCCTTCTCTAGGCCATGGCTTTAAATACCTGAGATTCCCATCACCTGCAGCAGAGGCCACCAGTTCCCACGCCCCCCTCAGCCAGCACCTAGTCGTGCAGAAAGTGCAGCCTGAGTGATTTTGGAGGCTGGGGTGCCAGGAGGTTCCTGTCCCTGAGCAGCAGCCCTGCAACAAGCGCACGTGCTTCCCCACTGGGACATTAGCTGTTACTGACAAGGTTTGTCTGTGTTCTTTTTTTGATCTCATTGTTAGGTGTAAGAAGTATAAACTGTTTAATAGGTTCAATTAGTTGGTAATTAAGATGTTTATGAAGTAAATCACTGGCTTTACAATAAGATCCAATCTGGAGCATATGCACTATTGACCCCTGGACTCCATCTCTGAGAGGGGACTTGTTTACCATCAGGGGACAGGCTCAAACCAGTCCAAACCGGTTTTTCCCGCCAAAACCAGCCCTCAGCGTTCCATCTCCTCAGCACTTCTCCCGCCACAGAAGTGATATAAGGACGTGCTCAGCGCCTGCGCGGGGCCGTCCCCCCCCCCAGCGACGGCCCCTCCACGGTCGGGTCTTCCCAGCGCTCCCAAGCCGGAGAGTGACGAGCCCCCTGGGTCCTGCCGTGAGACTGAGGCACAGGAGGCCTGTCACCCCCATTCCTGCCGTCCTGCATCCCTGGTGTCCAGCCTCCCACGGAGCCCCCCGGGGAGTGAGAGACCCCGGGGGGGGCACTGGGGCTGGGCAGGAAAGTGACTCTGCCCCGGGGAACCTGGGAGAAGCCTCAGAGCTGCCTCAGCCCCAGTGGGATTTGGGGGGCAGAGACTGGGGCCTGGCGGGGGGGATCCCCGGTGGTGGGGGGGGCGATGGGGGGGGTCAGGCAGGGAGGGGAGAAGCTGGAGTTGTAGGGAGGGGAAGGTCAGTGGGACGCGGTGGGGGGGGGTTGAACTGTCTCTGGGCAGCCAGGAAATTCCCGGGGGGGGGAAGTGGCGGGCGGGCGAAGGGGGGAGGGGGGTTAATTGGATCCTGTCCCTGTTTGTGCCACTTGCCTCTCGCCCCCGATAGAAATTCTCTCTAGTTCTGCCCCTTTTCTCTCTCAGTATCTCACATGGGGCTATAAAATCTGGGGCGATTCCCCCCCATCACCTCCAATGATCAGCTCTCCCGTCTCCCCCGATTTCCCCCGTTCTCCCCATGAGTCTCAAACGTCAGTTTAAAATCTTCTCTAGTGAGGGGCATTTTCCCACCCGTTTGATCTGCAGCGATTTGTCCTTGTTTAGGTGGGAAATTGTTGCCCTGAGTCATTCCCCAGCACATGGCTGCCCCTGGAGTGGGGGTGGGATGGCTCAGTGGTTGGAGCACTGGCCTGCTAAACCCAGGGCTGGGAGCTGAGCCCTTGCGGGGGCCATTTGGAGATTTCGTTGGGGATTGGCCCTGCTTTGAGCAGGGGGTTGGACTAGACACCTCCTGAGGTCCCTTCCAGCCCTGATCTTCTATGAGATGCCGGTTCTCTGCCAGGGCAGGGAAGGGAGGCGCACGTGTCCCCCATGGGGACTGCCCAGACCCCCGTTTCCCAATCCTAGTTGTTGCCCCCTAACTACCAACACAGTTGCCCCCAACCATCAGTTGCCAGTCACCTGCCCGTCCCCCACTGCTGCCCCCTTCCTTTATCCAGGGACCTTTCAGCTCCCCCTCCCTTGCCCTTTTAATCAGCTCCTCAAAGGGCTCCCTGCTGCCCATGGCAATGGTGGGGGTGGGGGATCCATTACTTTGTGTTTACGTATTGGACAGTCGTATAAAATCCAGTCCAACAGTCCCCCTTTTCCACTAGTTTGTTAACAGCAATATACAATCCCCTCAGATCTTGGTGTTTTTCTCTTGTGTTATCAAATACGCAGTGTGAGTTGAGAAGTATCGCAAACCCCATGGCAAATGGCCTCTGTGAGGGGTTGCTTCCCACAGTGCAAAGATGCAGCCACCTCTGGGGTGGATCCATGGTGGCCATTATTTGCTAGTGACAGGCCATGGAAATTTCTTACCTATTTTGTCCCTCCAGGTTTTCCATACTCCAGTTCAAGAGACATCCCCCAGGGCTCCCTCTGCCTGTGTGACTGGCCAGCAGGGGGCGGTGGTCACTCTATCCACTTCTCAGGCACTGTGAGGTAACAGTGTTGCTGGGTGGGGTGGGGCTGTGGGGAGATAGCAGCTGAAGGGGGATTGTGGCGGGGGCTCTGGGTGGCTGGGCAGGGGTACCCTAGTGAGGTTGGTGGGTTCTGGAGATTTGGGGTTTCAGGGGGTGGATGTGATGTGCCCAGCCCTGAGGCTGTGGGTCCTGGAGGTGGGTATCGCTGGGGGCCTGTTGGCTGCAGAACAGCCGGGGTGGGCGTCTCTTGGGGAGGCGGGACAGGGGGTCAGAGGGAGCCTGGTGCTGTGCCAGGGGCTCTGTCTGGGCTTCCCCCGCAGACTCCTGGGATCGCTGCCGTGCCCAGTGCACAGAGTGTGTGTGGGAGAATCCCCGGCGCTAGGCCAGGGGGTGCCCCTGTAAAGCACCAGGGGATCCCGCAGGAGGGAGGAGAGGGTGCCAGGCAAAGGGCAGGGCAGATCCTGCTGGAGGGCGGGGGCGGGGATCCTAGGCAGGCAGTGAGGACTGAGTTCCAGTGGGGGTCCCTTTTGGGGGGTCTCTGGCTGTTGGGGTCTCGTGGGGGGGGGAACCCTTGGGGATTCCCAGCCTGACCATGAAGGCCGGGGGGGGGTTGTCTGGCCGGTGGGGCTCTGAGGGGTATCTGAGGTTCCTGGCCAGGGACTCTGGGGGCTGGGTCCCAGGGAATATCTGGGGGGGGGGCTGTCTGGGTCTCTGGGAGCTGCTCCTCTCTTCTTCTCTCTGATTAGCTTATGCCAGTATCCTGGCTCCAAGCACTGCCCGACATTCCCCGGCCAGGCCCAGTCACCGTGATAACTTTCTAGCCACTTATCAAACACTGTGAGGTGAAATCACAGATTTTGCTTTTCTCCCCTCTTGAAAACTGCAGGAACTTCCAGTTCCATTGTCCTAGATTGTCCAGTCCTTGTCCTGGATCTGGGGATGAGGAGGTGGGGCAGGGTCAGCACTGCCACACAATGGTCTCTTCCACAGCGTTCTGGACTCATTCTTTCTGAACTCTGGTTTCATTGAGACCAATGTTAATCCACAGTCACTGTATGGAAAGACAAGGAGTGACTCGGACGGACAGTGGGGCAAATGAGATCAGCAATTCTCCCTGTGAGGAGGGGCTCATTAGCTGCTCTCCCAGAGGGCTAAAGGAGGGAAGCTGCTCAAACGCTCTGTCCCTCTCTGCTCAGGATACTGGGGTTCAGCTTCCTGGGTCAGACGCTGCAGCCTCCATTGTGATCTGGCAGATCAGGCTTAGCAGCTGTTGCTCCCAAGCGGGGTTCTGTGCTGGGAAGTGACCTGAATTAAAGTTGCTTCTCTGCCTGGCCCAGGGATGACTTTCTCCAGCTGGTCCTAGCCCCTAGGGCAGCCCTGGGCCCTGTTAATACTAAATTCTGAGCCAAGTCTCCAGGTAACTGAAAGACCTCAGGAAAGTCTTCGGGTCTGGCAAGAAAGTGACTCTGCACAAACAGCCCCGCCTCATTTTTCCTCCCAGTAGCAATTGCCAGGAGAAAATCCAGCCCTGGGAGAGCAAAGCCCCAGGAATGGGACTTTCCCAGCCAGAGGGGCAGGGAGAGAGGACAGGGGAAGGAGAGACTGAAAGGGGCAGTGGGAGAAATGAGGGGGGAGAGATTTCCACCCAGACACATGTATTGCTGCATCCCTGGGCAGAACCACTTTCCAGTGAACAAATCAAGGATCAGACAGAGGAAAAGCCAGTTCCTGACTCCATATTCCCCCTGCTGGGGTGTGGCTGCCGTGGGGTCAGTGTCTGAGGGAATCCCCCACAGTGACTCCTTTGGTTCTGCTCTTTTCTAGCCTTCTGTTCACAGATTTCGTTATGGGGTGAGGGGAGGGAGAAGGGAGATTAAAAATGTCTCTGTGGGCTTAGCCTGGCAGCAGGGGCCAGGTCTACATTGTAATAAACAGATTGAGCATTTACCAGCATGGCAGGATCTAGGGTGTCTTTCTGCAGGGAAGGGGTCTGGGGGAATTCTGATGTGAAGTTAACTAAAACCGGTTGTGAGACGCTCACAACTGCCCTTCTCCCCCAGACAGGCTGCAGAATGACATCCATGTTTTCCTCCAGCTCATCCCAGCCTGGCGTGGGACAGGGAAGAGAAATGGCTGCAGTGGAGCCAACTCAGGTAGAGATTATCCGGGGCTTGCTGGTGGGTTCCTGCTGG